>NC_060173.1:96084790-96384790 GCF_021184085.1 Oncorhynchus gorbuscha
AACCTGTTTGCTCTCTGTACTGGCTTATATTGGTTGTGTCGCATCATTTGAAACAGGTTAAATCAATTTTGAGTGGTTGTGTTCAATCAATGACATATGTTCTCTATTTGTATTTGATTGTTGACACTTGTGTTTACCAGTATGGATGCCATGTGCATTAGAGTGCAGAATGTGTTTTGAGAACGTGTTTAGAGGTTTGCTGAAAAGTCTACGTGAGATCTGCAAATTGTGTTTGACCATGTGAAATGGTTTAAGGTATTGACAACAGACTGCATAATTAGCTAAATGAGTCCAGGCAACTGAGAACTTTGTTCAGCCAATGAGTTTTAGTGTTTTAGCAATTGAGAAAAACTGTAAACTATGGTTGTTATTTCTTGTGTGTAGTGACTCTGTTGTGATGGCATTCCGCTCTGTCTTATTGTCTTACTGTATGTGGGAAGAGTTTGATTGACGCAGTGACAGCGTTAAGAACTGGATGTGTTGACAGAGTTAGTCGTTGTACCTGCTGACAGTTGTGTGGTAGTGTACTGACTGTAATTATTGGATGTATGTTTCAGAATACTCTCTGGCGTTTTAGACACGCATTATAATGCACACACATACAACCTCGCCACATTTCACAAGGAACGCCACTGCTCTGGACACAAGCAGAGCCCTACAGCGTATGAACAGTATGTCTGGATGCAACATACTGTATGTCTGAATGTAACAGCATCACACTGCACTACCTGATATGAAATAAATCTGCTGTGAAAATACTGTACAGAAACACCTAATAGAACCACGCAACAAGCTGCATTAAAGGCAGCGTTATAACCAGTGTACTGTTGTCTCTATAGGGGCTAGCTCTGGCTCGGTTGTGAGCATTCTGTGTGCTATCGGCGTGGCGATCGTTGGAGCTGCCACCGGATACTTCGCCTATCAGAAGAAGAAGCTCTGTTTCAAGAACAGTGGAGGTGAGATACCATCAACTACATAATGTACAGTCTGTTAATGTAGCTACATTCACCACTAGAGAGAGAAAGAGAGGGAATTAATTTCTCTCTCTATATCTCCATCAGGGGATGTAGTGAGTGGCCCTAAGGAGAAGGCTGAGACCCAGTCAGATCCCCAGGGTACGTAGTACGTAATGTCTTAATAAATCAAACTAATAAAACACTATTCTGTGGTGTGGTGTTGTGTTTGTCTGGTGTTGTGTTTGTCCGGTGTTGTGATTGTACGGTGTTAATCCAGCATGTCCTTTTCTGGTTGCAGTTCTCAGCAATTTGCTGACTAATTCATCCTAGATCATCTGAGATTCCACTGGAAAAGAACCAGGACCAGCGGCAGAGTTTCCCACAACGCACACACACACACACACACACGCACACACACACACACACGCACACGCACACGCACACACACGCATACACTCAAATACAGATTTGTCTCAATCTTTAGGCCTTGAACTGATATAGCTGTAAAACTGTGAGATAGTTGTGTGGGGTTATGAACCTTCAGTACCACGTTAGAGTGTGAGACCAATCAGTAGTATCTCTGTGTCTTCTAATGATCACATTTGTAATCTGTTTAAAGGGGTGACATTTTCTGTCCACTAAACCGCACCGAAACAATGTAGGCCTATTTCTACTAATACTAGTACTGGGATGGACTGTACTGTAGCTCAGAACCTCATTCTATATTGTCTATGAGAAGGCAGCACAATTTATATGGATCTATCATAAACAATGTGTATAGGCACAGCTCATGATTATTAGTTCCTAGGATATTTTGGATAAAATGGCTCCTCTATTTGAAATGGTACCTTTGTTTGTTGTTGGTTTCTTGATTTAGCCTGGTCCCATGTTGATTGTGCTGTAGCCAACTCTTTTAGCCTGGTCCCATGTTGATTGTGCTGTAGCCAACTCTTTTAGCCTGGTCCCATAATGAATGTAGCCAACTCTTTTATCATTTTCAAGCCATACACATTTGGGGTAACAATTACGGAACTCCGAGATGAGTTGGCTAAAGCAGCAACAGACTGGACCACCTGGCTAGTCGTGTTGTTCAGGAAGCTGTATGAGAGCTGGGAAGTGGAAGCTGTATGAGAGCTGGCAAAGAGGACAGAAGATGTCGCCCCTGTTGTGTGTTTGCTTGGTATTTTTGGGGGCTTGGAGACCTTTACCGGCGGGTTGTCTAAAATGTAACAATGAATGTGAACATTTATCAAATCAAATCAGAGTTTATTTGTTGCATGCAGAGTGCATGCAGACTGGGTGCACTGTGCTGTTAATGCAGGTCTGGAACAAAAGCCTGCACACCCAGCAGCTCTCCAAAATCACAATTGGAGAACCCAGTACCTGCTTCACACTATAGGGCCGACCCAAACAGTACTGTGCTGGCCATCATATTTTCTTTTCATATTGTCCTTTCCAACAAGGCTCCAGCAACTATGGTGGATGTGTAACCAGGCCAGCCCAGTACAGCTTCACAGTCGAAGACTTAAACTCCAGAGAAGCACTTTCTGATTAGCTTGGTCCCATGATCTGTGTGTCCTTTAGCCAACTAACTGCTCTGAATATCATTGTCTTGACAAGGCCTCTTTTGGAGAAGCACTTTCCCAATCTGATCATGTTTTGAGTAATGATGATACAAGTTGGTGTACCGAATACTACGGTCTTCTATTTAAGGAATCTGTCTTTATCTTGTGTTTGAGAATTGTGTGATTTTAATCTTTTAGCACTTATTTGTTTTGCTTTGAATAATGTTGGAGACCTGAATAAAGGAGCTGTTAGGGGGGAACTATGTGTCATGTGTCTGTTGTGTGTGAAGGGTGTGGCAAAGTCTGGTTCAAACCCAGTCAGTAACATATGGATCAGCGCTATTTGAGACACAGCTGCCTGTATGAATCAGACATGACCAGGACAGCTTGATATGTCAGGTATTCATCATCAGAGGGCGGACACACACGCACACACACACGGTTGTAGTGATTGATAGTGACAGATACATAAAGCAAGGCCTGGAGCATCAGGTGCATTACTACAGGTATATGTGGGAACCTGCGCTGAATAACTTCTCACCTCACGGGTGCATATCATCATCATATCATCCATAAGCATTCACCAGTTAATTAGATCACGAAGTGCACACTGGCATAATTGGTGTTTTGGAATATTTGATTGTAAGTCAAACAGACAACAAACTTGTGATCATGGAATGCAGAAACAAATATGTTTATTGGTGTCACGACAGACTAATACACTTTAGTAGTTCAAGGCAAGACAGGTGTTGGTAATAAATATTGAATATCGAGGATATTGAAAATTGGGCCAATTCATCAATGAATTAGAGCTGAAATGTCAGAATGCGTTGTTGGCTAGACTCACAGCCATCTTAATATGTATTATTCAAATGTATTTATGTGTATTGTGTGTATGAATATTTGTAGTCAACTATCCTTTACATTACATTTACATTTAAGTCATTTAGCAGACGCTCTTATCCAGAGCGACTTACAAATTGGTGCATTCACCTTATGACATCCAGTGGAACAGTCACTTTACAATAGTGCATCTAAATCTTAAAGGGGGGGGGGAGAGGGAATACTTATCCTATCCTAGGTATTCCTTAAAGAGGTGGGGTTTCAGGTGTCTCCGGAAGGTGGTGATTGACTCCGCTGTCCTGGCGTCGTGAGGGAGTTTGTTCCACCATTGGGGGGGCCAGAGCAGCGAACAGTTTTGACTGGGCTGAGCGGGAGCTGTACTTCCTCAGTGGTAGGGAGGCGAGCAGGCCAGAGGTGGATGAATGCAGTGCCCTTGTTTGGGTGTAGGGCCTGATCAGAGCCTGGAGGTACTGAGGTGCCGTTCCCCTCACAGCTCCGTAGGCATGCACCATGGTCTTGTAGCGGATGCGAGCTTCAACTGGAAGCCAGTGGAGAGAACGGAGGAGCGGGGTGACGTGAGAGAACTTGGGAAGGTTGAACACCAGACGGGCTGCGGCATTCTGGATGAGTTGAAGGGGTTTAATGGCACAGGCAGGGAGCCCAGCCAACAGCGAGTTGCAGTAATCCAGACGGGAGATGACAAGTGCCTGGATTAGGACCTGCGCCGCTTCCTGTGTGAGGCAGGGTCGTACTCTGCGGATGTTGTAGAGCATGAACCTACAGGAACGGGCCACCGCATTGATGTTGGTTGAGAACGACAGGGTGTTGTCCAGGATCACGCCAAGGTTCTTAGCGCTCTGGGAGGAGGACACAATGGAGTTGTCAACCGTGATGGCGAGATCATGGAACGGGCAGTCCTTCCCCGGGAGGAAGAGCAGCTCCGTCTTGCCGAGGTTCAGCTTGAGGTGGTGATCCGTCATCCACACTGATATGTCTGCCAGACATGCAGAGATGCGATTCGCCACCTGGTCATCAGAAGGGGGAAAGGAGAAGATTAGTTGTGTGTCGTCTGCATAGCAATGATAGGAGAGACCATGTGAGGTTATGACAGAGCCAAGTGACTTGGTGTATAGCGAGAATAGGAGAGGGCCTAGAACAGAGCCCTGGGGACACCAGTGGTGAGAGCGCGTGGTGAGGAGACAGATTCTCGCCACGCCACCTGGTAGGAGCGACCTGTCAGGTAGGATGCAATCCAAGCGTGGGCCGCGCCGGAGATGCCCAACTCGGGAGAGGGTGGAGAGGAGGATCTGATGGTTCACAGTATCGAAGGCAGCCGATAGATCTAGAAGGATGAGAGCAGAGGAGAGAGAGTTAGCTTTAGCAGTGCGGAGCGCCTCCGTGATACAGAGGAGAGCAGTCTCAGTTGAATGACTAGTCTTGAAACCTGACTGATTTGGATCAAGAAGGTCATTCAGAGAGAGATAGCGGGAGAGCTGGCCAAGGACGGCACGTTCAAGAGTTTTGGAGAGAAAAGAAAGAAGGGATACTGGTCTGTAATTGTTGACATCGGAGGGATCGAGTGTAGGTTTTTTTCAGAAGGGTTGCAACTCTCGCTCCCTTGAAGACGGAAGGGACGTAGCCAGCGGTCAGGGATGAGTTGATGAGCGAGGTGAGGTAAGGGAGAAGATCTCCGGAAATGGTCTGGAGAAGAGGGGAGGGGATAGGGTCAAGCGGGCAGGTTGTTGGGCGGCCGGCCGTCACAAGACGCGAGATTTCATCTGGAGAGAGAGGGGAGAAAGAGGTCAGAGCACAGGGTAGGGCAGTGTGAGCAGAACCAGCGGTGTCGTTTGACTTAGCAAACGAGGATCGGATGTCGTCAACCTTCTTTTCAAAATGGTTGACGAAGTCATCTGCAGAGAGGGAGGAGGGGGGGGAGGATTCAGGAGGGAGGAGAAGGTGGCAAAGAGCTTCCTAGGGTTAGAGGCAGATGCTTGGAATTTAGCGTGGTAGAAAGTGGCTTTAGCAGCAGAGACAGAGGAGGAAAATGTAGAGAGGAGGGAGTGAAAGGATGCCAGGTCCGCAGGGAGGCGAGTTTTCCTCCATTTCCGCTCGGCTGCCCGGAGCCCTGTTCTGTGAGCTCGCAATGAGTCATCGAGCCACGGAGCGGGAGGGGAGGACCGAGCCGGCCTGGAGGATAGGGGACATAGAGAGTCAAAGGATGCAGAGAGGGAGGAGAGGAGGGTTGAGGAGGCAGAATCAGGAGATAGGTTGGAGAAGGTTTGAGCGGAGGGAAGAGATGATAGGATGGAAGAGGAGAACCTAACCTATCAACTGTAATCCTCCCTTTGCACATGGCATTGACCTTTGTGCTGGAGGAATTTTCTGCAGCAGAACTGACAAGATTTCCTATTCCACATGATAAATAAGTGTGTCTGTCTGTGAAGGAGTGCCAAACAGTTCACTGGTCTTGACGATAATGATTCACTTGGTATTATCAATCAAGGACTGGGATAATTTGATTTTAAAAGCATTTGCCTTGTTCACACTGCAGGCCTTAACAATCAATTATTTTTTATGTGTTTTGGAATACTGACGGTCCAAACAGCAATTTACAAGTGACAAAATCAGATTTATCTGTGTTCAGACAGCAATCATTTGCTGATATTGCTATGCTAGTTGTCATAGTAATGATGGGTGGTGGTGCTTGTGCTTTCTATCACTCAGAAGTCATGTAAAAAGATAAGGTTGGTAACAGCAATGCCTGCCATGGATGTTTTTCAGTTGCTTTGAGTGTTCGGCTGAACACTTTTTGGTTCCAGGGAGAACCCTTTTGGGTTTCATGTAGAAAGGGTTCTACATGGAAAGGGAAAGGGTTCTACATGGAACCCCAAAAGGTTCTACCTAGAACCAAAAAGGGTTCTTCAAAGGGTTCTCCTATAGGGACAGCAACATAACCATTTTAGGTTCTAGATACACGGCATGACCAAAAGTATGTGGACACCTTTTCATTGAACATCTCATTCCAAAAAAAGGTCATTTGCAAACGAGTCGGCTCTAAGAGCTGGCTCTTGTAGGTGAACGTTGAGAGCCAGCTCGCATATCAGAAGAGCTGAATCTATTTATAAAATAAAAAAATTAAATTTAAAAATTAAAAATGAATTAAGATATGAATAATCAAAATATTTAAATAAATAGAATTAACTAATTCAAAGAACTAAAAAATAAGTAAAATAATATAGGCCTAAATGCTCAAGTGCACACACATTCGTTCTGACTGTCTGCTCGGACAAACAGGCTCACCTGTTGTTCCTGTCAGACATGCAGTGTCAACCAATGAACCAAAGATGCGTGAGGGAGGGCCGAGCCAACTCACTCACAGTCACACTATCACGACTTCCGCCGAAGTTGGTCCCTCTCCTTGTTCGGGCGGTGTTGGTGGTCAACGTCACCGGCTTTCTAGCCACCGTGATCCACTTTTAATTGTCCATTTGTTCTGTCTTTGTCATTTCACACCTGGCTTCACTTTATCAATTACTTGTTTATTATTTAACCCCCTGGTCTACATGTTGTATTTGTGAGTGATTGATTGATTGTATTGTATTGTGGTCCGTATTGTGTGGCCGTGTATATTACGTATTATGTTTGAAATTTTGAGTAAAGTATTTTATTACTCATATCTGCTGTCCTGCGCCTGACTCACCTCAAGAAAGGAGTCAGCAGGTGCAGACGGCCTCCCAGTTGCAGTGGAGGAGCGCATTCAGCAGCACGCGACCATGTTGCAACGTCTGGGCACAGCTATGGATCGCGTGCTGCAAACGATGGATCGTTGTGAGAGAGAGGTTATCCAGCGCCTCCACCAGTTCCACGACAACAGGTCCCACTGTCCACCCCTCTTCCATCTGGTCCCAGCGGGATTCTACTCACGCTCCCGAGGGAGTATGATGAGACGGCTGCCGGATGCCAGGGGTTTCTACTACAGCTGGAGCTCTACCTGGCGACCGTCCACCTGGCTCCTTCGGGGCGTGAGAGTGTGTCTGCCTTCGTCTCCTGCCTCTCAGGCAAAGCCCTGGAGTGGGCCAACACCGTATGGAGTGAAGGAGACGTGGACTATTAAGCAGAGTTCACCCGCCACATTCGGGCAGTGTTCGACCACCCGCCTGAGGGTCGAGCGGCGGGTGAACGTCTGTTCCACCTGAGGCAGGGGACGAGGAGCGTGCAAGATTTTGCCTTGGACTTCCGGACCCTGGCGGCCAGCGCGGGATGGAACGACAGGGCCCTGATCGATCACTACAGGTGCAGCCTGCACGAGGATGTCCGTCAGGAGTTGGCCTGCCGAAACACCACCCTCACCTTGGACCAGCTGATGGACATGTCCATCCGGCTGGACAACCTGCTGACTGCCCACAAACATCCGGATCAGGACCTATCGGTTCCATCCCCCAGCACCTCCGCCCTGACGCCCATGGAGCTGGGAGGTGCTGCACTCAATCCGACTGGAGGAGGGGCCATTCCTTGCACCATCTGTGGTCGCAGAGGGCACACTGCTGGTCGGTGCTGGTGGGGTTCCTCAGGGAGTCGAGGCAGCAGGCCTCTATCGTGTCACCCCAGGTGAGTTGGCACCAGGCTCACCCAGAGCCTCTGTTGCTCACATGTATGTGTTTATTTCATTTCCTAAGTTTTCCCCGCATTCCCAGCATAAGGCGCTAAAAGCATACCACCCTGCATACCACTGCTGGCTTGCTTCTGAAGCTAAGCAGGGTTGGTCCTGGTCAGTTCCTGGATGGGAGACCAGATGCTGCTGGAAGTGGTGTTGGAGGGCCAGTAGGAGGCACTCTTTCCTCTGGTCTAAAAAAAATGTCCCAATACCCCATGGCAGTGATTGGGGACACTGCCCTGTGTAGGGCACTGTCTTTTGGATGGGATGTTAAACAGGTGTCCTGACTCTGAGGTCATTAAAGATCCCATGACACTTATTGTAAGAGTAGGGGTGTTAACCCCGGTGTCCTGGCTAAACTCCCAATCTGGCCCTCAAACCATCACGGTCACCTAATAATCCCCAGTTTACAATTGGCTCATTCATCCCCCTCCTCTCCCCTGTAACTATTCCCCAGGTCGTTGCTGCAAATGAGAACGTATTCTCAGTCAACTTACCTGGTAAAATAACGGATAATAAATCAAATAAAACAAGGCGCTAGTAGATTCAGGCGCAGCTGGGAATTTTATTGACCGTTCATTTGCTCTTAGTTTAGGGATTCCCATTGTTCCTGTGCTCCTGTGCTGGCTCATCCAGATCCCGTTCATAGTGGAGGTGGAGGCGTCTGAAGCTGGGATAGGAGCCGTGCTCTCTCAGCGCTCGGGCACGCCAGGGCAAGATGTTCAAATGTTCATAAATGACCAGCATAGTCAAATAATAATAATCACAGGCAGAACAGTTGAAACTGGAGCAGCAGCACAGCCAGGTGGACTGGGGACAGCAAGGAGTCATCATGTCAGGTAGCCCTGAGGCATGGTCCTAGGGCTCAGGTCCTCCGAGAGAAAGAAAGAAAGAAAGAGAGAATTAAAGAGAGCATACTTAAATTCACACAGGACACCGGATAAGACAGGAGAAGTACACCAGATATAACAAACTGACACATAAACTACTGCAGCATAAATACTGGAGGCTGAGACAGGAGGGGTCAGGAGACACTGTGGCCCCATCCGAGGACACCCCCGGACAGGGCCAAACAGGAAGGATATAACCCCACCCACTTTGCCAAAGCACAGCCCCCACGCAATTAGAGGGATATCTTCAACCACCAACTTACCATCCTGAGACAAGGCCGAGTATAGCCCACAAAGATCTCCGCCACGGCACAACCCAAGGGGCTACATGGTCCAAGCACACCAAGACAGTCGTGAAGAGGGCATGACAAAACCTATTCCCCCTCAGGAGACTGAAAAGATTTGGTTCTACAGCTGCACCATTGAGAGCATTAATCTGAGTTTGGCAGATGCCAGGAGAACGCTACCTGCCCGAATGCACAGTGCCAACTGTAACATTTGGTGGAGGAACAATGGTCTGGGGCTGTTTTTCATGGTTCGGGCCAGGCCCCTTAGTTCCAGTGCTCGTCCTCCCACCGCAAGGCACTACAGAGGGTAGTGCATACAACCCAGTACATCACTGGGGCCAAGCTCCCTGCCATCCAGGACCTCTATACCAGGTGGTATCAGAGGGAGGCCCTAAAAATTGTCAAAGACTCCAGCCACTCTAGTCATAGACTGTTCTCTTTACTACCGCACAGCAAGCGGTATCGGAGCGCCAAGTCTAGGTCCAAGAGGCTTCTAAACAGCTTCTACCCCCAAGTCATAAGACTCCTGAACATCTAATCAAATGGCTGTCATGCAGGTGAAAGAGGACCCAAAAGCGACTTAACAGAAACAGAGTTTATTCAAGTCCAAACAGGGAATAACAGAAATCCTCTAGTCTGTAGAGGGGAATAACAAGAGAAGCGGCCACAGACTGCAGGTCGCTTCGGGTAGGCGCAGGCCGTAGTTGACAGAGACACCTGCTCACACGCAGCATCTGATGAAGGCAAAAAACACGACAGGACAGGGCGAAACACAATCACAGCACGGTGAATACTAAACAAGGAACCGACGGGACAGGAACGGAACACAAAGGAATAAATAGGGACTCTAATCAGGGGAAAGGATCGGGAACAGGTGTGGGAAGACTAAATGATGATTAGGGGAATAGGAACAGCTGGGAGCAGGAACGGAACGATAGAGAGAAGAGAGAGCGAGAGAGTGAGAGAGGGAGGGGGAGAGAGAGGGATAGAAAGAGGGAAAGAACCAAATAAGACCAGCAGAGGGAAACGAATAGAATGGGGAGCACAGGGACAAGACATGATAATAAATGACAAACATGACAATGGCTACCCAGACTATTTGCATTGCCCCACCCCCCTTTAACAGTGCTGATACTCTCTGTTATCATCTATGCGTAGTCACTTTAATAACTCTACCTACATATACATATTATCTCAACTAACCGGTGCCCCCACACATTGACTCTGTACAGGTACCCCCCTGTATATAGTTTCGCTATTGTTATTTTACTGCTGCTTTTTAATAACTTGTTACTTTTATTTCTTAAACTGCATTGTTGGTTAGGTGCTCGTAAGTAAGCATTTCACCTGTTGTATTCGGTGCATGTGACTAATTCAATTTGATTTGATCATTGGGTGAGTCATTGAAACTGGATAACTTTTTTAGGACTATAATTTCCTCCTCATATTGTACAATATTTGTGTCTTCTCCACACACCTAGACCTAGGCTATTGATGGATTCAAGACGAGGTCATGTTTAACGATCTCACATTCTCAGTTTGTCAGTATCAAAATAGCCTGACATTTAAATCATTGGTGCAGTATTAAAAAATATTAGGCTAAAGTCTCCAGTCATGTAAAATTACATAGAATTGCATGAAATGCATTAATAAAAGTTCCAATTTCTCCGGGCCCTTGGCTACAAAACGAATTCTGCAAGCACCTCTACTCTACTGCTCTAATCTAGACCACTATGCTAATGCAATGATATGATGGTTTTCCAGTAGCTCAGAGCTCCCCAGGTCACACCCCTCTAGCGTTCAATTTTTGTTCCGGCACCTCCAGACGTACAAATTAAGCACTGCCTTCACTGGAACTAAGTGGCCTGGCCCGAACCATGAAAACCAGCCCCAGACCATTGTTTCTCCACCAAATGTTAGAGTTGGCACTGTGCATTCGGGCAGGTAGCGTTCTCCTGGCATCTGCCAAACTCAGATTAATCCGTCAAACTGCCAGATGGTGAAGAGTATTTCATCACTGCAGAGAAAACATTTCCACTGCTCCAGAGTCCAATGGTGGCGAACTTGGCACCACTCTTGCCGATGCTTGACATTGCGCATTATGATCTTAGACTTGTGTGTGGCTGATTGGCCATGGAAACCCATTTCATGAAGCTCCATATGAACAGTTGTGCTGATATTGCTTCCAGGGTCAGTTTGGAACTCAGTAGTGAGTATTGCAACCGAGGACAGACGATTTTTATGCTCTACGCGCTTCAGCACTCGGTGTTCCTGTTCTGTGAGCTTGTGTGGCCTACCACAGTCGTTGTTGCTCCTAGACGTTTCCACTTCACGATAACAGCACTTACAGTTGACCGGGGCAGCTCTATCAGGGCAGAAATTTGATGAACTGACTTGTTGGAAAGGTGGCATCCATGAAGGTGCCACATTGAAAGTCACTGAGCTTTTCAGTAAGGTCATTCTATTGCCAATACTTGTCTATAGAGATTGCATTTGTGTGTGCTCGATTTTATACACCCGTCAGCAATGGGTGTGGCTGAAATAGCCGAATCCACTAATTTAAAGGGTTGTCCACATACTTTTGTATATAGTGTCGCTCTTTTTTTGTAAGAGCGTAGTTTAAGAACACTTTAAAAGCCTCAACGGATAAGATGATGCAACTTTCAAAACGAGTCCTTTTTAGCTAACAAAAGCAGTCAACTACTATCCAGGTACAGTAGCTGTTTATCTGTCTTGCACATTCACTAATTAACAAGCAATTTAGCTAGCCAGATATGCCAGATATCAGTCTAAAGATCACTTATAATAAATCTGATTTGACCATGGCATGGCCAGGAATCAGATTTTGGCTTGAAATATCTAATTCCATGTTCAGGCTGCAAGAAAAAGAACAGGTTCGAAAAGAATATGCAAAGAAATGGGATTTGGGTCACTTCAAACTGCCAGTGTGAACAAGGCTTTAGATTCTGTAGTTCTGCAAGCAACTGAGCAGCTGCCCCCCTCAGACTCACAGCTGCGCATTTAATACCAACAAATCGGTAAAAAATATATCGCACATACTCCTGTAACTACGGTAAATGGGGGACAGTTGTACAGTGGTGTTACATCTTTGCAACTTGAATCAATCGCGTTAGTGTTTCAGAATGAGGTAAGAGATGGTGATGTGGCAGACGGTATGGATTGAGCGCATAATTTCGAAAAGCATAATTTATGTGTTGTATTGATTATAACCTTTAGCGATCTATAAATGTATAGATGCAACTCGATTAACCGTATGGCTTGGTTTTGTTTCGAACGTTCAACCGGTGTTTCTATCAGGGTATTTTACTGAATAGTTTGACCTTCTGGACTGGCATAAACTAAGACGTTCACCCATAAACTCTAAAGGAAGTTATAGCGCTGTTACACAACACTGAAGTTAATGCGTGACTGTTTCCTTACGCAAAGAAAGTGTACGTTTATCAAATCAAATGTATTTGTCACATACACATGGTTAGCAGATGTTAATGCGAGCGTAGCGAAATGCTTGTGCTTCTAGTCCCGACAATGCAGTGATAACCAACAAGTAATCTAACCTAACAATTACAAAACTACTACCTTACACACACAAGTGTAAGGGGATAAAGAATATGTACATAAAGATAAATTAATGAGTGATGGTACAGAACGGCATAGGCAAGATGCAGTAGATGGTATCGTACAGTATATACATATACATATGAGATGAATAATGTAGGGTATGTAAACAAAGTGGCATAGTTTAAAGTGGCTAGTGATACATGTATTACATAAAGATGCAGTAGATGATAGAGTACAGTATATACATATATTGAAATAACTAATTGTTCAGACTATATTAAGCTATGCAGGCCATAGTCTACTTTGTGCCTTTATCTGCGTGGAGCTACGGAGAGACAAGCATGAGGAGGTATCAGTCAGTCGATCGGCTACCAGTGTAAATCAGAGAAGATAAGAGGACAATCATATATGTTGTTGACAAAACTAACGTTCTATAACGTTTCACCCTCCTGAACATACCTCATGCTATAGATCACTGAGTTAAGTTAGTGTGACTTCACACACACACACCCCCGACAGATAGATGATCATTTTCTATTTATTTAACCTTTAGTTAACCAGGCAAGTCAGTTAAGAACACTTTCTTATTTACAATGACGGCACGCTTGGATGACACTGGGCCAATTGTGCGCTGCCCTATGGGACTCCCAATCACAGCCGGTTGTGATACAGTAGGAAGGTTAGAGCACCATTTGTCTCTAAGGTATGATCTATATCTCTCCATCATGCTGTCCCTCTGTTGTTCCATGAGATGAAATGTTTAGAACCATTACAGATAGAAACAGTTCATTTAGCTGACTAACATGATCACACCTGTTCTACAATATACATACTACATATCGGTGAACATTCTGTGAAATGGCTTCCTCCTGACCTTTACACCTGACCCCCAGGCTCTGCTTGTTGGCCCTGTTGCTGCTCCTGGTCACAGGAAGTGATGTCACAGCATCAGAGGAGGACAGAAAGCCCAACTTCGTCCTGATGATGGTGGACGACCTTGGCATTGGGGACATTGGTTGTTACGGCAACGACACTATCAGGTAACAGAGGCAACCAGGCAATCTGCAGCCTTCCCAAAAACAACTACAGTTTTGAGTTTATAACACTTGCTTCCTCTCTCTCTCTCTCTCTTTTTTTTCGCTCTCTCGCTCTCAGGACTCCTAATATCGACCGTTTAGCAGCAGAGGGAGTGAAGTTGACTCAGCATATAGCTGCCGCTCCTCTCTGTACACCCAGTAGAGCTGCCTTCCACACAGGACGCTACGCACTGCGCTCAGGTAGCTACGCACTGCGCTCAGGTAGCACACAAAAGTATACATGTAACACACACACACACACATGTACAAAGACAATATTGGAAGCATTAGAGGAGTTATTGGAATTAATGGTGTGTGTGTGTGTGTGTGTGTGTGTGTGTGTGTGTGTGTGTGTGTGTGTGTGTGTGTGTGTGTGTGTGTGTGTGTGTGTGTGTGTGTGTGTGTGTGTGTGTGTGTGTGTGTGTGTGTGTGTGTGTAGGTCTGGGCAGTACAGGGCGTGTGCAGGTGTTGTTGTTTCTGGGAGGTTCTGGGGGTCTACCCCCCACTGAGACCACCTTCGCTAAGAGACTACAGGAGCAGGGATACACCACCGGACTAGTGGGTAAGAGAGAGACACACACACACACACACACATACACACACTAACCCACACACACACTAACACACTGATGTGTACCTGTAGGTAAATGGCACCTGGGTGTGAACTGTGAGCTTCGAGGGGACCACTGCCACCACCCCAACACACACGGCTTCAGCTACTTCTACGGCCTGCCTTTCACCCTGTTCAATGACTGTAGACCAGGGGAGGGGAAGGATATACTAGCTGACCTGCAGAACACACTGTGGCAGCTAACAGTACTGGGGGCCCTGGCCCTGCTCAGCCTGGTAGGGTCCAATGACTCCTTATTCCACATGACAAAGTATCATGTCTGTTCTACATACTCTATCTCTGAGTGCCTCAAACAGTTCACTGGCCTTGATGATAATGATTCAAATGGTTTTATGAAAGTATTCTGGGTGTGTCTAACTCCTCTTTCCCTGTCTGTAGGTGTGTGTCCGTGTGTGTGGTCTGCTTGAGGTGAGTATGTCCGTCATCGTGGCGGTGACTTTTCTGAGCCTACTGGCGTTCAGTGTGTGGTTCGTGCCCTTTGAACTCCTGATGACCTGGAACTGCATCATCATGAGGAACCAGGAAGTGGTGGAGCAGCCCATGGACCTAGACACGTTATCACAAAGACTACTGGGAGAGGCCCAAGGCTTCATAGAGAGGTCAGAACAGTCAGAACAGTCAATCAATCATCAGGGTAAAGGCTAGGGGTCAGTATTGGGTGAGAGTTCAAAGCTTGTTTGTGTGTTGGATAGGAATGCTGACCGACCGTTCCTCCTGTTCTTGTCTCTGGCCCACGTACACACTCCTTTGTTCTCTTCTCCTGGCTTTGCTGGGAAGAGTCGCCATGGTCTCTATGGAGACAACGTAGAGGAGGTGGACTATATGATAGGTGAGCGGTTTGTGTGTGAAAGCTCTGACCAATAACACATTGATATATTAGAATGTTTATTATGTTTACGATATGTATTAATGATTTATATGCTCTCAGATTGTATGACTGAAGCAGTGGACAGGTTGGGTCTGGCCAACAACACTGTTGGATTAGAATGAGTTATGTTTCTGATATGTATTAATGATTGATCTTCTGTCAGGTCGTATGACTGAGACAGTGGACAGGTTGGGTCTGGCCAACAACACTATGATGTATTTCACCTCTGACCACGGTGGCCATATTGAAGACGCAGATGAACGAGGACAGAAAGGAGGCTGGAATGGAATCTACAAAGGTAACAACCAATCAAATAGAGCCATTTGAGCAATCAGGAAAAATGAAACAGATGTGAAAAACATTGATTGTCTCCTCCTCTCATACAGGTGGGAAGGCGATGGGTGGATGGGAGGGTGGTATCAGGGTGCCAGGTATATTCCGGTGGCCTGGCAGGCTGCCAGCAGGCAGAGTGTTTGACACACCCACCAGTCTCATGGACCTCTACCCCACACTCACACACCTGGCCGGCGCAACACACAGCGACAGGTACGTGTGTGTGTGTGTACTTGTTGTGTGTGTCTGCCTATCCTCATGTCTGTATATTCCAGGTTGTTAGATGGCTATGATCTGATGCCTGTGCTAGAAGGAAGGACCGAGCGGTCGCAGCATGAGTTCATGTTCCACTATTGTGGTGCTTACCTCAACGCAGTTCGCTGGCACCCACCTGGGAGTGAGTACACACACACACACACACTACTATACACTACAACACACACCAACACACACCATCATCTGTCTCATTACATGTGTGTCTCCCCAGGTGAGTCAGTCTATAAGGTCCACTTCTTTACCCCTAACTTCTCCCCACCGGGCGCTGGCGGTTGCTATGACACCAAGGTTTGTTCCTGTCATGGAAGTTATGTGACACACCACAGCCCCCCCATCGTCTTTGACCTTCACACTGACCCCTCGGAGTCCCGCCCCCTGACCCCAGTCACTGAGCCACGCTACCAGGAAGTTCTACAGCAAACTGCCAGGGCCGTGGAGCAGCACCGGGCCACCCTCACACACTCACACCCCTCACATACACAACCAGACACACACTCTCCTCAGTCCGAGCCTGTTCTCAACCAGCTGTCGTGGGAAAAGATTCTGTGGCGTCCATGGCTGCAGCCATGCTGTGGAACATTCCCCTTCTGTGGCTGTACGGAGAACACTACTTCTACTCTGGCCTAACACACACACCTCTGGCAGAGAAAGATGAGGAACATAAAACTATGAAGAACTTTTAATGGATCAACTGCTTTTAAAAATATTTATAATATTTTTCAGACTAAGTTTTCAATGATGTCTAGACAATTGTACATAGCTTTATGAAATATGTTAATAATTTGCTCAAAGATAATTTATGTTTTGATATCTGGACCAATCTTGTAATTTGCAATATTGATTTTGATAGATTTGTATTTTATAACCTAAACAGTCTGAACAATCTGTTTGTTTCTTCTTTGAAGTTTGTAACTGTACAGTATGCTCCTGTCAGTTACTGCTCTTCACCACATGGTGGAGCCAGCTCCCTGGAATAAACATTCCTCTCTGCTGCAGTACATGTATGGTCTCCTTTTTTGATCTAGTTCAGCTGCGTCTGTTTACCTGGAACTGTGCAGGATTAGGTCCCAGTATTCTGGAGTGTCTAACAACCCACTGAATCACAGTAACTTTCCTATTACAGGCCACGGTTACTGAGTTGGCCAAGGTTATGGCCCGTGAGAGCTTTGAGAGCTATGCTCTGTTGGTGGGTCTTAGTACCACCAAGTGGCACTGCAGCCACGTGTATCAGAGACAAACGGCACCATAGACGTCAGTACAATGTGCATGCTGTACAGTAATCAGTAGGAGAATGTTTCAGTAGGAGAATGTTTCATCTGTGGTAATGTGTGGCCCCACTGACTTCCAACTGGTCATTGGTGTGTGTATTTTATGAAAGTGATGGAGGCAGTGCATCTGATATTGTTGTAGTGACTGACACATTTTATCCTACTCTACTGTGAGGACAGGAGACCAATTATATTTTTCTTCTGATACAATTAAAATCTCATCTCGCTTCTGTTAATCCTTCAAGATATTCTCTGTTCTGTATTAAATTATAATTTCGGGATTCTTTGAGTGTTCTAAATCACACTGACATGAATGGCTCTCTACCTCAATCACAGCCACGACTGCTCTTATCTAAATAAACAGACCACAGTCATTGTGAAGTTATACTAGAAGACATTGTTAGAGTGAAGTGTGTAGGCCTCCTGCAGGGCTCTTGTAGGGTATTTTTAGGGTCTCTGTGTCTCTGGCCAGCCAGGCTTTCTCCTGCCTATTGTTGCTCCCTGGTCAGTCATCTTCACTCATTGTGTTCATGAATCAGCCCTGTGGTCATTGGGCCAAGCCTGGCAGAACTGATCACTGGCCAGCGGCATGACTCAGTGCTCCATGTCCATATTTCTCTAGCCTAGTCTGACCTGGACTGGAAGAAACCCTTCGGTCAGCACCGGCCTACCTCGACTGCAACCACTGGTTCTATCTGCTGTCTTTTAGGTCACTGTCCCTTTAATGGCTTGAAACCATAAAGCATCTTTACTGGTGTGTTTCCCAACTGGCTGCTCTATAGAACGAGAAAGGCTGTGGCAGGAGAGCCACAGGAATTAAATCACTTCCATACATCCAGAGCATGAGGCATAGGGTTCGTTCCAGTGAGAAACAAATGTTTGGCAGCAGAGTTCAGTAGTACTGTGGCTTCTAAAGGTCTCTGTAACTCTGGCTTGAGTCAGAGACCAGAGTTTGGTAAAGTAATCAATATAGAATGAGAGGAGTGACTGAACAATAGCAGAGCAACTGACGGCTATCACATTAACATTTGATTGGCTTTAAGACATGGATTTGACCAAAACAGATACAGGATCAAGGGAAACACAGGCTTTTAATTGCAGACAGTTAAACCGGTTTGTCTCTTTCAAAACAACTCCATCATGCCAAATGCCATGTGTTCTAAAGAGGGATGGATGGAGGCCACTTAGGCCTGATAGACTCACAGCAATGGCTTCCATGCCGCATGCAAACCTAAACACACACACACACACACACACACACACACACACACACACACACACACACACACACACACACACACACACACACACTATATGGAATAACTTGTCTTCCTTGCTTTTGGGCAGTGTTCCAGTGTTGTTTGGGATAATGGAGCAAGTTTAAGCTAAAGTGTTTCATGGTTGTAATTTCACACAGGGCTGCTTCCATATGAATCTCTGGCCCTGAACTGATATACTGACAACTCACCCAAACTCCACTCAACCCTCTCTCCCCTGGACTCCTCTGTTTTTCCCACCCCCGCCACCTATCTTCCAACATCCCTTAAACTCCCCTCCCTCCCCCATCCTCCACCTGCCTCCCCAGTCTGCCCTGGCATCAGGAGTGAGAGTGTTCAGTCAAAAATCTGCTGTGGACTCAGAAATGTTCTGCCAAATGGTCAATAACCCAACAGTCAGCCAAATCCACACAGATGGCTTTTAGTCAGTGCCTGGGTGGAGACATTCAGTCATGTAGTGTCTTACTGGACATACAGAGGGACTCAGTATAAATGACTACACTTAGTCCATTGTCCTCTGGCTACGGCTTCCTATTCCCTATACAGTGCAGTGCAGGACTTTTGTCCAGAGCCCTACTGTATGATTTGTCCTATACTTCTCCATATACTGCATCCTGCTCCCAGTCCCCTTTTAACCAGAGGAATGATGACATGTATATACTCTGAGAATCGACTGTAAGGCCTGACCTCAGTGGAAATGCTGACACCATGTCCTCCTGAAGGGGTGAGAGAGGTAAGAAAGGGGGATGTGGGAGAAAATGAGGGGGGATAAGAAAGAAAGACTGTCTCTGTACCCAGAGTGTGGCCAACCCACTAGCTTAGTTTGGTGGAACTATTCCAATAGAATACAGTCCATTCCATAAAAATGTGTACGTTTTATTGTCACACACCAGATAGGTGCAGTACATTGCGCTAAATGCTTCTGAATATGTTGCCTTGTAGTTTGTCAGTACTGTCTAATAAATTGGACATCTTCGGTCAATTTATGGTTGTAAGGATGGTGGAGTTAGCACAGCTCTCTGTGATGGTCCAGGGTAAATGATTCCTGTGTGATAATGCTCCAGGGTTAGACCACTGAAACACTCAGCTGGAGAGCTTTCATTCTGTACCCCTAGTTCACCCTAGTGTGTGTGTGTTTCTCTTCTTTAGTTTCTGTTCTAACTCACGACAATCCCTGTGGCTTCGCTGGGTTTCTACTACTTTCAGAGACATCCCTTTCTCCCCTCTCCCATCCCTTTCTCCCCTCCCTTCTCCCCTCTCCACCTCTCTCTCCCCTCCAATCAATACCTTCCTCCCTCTGATTCTCTCTCGTTCTCTAACATCTTCCTCTTTTCCCTCTCAGTCCCTCTCTATGTATTTGTGTGTATGTTGGTTTTAGGGATTTGACTTTGTATGCAGTTGTGAGAATACGTGTGGTTAAATATTGTGATGTGATATGATGTGTAGTGATGTGATGATGTGTTGTTCTATTGGGAGATAGGTGGCCCATCTGTTCAGCATTATCATACTCTTTACAGGGGACCAAGCCTGTGACTGGCAACATTGCTTTAAGTGAGCGCTTGCTCCAGTGTGTGTGTGTGTGTGTGTGTGTGTGTGTGTGTGTGTGTGTGTGTGTGTGTGTGTGTGTGTGTGTGTGTGTGTGTGTGTGTGTGTGTGTGTGTGTGTGTGTGTGTGTGTGTGTGTGTGTGTGTGTGACCCGTCAAAGCAGTACCCCATCTGCTGCACGTCCCATATTCCAGGCACATGCACGCTGATTAATTACCATGCTCTCACCCCACACAGCTTACAAACACAGGAAGTATTGACAGAGGTGGGGCCTGATGAAGGACAGATAACTGCACTGGTCTGGCTTTAACGCACGCACGCACCAATACACACACACACACACACACATACACACAGTCTACTGCAGTAACACAGCTATAATGCAGCTATACAGTTTCTGCATTCCTAAACACGCTGGGTCAATAATTGTGTTCAATTGGCCAGTGTTCTACAGGGGAAAGAGGTGCACTATGGGTGTGAGAATACAACGCTGTCAGCCACAGGAAATACAAAAAGTAAATTACCGTGTCAAGCAGCCTCAGCCATATCTCTAGTTGTTTCTTTTCTTAGTTTATAGCTTTATCACATTGTACAACCACTATGGTCAAAGCACATTTCATTCCACTTAATGCTAAGGGCTGGTTTTACACAAGACTGATGTTTCAGAAGGTAAATGACAGAATTACAGTTCTGTTTTTACCCACCCAATCCCACCCCCCTCCTTCTTGGTCCCCACATATGCTATTGCTAATCAGCCAGTGATTTCCCTATGCAGCCATCCCCTCCTCCTCTTCTCTCCATAACCCCCAGACATCAAAGCCCTGTCAGCGACCATGATGTCATCAGGAACTGTGTCCAATAGGAAACATCCTGGAAATAGTAAATGGAAACAGTTTCCTGTAGGGGTTCCCTATGGGCCACTTCTACCTCCTACCCCAGGCCTGTCGCTGTCTGTTTATGTGTTTGAATGTATGTGTATGTGTGTGTTCATCCCTGTTTCTATCATGAATGATCCCAGCTTTGAGAGGGAAGGACAGAGAGGGAGAAACATAAAGACAGCAAAAGATGGAAAGGTTGAGAGAGAGGTTCTGGGTCGTGGTTTGTGTTTCTGGGAATCAGTGCAAAAAGATCGTAACAACATCTGCAGGGGGGGGGACACTAGATGGGGAGAGGGGAAGAGAGGGTGGTCACTTATCAGTAACAGTAACCCTGGGACTGCTGTCCCTACCATTCATCTCTCTGACAGACATACTGTAGTCCACTCTGACATACTGAACCTGTCCTGTTTCCTGCAGGTCAGACCTGCCTTTATCTGATGTAGAGCTATATTGCAACAGCTGGTTAGTCTTTCTAAAACAATGTCGGCCTCATCTGATCTGAGAGCAGTCGTTTGAGACACGCAGAAGGACAGCTTTCTTGATCCTACAGAGATGATGACAATCTGCTGATTCTCCTCTGTCTCTCAGCCTTTTCCCCTGCCGCGGGGAGTGACTACTTAGTATGAGATAACATTGTTATGAGAAGTCTTCTTCTAACTGTAAATCACCAAGCACATGCCATATCTATGTGAAGATGAACCAACTGAACAGAGAGGGTTGGTAGGACTGCTCTACTAGTTGAAGCCTTTACCAGCAGTCTGAGAGGCTGTCACACAACATAATATTCTCGCCAAAAAATCTGATTGATTCTAGGTGGGTGGATGAGACTGCAGGAGGTTGAAAATGGGAGAGAGAGGTGTGATGGAGTGACAGTGAGGACAGGAGAGGGTCTGAGATGAGGAGAGGAAGTAGGATGATGAGAGGAAAGAGGAGAGGATGAGGAGGCAGGTGTGTCAGAAAGAAAGACCGGCTGATGACATCTACCCGAGACGAGCCTGGGCCAAAAAGAGCAGAGAGGTGGAGGGAGAGAGCGGGATGGAGAGAAAGGGTTTGGTGGTAAGATCTTTCTGTTATGAAACTCAGAGGCAGATGGTCCTCCCCCCTCCTCTTCTTTTACTGTCCTTACCTCTTCCTCTCTCTTCCATTGGGCCTTTCTCTTTTTTGGTCTTCCTTTCTGTCTTTCTTTGTATCTGTCTGTACAACTATCCATGTTTATCTATGAGTGATTTAGGGTTGGCACACCTGTTTGGGAGTGAAAATGGGAGAACTACAATTACTGTAACTTTGGACTTAACTGTCTACTCTCCTGACTGGACTGTCTCCTCTCCTCTCATTCCTGTACTGTCAAATCTCCTGACTGTACTCTCTCCTCTCTTGACTGTACTGACTCCACTCCTGACTATAATGTCTCCACTCCTGACTATAATGTCTCCTCTCTTGACTGTACTCTCTCCTCTCCTGACTGTACTGTCTGCTTCCGGTTTGGAGCGAGTGCTCGCATCGGCGCTTCGCTCCCGCAGGTAGTATAACTTTTTACATTTCATTATATTTCATTATAGCACAACGGTTTGATTTGTCTAATCTTAGCAATTTCTTCTCAGCTAGCTACATAGCCGTCTTTGTATCAAAGATAATTGCGTAATTATCGTATTTCGCCGTCCTAACGTAGTCTTCACTAGCCAGCTAGCTAACGTCCACTGATTAGCTGCACTGGGAAAACTATTACACTCAACTGAACGACTTGATCAGAGTAGTGTTAGCTAGCTACATAGCTGTCTTTGCTGTCTTCGTATCTTCGTTCCAAGATAATTGTGTTGTTTAGGTTTAGAGTGTGTAGTCTTAGAGTGATTATCTTAATTTACCGAGGTTAGCTAGCCAGCTATTTGTCGTCCTTAACGTAGGAGACTCTGCTAGCTAGCCAACAGCTAGCCAACGCTAGCCAACGTCTTCTGAATAGAACTCAACAACCCGGTCGCATTCACAGGTAGTATCACATTTTCATTTCATTTCATTACAGTACAACGGTTTGATTTGTTTGATCGTAGCTAGCTACATAGCTAGCTACATAGCCGTCTTTGTATCAAAGATAATTGTGTAGTCTAGAGCGACTTTCTAGGTTAGCTAGCCAGCTATTGTCGTTCTTTTAACGCAACGTAACGTAAACAACACTACTAGCTAGCCAGCTAGCCCCCGAATAGCAGCACTGTAGAAACTATTACACTCAACGGAACGACTTGATTAGTGTAGTGTCAACAACGCACCCACTGCCAGCTAGCCTACTTCAGCAGTACTGTATCATTTTAATCATTTTAGTCAATAAGATTCTTGCTACGTAGCTTAACTTTCTGAACATTCGAGACGTGTAGTCCACTTGTCATTCCAATCTCCTTTGCATTAGCGTAGCCTCTTCTGTAGCCTGTTAACTATGTGTCTGTTTATCCCTGTTCTCTCCTGTCTGCACAGACCATACAAACGCTCCACACCGCGTGGCCGCGGCCACCCTAACCTGGTGGTCCCAGCGCGCACGACCCACGTGGAGTTCCAGGTCTCCGGTAGCCTCTGGAATTGCCGATCTGCGGTCAACAAGGCAGAGTTCATCTCAGCCTATGCCTCCCTCCAGTCCCTCGACTTCTTGGCACTAACAGAAACATGGATCACCACAGACAACACTGCTACTCCTACTGCTCTCTCTTCGTCCGCCCACGTGTTCTCGCACACCCCGAGAGCTTCTGGTCAGCGGGGTGGTGGCACCGGGATCCTCATCTCTCCCAAGTGGTCATTCTCTCTTTCTCCCCTTACCCATCTGTCTATCGCCTCCTTTGAATTCCATGCTGTCACAGTTACCAGCCCTTTCAAGCTTAACATCCTTATCATTTATCGCCCTCCAGGTTCCCTCGGAGAGTTCATCAATGAGCTTGATGCCTTGATAAGCTCCTTTCCTGAGGACGGCTCACCTCTCACAGTTCTGGGCGACTTTAACCTCCCCACGTCTACCTTTGACTCATTCCTCTCTGCCTCCTTCTTTCCACTCCTCTCCTCTTTTGACCTCACCCTCTCACCTTCCCCCCCTACTCACAAGGCAGGCAATACGCTCGACCTCATCTTTACTAGATGCTGTTCTTCCACTAACCTCATTGCAACTCCCCTCCAAGTCTCCGACCACTACCTTGTATCATTTTCCCTCTCGCTCTCATCCAACACCTCCCACACTGCCCCTACTCGGATGGTATCGATACCCTGTGCTCTGACCTCTTTCTCCCCTCTCTCTCCAGATGAAATCTCGCGTCTTGTGACGGCCGGCCGCCCAACAACCTGCCCGCTTGACCCTATTCCCTCCCCTCTTCTCCAGACCATTTCCGGAGACCTTCTCCCTTACCTCACCTCGCTCATCAACTCATCACTGGCCGCTGGCTATGTCCCTTCCGTCTTCAAGAGAGCGAGAGTTGCACCCCTTCTGAAAAAACCTACACTCGATCCCTCCGATGTCAACAATTACAGACCAGTATCCCTTCTTTCTTTTCTCTCCAAAACTCTTGAACGTGCCGTCCTTGGCCATCTCGCCCGCTATCTCTCTCTGAATGACCTTCTTGATCCAAATCAGTCAGGTTTCAAGACTAGTCATTCAACTGAGACTGCTCTCCTCTGTATCACGGAGGCGCTCCGCACTGCTAAAGCTAACTCTCTCTCCTCTGCTCTCATCCTTCTAGATCTATCGGCTGCCTTCGATACTGTGAACCATCAGATCCTCCTCTCCACCCTCTCCGAGTTGGGCATCTCCGGCGCGGCCCACGCTTGGATTGCGTCCTACCTGACAGGTCGCTCCTACCAGGTGGCGTGGCGAGAATCTGTCTCCTCACCACGCGCTCTCACCACTGGTGTCCCCCAGGGCTCTGTTCTAGGCCCTCTCCTATTCTCGCTATACACCAAGTCACTTGGCTCTGTCATAACCTCACATGGTCTCTCCTATCATTGCTATGCAGACGACACACAACTAATCTTCTCCTTTCCCCCTTCTGATGACCAGGTGGCGAATCGCATCTCTGCATGTCTGGCAGACATATCAGTGTGGATGACGGATCACCACCTCAAGCTGAACCTCGGCAAGACGGAGCTGCTCTTCCTCCCGGGGAAGGACTGCCCGTTCCATGATCTCGCCATCACGGTTGACAACTCCATTGTGTCCTCTCCTCCCAGAGCGCTAAGAACCTTGGCGTGATCCTGGACAACACCCTGTCGTTCTCAACCAACATCAAGGCGGTGGCCCGTTCCTGTAGGTTCATGCTCTACAACATCCGCAGAGTACGACCCTGCCTCACACAGGAAGCGGCGCAGGTCCTAATCCAGGCACTTGTCATCTCCCGTCTGGATTACTGCAACTCGCTGTTGGCTGGGCTCCCTGCCTGTGCCATTAAACCCCTTCAACTCATCCAGAACGCCGCAGCCCGTCTGGTGTTCAACCTTCCCAAGTTCTCTCACGTCACCCCGCTCCTCCGTTCTCTCCACTGGCTTCCAGTTGAAGCTCGCATCCGCTACAAGACCATGGTGCTTGCCTACGGAGCTGTGAGGGGAACGGCACCTCAGTACCTCCAGGCTCTGATCAGGCCCTACACCCAAACAAGGGCACTGCGTTCATCCACCTCTGGCCTGCTCGCCTCCCTACCACTGAGGAAGTACAGCTCCCGCTCAGCCCAGTCAAAACTGTTCGCTGCTCTGGCCCCCCAATGGTGGAACAAACTCCCTCACGACTCCAGGACAGCGGAGTCAATCACCACCTTCCGGAGACACCTGAAACCCCACCTCTTTAAGGAATACCTAGGATAGGATAAGTATTCCCTCTCCCCCCTTTAAGATTTAGATGCACTATTGTAAAGTGACTGTTCCACTGGATGTCATAAGGTGAATGCACCAATTTGTAAGTCGTTCTGGATAAGAGCGTCTGCTATATGACTTAAATGTAAATGTAAATGTCTCCTCTCCTGACTGTACTGCCTCCTCCACTGACTGACTGTACTGTCTCCTCTCCTGACTGTACTTTCCCCTCTCATCTCATCTCCTGACTGTACTGTTTCCTCTCCTGACTGCACTCTCTCCTCTCCTGACTGTACTGTCTCCTCTCCTGACTGCAATCTCTCCTCTCCCGACTGTACTGTCTCCACTCGTCTCCTGACTGCACTCTCTCCTCTCCTGACTGTACTCCTGTCGTCTCCTGACTCTAATGTCTCCTATCATCTCCTGACTGTACTGTCTCCTCTCGTCTCCTGACTGTGCTGTCTCATCTCCTGACTGTACTGGCTCCTCTCCTCTCTTGATAGTACCGTCTCCTCTCCTGACTGTACTGTCTCCTCTCGTCTCCTGACTCTAATGTCTCCTATCATCTCCTGACTGTACTGTCTCCTCTCGTCTCCTGACTGTGCTGTCTCATCTCCTGACTGTACTGGCTCCTCTCCTCTCTTGACAGTACCGTCTCCTCTCCTGACTGTACTGTCTCCTCTCGTCTCCTGACTGTAATGTCTCCTATCATCTCCTGACTGTACTGACTCCTCTCCTGACTGTACTGTCTCCTCTCCTGACTGTACTGCCTCCTCCACTGACTGTACTGCCTCCTCCACTGACTGTACTGACTCCTCTCCTGACTGTACTCTCTCCTCTCATGACTGTACTGACTGTACTGACTCCTCTCCTGACTGTACTGACTCCTCTCATGACTGTACTGACTCCTCTCATGACTGTACTGTCTCCTCTCCTGACTGTACTCTCTCCTCTCATGACTGTACTGTCTCCTCTCCTGACTGTACTGTCTCCTCTCCTGACTGTACTGACTCCTCTCCTGACTGTACTGACTCCTCTCCTGACTGTACTGTCTCCTCTCCTGACTGTACTGCCTCCTCCACTGACTGTACTGCCTCCTCTCCTGACTGTACTGTCTCCTCTCCTGACTGTATTGTCTCCTCTCCTGACTGTACTGCCTCCTCCACTGACTGTACTGCCTCCTCTCCTGACTGTACTGTCACCTCTCCTGACTGTACTGAGTCCTCTCCTGACTGTACTCTCTCCTCTCCTGACTGTACTCTCTCCTCTCCTGACTGCGTCCTCTCGTCTCCTGACTGTACTCTCTCCTTTCCTGACTGTACTGTCTCCTCTCCTGACTGTACCGGCTCCTCTCCTCGCTGTACTCTCTCCTCTACTGACATTACTGTCTCCTCTCATCTCCTGACTGTACTTTCTCCTCTCCTGACTGTCTCCTCTCCTCTCATGACTGTACTGTCTCCTCTCCTGACTGCACTGTCTCCTCTCCTGACTGCACTGCCTCCTCTCCTCTCCTGACTGTACTGCCTCCTCTCCTCTCCTGACTGTACTGGCTCCTCTCCACTCCTTACTCTACTGTCTCCTCTCCTGACTGTACTGTCTCCTCTCCTGACTGCACTGTCTCCTCTCCTGACTTTACTGCCTCCTCTCCTCTCCTGACTGTACTGGCTCCTCTCCACTCCTTACTCTACTGTCTCCTCTCATGACTGTACTGTCTCCTCTCCTGACTGCACTGTCTCCTCTCCTGACTTTACTGCCTCCTCTCCTCTCCTGACTGTACTGGCTCCTCTCCTCTCCTGACTGTACTGGCTCCTCTCCACTCCTTACTCTACTGTCTCCTCTCCTGACTGTACTGTCTCCTCTCCTCTCCTGACTGTACTGTCTCATCTTCTCTCCTGACTGTACTGTCTCCACTCCTTACTCTACTGTCTCCTTTCCGCTCCTGACTGTACTCTCTCCTCTCCTGACTGTACTGTCTCATCTTCTCTCCTGACTGTACTGTCTCCTCTCCTCTCCTGACTGTACTGTCTCCTCTCCTGACTGTACTGTCTCCTCTCCTCTCCTGACTCTACTGTCTCATCTCCTCTCCTGACTGTACTGTCTCCTCTCGTCTCCTGACTGTACAGTCTCCTCTCCTCTCCTGACTCTACTGTCTCATCTCCTCTCCTGACTGTACTGTCTCCTCTCCTGACTGTACTGTCTCATCTTCTCTCCTGACTGTACTGCCTCCCCTCCTCTCCTGACTGTACTGTCTCCTCTTCTCTCCTGACTGTACTGTCTCCTCTCTTGTTTGTACTGTCTCCTCTCCTCTCCTGCCTGACTTTAGTGTCTCCTGTCCTGACTTTATTTGCCTCCTCTACTGACTGTACTGTACTGACTCCTCTCCTCTCCTGACTGTACTTTCTCATTTCCTGACTGTACTGTCTCCTCTCCTGACTGTACTCTCTCCTCTCCTGACTATACTCTCTCCTCTCCTGACTGTACTGTCAAATCTCCTGACTGTACTCTCTCCTCTCCTGACTGTACTCTCTCCTCTCCTGACTATACTCTCTCCTCTCCTGACTGTACTGTCAAATCTCCTGACTGTACTCTCTCCACTCCTGACTGTACTGTCTCCTCTCCTGACTGTACTGCCTCCTCCACTGACTGTACTGTCTCCTCTCCTGACTGTACTTTCCCCTCTCATCTCATCTCCTGACTGTACGGTCTCCTCTCCTGACTGCACTCTCTCCTCTCCTGACTGTACTGTCTCCTCTCGTCTCCTGACTCTAATGTCTCCTATCATCTCCTGACTGTACTGTCTCCTCTCGTCTCCTGACTGTGCTGTCTCATCTCCTGACTGTACTGGCTCCTCTCCTCTCTTGACAGTACCGTCTCCTCTCCTGACTGTACTGTCTCCTCTCTTGACAGTACCGTCTCCTCTCCTGACTGTACTGTCTCCTCTCTTGACAGTACCGTCTCCTCTCCGGACTGTACTGTCTCCTCTCCTGACTGTAATGTCTCCTATCATCTCCTGACTGTACTGACTCCTCTCCTGACTGTACTGTCTCCTCTCCTGACTGTAATGTCTCCTCTCCTGACTGTCCTGCCTCCTCCACTGACTGTACTGTCTCCTCTCCTGACTGTACTTCCTCCTCCACTGACTGTACTGTCTCCTCTCCTGACTGTACTGACTCCTCTCCTGACTGTACTGCCTCCTCTCCTGACTGTCTCCTCTCCTGACTGCGTCCTCTCCTCTCCTGACTGTACTGAGTCCTTTCCTGACTGCACTGTCTCCTCTCCTCACTGTACTCACTCCCCTACTGACCGTACTGTCTCCTCTCCTGACTGTACAGTCTCCTATCATCTCCTGACTGTACTGGCTCGTCTCCTCTCTTGACAGTACCGTCGTCTCCTCTCCTGACTGTACTGTCTCCTCTCCTGACTTTACTAACTCCTATCCTGACTGTACTGACTCCTCTCATCTTCTGACTGTGCTGTATCCTCTCCTGACTTTAGTGTATCCTATCCTGACTTTACTGCCTCCTCTCCTGACTGTACTGCCTCCTCTCCTGACTGTACTGACTCCTCTCCTCTCCTCACTGTACTGCCTCCTCTCCTGACTGTACTGTCTCCTCTCCTGACTTTACTGCCTCCTATCCTGACTGTGCTGTATCCTCTCCTGACTTTAGTGTATCCTATCCTGACTGTACTGTCTCCTCTCCTGACTTTACTGCCTCCTCTCCTGACTGTACTGTCTCATCTCCTCTCCTGACTGTACTGTCTCATCTTCTCTCCTGACTGTACTGTCTCCTCTCCTCTCCTGACTGTACTGTCTCATCTTCTCTCCTGACTGTACTGTCTCCTCTCCTCTCCTGACTGTACTGTCTCATCTTCTCTCCTGACTGTACTGTCTTCTCTCCTCTCCTGACTGTACTGTCTCATCTCCTCTCCTGACTGTACTGACTCCTCTCCTGACTGTACTGTCTCATCTTCTCTCCTGACTGTACTGTCTTCTCTCCTCTCCTGACTGTACTGTCTCATCTCCTCTCCTGACTGTACTGTCTCATCTTCTCTCCTGACTGTACTGTCTTCTCTCCTCTCCTGACTGTACTGTCTCATCTCCTCTCCTGACTGTACTGACTCCTCTCCTGACTGTACTGTCTCCTCTCCTCTCCTGACTGTACTGTACTGTCTCATCTTCTCTCCTGACTGTACTGGCTCCTCTCCTGACTGTACTGTCTCCACTCCTGACTGTACTGTCTCCTCTCCTCTCCTGAATCTACTCTCTGCGCTCCTCTCCTGACTGTACTGCCTCCTCTCCTGACTGTACTGTCTCCTCTCCTGACTGTACTCTCTCCTCTCCTCTCCTGGCTGTACTGTCTCCTCTCCTGACTGTACTTTCTCCACTCCTCTCCTCTCCAAGAGGATTATACAGCAGCTACTTATTACTCAGGAGTTGCTATAAGGTTGTGGTCCCCTGTCTTAATATTATTCCTGGGGTTGGATGTCTTCACATGGGATCTGCTTCAGAAATGGTAGATTAATTGAATTGATAGGTAACATAAACATGGACCTTGATATTCCACCAAGCCAACCAAGGCTCTGCCCCAGGCCCAAATATAATCTCTCTAGGAAGGGAGAGGTTACTGTCTCTGAGAGTGGAGATGTGTCCATGGGTTACTGTCTCTGAGTGTCACGCCCTCGCCTTAGTTATCTTTGTTTTCTTTATTATTTTGGTTTGGCCAGGATGTGACATGGGTGATTTGTGTGTTTTGTCTTGTCTAGGGGCTTTTGTAGATTTATGGGGTTGTGTTTTTTAGGTGTCTAGGTAAGTCTATGGTTGCCTGGATTGGTTCTCAATCAGACAGGTGTTTATCGTTGTCTCTGATTGGGAGCCATATTTAGGCAGCCATATTCTTTGGGTATTTTGTGGATGATTGTTTCTTGTGTCAGTGTTTGTGCCACACGGGACTGTTTTCGGTTTTCACGTTTCTTGTTTTGTAGTTGTGTTCATGTGTAGTGTCTCTTATTAAAGAAACATGAACTATAACCACGCTGCGTTTTGGTCCGCCTCTACTGTCTCTGAGAGTGGAGAGATGACTATGGGTTACTGTCTCTGAGAGTGGAGAGATGACTATGGGTTACTGTCTCTGAGAGCGGAGAGATGACTATGGGTTACTGTCTCTGAGAGCGGAGAGATGACTATGGGTTACTGTCTCTGAGAGTGGAGAGATGACTATGGGTTACTGTCTCTGAGAGCGGAGAGATGACTATGGGTTACTGTCTCTGAGAGCGGAGAGATGACTATGGGTTACTGTCTCTGAGAGCGGAGAGATGACTATGGGTTACTGTCTCTGAGAGCGGAGAGATGACTATGGGTTACTGTCTCTGAGAGCGGAGAGATGACTATGGGTTACTGTCTCTGAGAGCGGAGAGATGACTATGGGTTACTGTCTCTGAGAGCGGAGAGATGACTATGGGTTACTGTCTCTGAGAGCGGAGAGATGACTATGGGTTACTGTCTCTGAGAGCGGAGAGATGACTATGGGTTACTGTCTCTGAGAGCGGAGAGATGACTATGGGTTACTGTCTCTGAGAGCGGAGAGATGACTATGGGTTACTGTCTCTGAGAGCGGAGAGATGACTATGGGTTACTGTCTCTGAGAGCGGAGAGATGACTATGGGTTACTGTCTCTGAGAGCGGAGAGATGACTATGGGTTACTGTCTCTAAGAGCGGAGAGATGACTATGGGTTATTGTCTCTGAGAGCGGAGAGATGACTATGGGTTACTGTCTCTGAGAGCGGAGAGATGACTATGGGTTACTGTCTCTGAGAGCGGAGAGATGACTATGGGTTACTGTCTCTGAGAGCGGAGAGATGACTATGGGTTACTGTCTCTGAGAGCGGAGAGATGACTATGGGTTACTGTCTCTGAGAGCGGAGATAGACTATGGGTTACTGTCTCTGAGAGTGGAGAGATGACTATGGGTTATTGTCTCTGAGAGCGGAGAGATGACTATGGGTTACTGTCTCTGAGAGCGGAGAGATGACTATGGGTTACTGTCTCTGAGAGCGGAGAGATGACTATGGGTTACTGTCTCTGAGAGCGGAGAGATGACTATGGGTTATTGTCTCTGAGAGCGGAGAGATGACTATGGGTTACTGTCTCTGAGAGCGGAGAGATGACTATGGGTTACTGTCTGAGAGTGGAGAGATGACTATGGGTTACTGTCTGAGAGTGGAGTGAAGACTATGGGTTACTGTCTCTGAGAGTGGAGAGAAGACTATGGGTTACTGTCTGAGAGCGGAGAGATGACTATGGGTTACAGTCTGAGAGCGGAGAGATGACTATGGGTTACTGTCTCTGAGAGTGGAGAGATGACTATGGGTTACTGTCTGAGAGTGGAGTGAAGACTATGGGTTACTGTCTCTGAGAGTGGAGAGAAGACTATGGGTTACTGTCTGAGAGCGGAGAGATGACTATGGGTTACAGTCTGAGAGCGGAGAGATGACTATGGGTTACAGTCTGAGAGTGGAGAGATGACTATGCACGAAATAACCACGACAACAGAAATCTACCGTCAAACTCTAGGTTTATTTATAAACACACGGTAATGGGGGGAGCAGGAAAAGGGGCTGAGCTGGGGCTGAGCTGGACCCAAGGAAAGAAACAATAAATATACAAAAACACACCCCTAAGCTAGACTAGCCTACTTTAACAGCTAACTAACTAACCAAAAATACAGTGGGTGGTCCGCCCAGTTCTAACTAGTGTATTTAACAAAGTTCACCTACGGGTAGTGTATGCCCATGGTCGACTTGTCTTGGTTTCCCCTTTTCCCACCAGCAAACAAACAAACACCATAACCAAAAACAATACTCACAGGTGATGACAAATGCTATGGAGGTGCTTTAAACAAAAGAGAGGTTTAAGACACAAAACGAGAGTGAAACACAGAGACCTACAGACATGGCATTTACAGAGAGATTGAGCTAGAGATTTGAGCTGAGCTGAGCTTTAGAACAAACAAATGATGGGGTTTTTAAACCATGGGGAAGGAACTGTGATAGGTCAGGAAATAGGAGGAGGTGTGTCTTCTGATTGATGATTGATTGTTGACTGATTGGAGAGTGATGGTTTTCACCTGTGAGGGGAGAAGGAGAGAAAAGAAACACACACACAGGATACACACACACAGGATAACTGTATCCGTAACATATGGGTTACTGTCTCTGAGAGTGGAGAGATGACTATGGGTTACTGTCTCTGAGAGTGGAGAGATGACTATGGGTTACTGTCTCTGAGAGTGGAGAGATGACTATGGGTTACTGTCTCTGAGAGTGGAGAGATGACTATGGGTTACTGTCTCTGAGAGTGGAGAGATGACTATGGGTTACTGTCTCTGAGAGCGGAGAGATGACTATGGGTTACTGTCTCTGAGAGCGGAGAGATGACTATGGGTTACTGTCTCTGAGAGTGGAGAGATGACTATGGGTTACTGTCTCTGAGAGCGGAGAGATGACTATGGGTTACTGTCTCTAAGAGTGGAGAGATGACTATGGGTTACTGTCTCTAAGAGTGGAGAGATGACTATGGGTTACTGTCTCTAAGAGTGGAGAGATGACTATGGGTTACTGTCTCTGAGAGTGGAGAGATGACTATGGGTTACTGTCTCTGAGAGTGAAGAGGTGACTATGGGTTACTGTCTTTAAGAGTGGAGAGATGACTATGGGTTACTGTCTCTAAGAGTGGAGATATGACTATGGGTTACTGTCTCTAAGAGTGGAGAGATGACTATGGGTTACTGTCTCTGAGAGTGAAGAGGTGACTATGGGTTACTGTCTTTAAGAGTGGAGAGATGACTATGGGTTACTGTCTCTAAGAGTGGAGATATGACTATGGGTTACTGTCTCTAAGAGTGGAGAGATGACTATGGGTTACTGTCTCTAAGAGTGGAGAGATGACTATGGGTTACTGTCTCTAAGAGTGGAGAGATGACTATGGGTTACTGTCTCTGAGAGTGGAGAGATGACTATGGGTTACTGTCTCTGAGAGTGAAGAGGTGACTATGGGTTACTGTCTTTAAGAGTGGAGAGATGACTATGGGTTACTGTCTCTGAGAGCGGAGATATGACTATGGGTTACTGTCTCTAAGAGTGGAGAGATGACTATGGGTTACTGTCTCTAAGAGTGGAGAGATGACTATGGGTTACTGTCTCTAAGAGTGGAGAGATGACTATGGGTTACTGTCTCTGAGAGTGGAGAGATGACTATGGGTTACTGTCTCTGAGAGTGGAGAGATGACTATGGGTTACTGTCTCTGAGAGTGAAGAGGTGACTATGGGTTACTGTCTTTAAGAGTGAAGAGATGACTATGGGTTACTGTCTCTAAGAGTGTAGAGATGACTATGGGTTACTGTCTCTAAGAGTGGAGAGATGACTATGGGTTACTGTCTCTGAAAGTGGAGAGATAACTATGGGTTACTGTCTCTAAGAGTGGAGAGATGACTATGGGTTACTGTATACTCTTCACAGTGAAATCATAATGTATGTTATGGGGGTGATATGGTCCATGGTTTTTTGCAGTAGATGAAATATGTTGGTTACTCACCCATTTTCAAGAGATCTATATTGTCTAAAATGTCATAAATGATTATCAAATGCACATTTAGATCAATAGATGTTTTAAGTTGTCCAGTGGTAATGTCAGAGACGTGCAGTATTCCATCTGTAATCCAGTATTATAGTGTAAAAGCTGCAGGCTGTATCTAGTAACCTCGGCCCTCTGTCCAGGGGGGAAGTTTCTCCAGTTGTCTCCAGATGTTTCTATGGAGCAGAGGGGACAACAGTGATACAGTAATAACTAGCAGATCCATGACACACACACACACACACACACACACACACACACACACACACACACACACACACACACACACACACACACACACACACACACACACACACACACACACACACACACACGCACACGCACACGCACACGCACGCAAACACACACACGGTAATAACACAGTAATAACTAGCAGAGCTAAGGCACACATACGCACACACAAACACTTTATTAATACAGTAATAACTCCCAGAGCCTTGCCTGAATCGGTTCTATCTGCCTGTCCAACTGTAACACCCCACCCCTGCCTGACCCACATACTAAACTATCCCTGTGTGTGGGTGTGTGGGTGGGTAGGGACTGACCCAGATCTCGCTTTAGCCACTAGCTGAGTCACAAATGGACCTCATCCATCTACGTCCTCATCCTACAGCCCAGTCACATACCTATCCCTCTTCCACTAGACTGAAAAGGAATCCCCTAACTCACCATCTCCCCTTAAACTAACCCATCTCCTTTTAACTACATCTCCTAAACTAATCCATTTCCTCCTAAACTAACCCATATCCTACTAACTATCCCATCTCTTTCAAAATGAACCCATATTCTCCGAACTAACCCGTCTCCTCCTAAACTAACCCATCTCCTCCCAAACTAACCCATCTATTCCTAAACTAACCCATCTCCTCCTAACTAACCCACCTCCTCCTAAACTAACCAATTTCCTCCTAAACTAACCCATCTCCTCCTAACTAACCCATCCCCTCCTAAACTAACCCATTTCCTCCTCACTAACCCATCTCTTCCTAAACTAAGTGTTAGAAGTTTAGGTGGTGGAGATGGTGTTGTCTGGCCCATTTAGTAAGAACCCAGTGTGCTGCTCTCCCCATACCAGAACAATGTGCATGCACACAGACATACGCTCACATGGACGTACCCACCACACTCCACACAGTCCAGCACTGGGAGACATTGGGGTCAGGGAGGGTACGGAATCATCCACCTCAATCAGACACAATTGGACCAGGTCTCACTGGGCACTGCACTTCATGACTCAGCGTTTCCCCTAAGCCCCCCCACTCCCGCTCCCCCACCTCCAACCCTCTCACTCCTCTGTTTTGGTATCAGTGCTATATGGGATTCAATAGACTTTGGTATGTTTTAATCATCATGTCATGAGTCATGTCTAGTGGACCAACTGTCTGAAACCACTTGCTGACTGAAATGATCAAAACAGATGAAAAACTTTCATCCACCTGAATTGATTTTCTTACATCTGCATTAGTCATGTCTACAGACCCTTCCTATCAGATATGTAGATAAGTGAGACATATTGTCCATAGGTGAAGTAACATTGCTCTATTATTATAATGCAGCTGCAATATCCTGTGAAAGGAATACAGATAGCGATTTTTGATAAAGATTTTAGACTATTTGTAATAAAGAAAATGTCTCTATAATACTAGTGTGATGGAATTAGTACCTGTCTAATAAGAGAGTCATTTAATTAATACATGTCTAATAAGAGAGTAATTTAATTAATACATGTCTAATAAGAGAGTAATGGAGTTGATTCCTGTCTAATAAGACAGTAATTGTGTTGATACATGTCTAATAAGAGAGTAATGGAGTTGATACCTGTCTAATAAGAGAGTCATTTAATTAATACATGTCTAATAAGAGAGTAATGGAGTTGATAAATGTCTAATAAGAGCGTAATGGAGTTGATACATGTCTAATAAGAGAGTAATGGAGTTGACACCTGTCTAATAAGAGCGTAATGAAGTTGATACCTGTCTAATAAGAGAGTAATTTAATTAATACATGTCTAATAAGAGAGTAATGGAGTTGATAAATGTCTAATAAGAGAGTAATGGAGTTGATAAATGTCTAATAAGAGAGTAATGGAGTTGATACATGTCTAATAAGAGCGTAATGGAGTTGATACATGTCTAATAAGAGAGTAATGGAGTTTATACCTACCTTTCTTAAAAACTACAAAGAGTCACTCATTGGCCCCATTACTAAGGTCACCAACACATCTATTGGTCTCGGTGTGTTTCCAAGGGTATGGAAGTCGGCCATAATAACGGCCATCTTTAAATCAGGCGACCCTGCTGACATGAGTAACTACAGGCCCATTAGTATACTACCTGTGGTGTCAAAGGTTGTTGAAAAGTGTGTAGCAGAACAACTGATTGCCCACCTCAACAACAGCCCCTTCACATTACACTCCATGCAGTTTGGCTTCAGAGCGAAACACTCCACAGAAACGGCCAACTGCTTTCTTCTGGAAAATGTGAAGTCCAAGATGGACAAAGGGGGTGCTGTTGGGGCTGTGTTTCTGGACCTAAGGAAGGCTTTTGATACTGTTAACCATGAGATTCTCATCACAAAATTGTCCAAGTTCAACTTTACCCCTGATGCCTTGAGATGGATGAAATCATACCTTGAAGGCAGAACTCAGTGTGTCAGAGTGAGCAATGAGCTGTCGCCCACTCGTAGCTATGATGTGGGCGTGCCCCAAGGGTCAATACTGGGGCCCCTCCTGTTCAGCCTGTACATTAATGATCTGCCTTCTGCCTGTACTGGGTCTGAAGTTCAAATGTATGCAGATGATACAGTGATATATGTGCATGCAAAGAGCAAACAACAAGCTGCACAAGAACTCACTACTGTAATGGTCCAGGTTACAAAGTGGCTCAGTGACTCATGTTTGCATCTCAATGTGAAAAAAACTGTTTGCATGTTCTTCACAAAGAGGGCAACAGATGCTACTGAGCCAGATGTCTATGTGTCAGGGGAGAAGCTCCAGGTGGTATCCGATTTTAAGTACCTTGGCATCATACTTGATTCCAACCTCTCTTTTAAAAAGCATGTGAAAAAGGTAATTCAAATAACCAAATTCAACCTAGCTAATTTCCGATTTATACTAAATTGTTTGACTACAGAGGTAGCAAAACTGTACTTCAATTCTATGATACTCCCCCACTTAACATACTGCTTGACTAGTTGGGCCCAAGCTTGCTGTACAACATTAAAACCTATTCAGTCTGTCTACAAACAGGCTCTCAAAGTGCTTGATAGGAAGCCCAATAGCCATCATCATTGTCACATCCTTAGAAAGCATGAGCTCTTGAGTTGGGAAAATCTTGTGCAATACATCAACGCATGTCTTGTATTCAAGATCCTAAATGGCCTGGCTCCCCCTCCACTCAATATTTTTGTTAAACAGAAAACCCAGACATATGGCAGCAGATCCACAAGGTCTGCCATGAGAGGTGACTGTATAGTTCCCCTAAGGAAAAGCACCTTTAGTAAATCTGCATTCTCTGTGAGAGCTTCCCATGTCTGGAATACACTGCCATCAGACACACATAACTGCACCACATATCACACTTTCACAAAATGCTTGAAGACCTGGCTAAAGGTCAATCAGATTTGTGAACATGGTCCCTAGCTGTGTGTTGCCGCTTTCCATGTTGTCTGTTGTCTGTAGCTTGTGAGGTGTGGAAACACTTTGTTGCTTTTATGAATTTTGTTTTGCTGCTTTTTGTTCTATGTTGCTCTGTCTGTATGCTATGTCTTGCTTGTCCTATGTTGCTATGTCTTGCTTGTTCTATGGTGCTATTGTCTATATTGTAATTGTTTTTAATAACCTGCCCAGGGACTGCGGTTGAAAATTAGCCGGCTGGCTAAAACCGGCACTTTTACTGAAACGTTGATTAATGTGCACTGTCCCTGTAAAAATAAAACAAACTAAACTAAACTAAACTATAAATGTCTAATAAGCGAGCAATGAAGTTGATACCCGTCTAATAAGACAGTAATGGAGGAAGCAACTGTTTGAAAAATGGACTCCCTGGGAAGTGTTAGTGTGATGATGTTATAAGCATGACTTATCTGTCCTTTCCTGGTTTTTCTGCTGAGAGTCATGGGATACAAAGCCTGATGTTCCTAAACAAACCCAGTTTCTGTCCCCCCCAGGACACACACACACAAACACACACACACACACACAAACATACATCCACACAACCACGTTTTGATGAGCAGACTGAATTCCTCTTCTCTTTTATTTATCAAATAAAGCAGTTGAAAATAAAGCATAACTTAAAAAGGCTATTGAGAGATTAGATATACAGTACATCTCTCTCTTTATGACAAGAGGCACAACATAACAACTTTACATCACAGTCTTTACAGACAAATAATTTAAATGAAATGAAAACATGAATGATATCAGCTTTCACATGGATATTACACATACTTAATGTAACACTGGAGCCACACAACAATCTATGCTACTCTATATGAAACATATGTAATTACTACAAATACCATCTTCAAAGACTTGGTAACTGTTGTGTTTATTTGACATGATCTGGGACGTATGTATAGCCTATGACTGGAAGAGTGGTCGAGGTTGCAGGGTTTGAGAGCTGCAGACACAGAGAGCTGCAGACACAGAGAGCTGCAGACACAGAGAGCTGCAGACACAGAGAGCTGCAGATACAGAGAGCTGCAGACACAGAGAGCTGCAGACACAGAGAGCTGCAGACACAGAGAGCTGCAGATACAGAGAGCTGCAGACACAGAGAGCTGCAGACACAGAGAGCTGCAGATACAGAGAGCTGCAGACACAGAGAGCTGCAGACACAGAGAGCTGCAGACACAGAGCTGCAGATACAGAGAGCTGCAGACACAGAGAGCTGCAGACACAGAGAGCTGCAAACACAGAGAGCTGCAGACCCCTGAGGCTCCACAGAACTATCACTGGAGCAGTTCTGTGACCACTATCAAACATTTGCTCTGCTCAACAGTACACAACTATACAACAAGATAAATAGGGCAGGTTGACATCAACATACAGGTCGTGATACAGAGCTGAATGTGTTGTATTGCATGACGTGTTTTAAATAGGGCAGGTTGACAAAAACATACAGGTCGTGATACAGAGCTGAATGTGTTGTATTGCATGACGTGTTTTAAATAGGGCAGGTTGACATAAACATACAGGTCGTGATACAGAGCTGAATGTGTTGTATTGCATGACGTGTTTTGAGAGCTGATGCTCTTAAAGCCTGGTATAGTTTGTGTTGACACTTTATTTATTGATGATGCTGGTGCTTCTCAGCTGCTGATTTCATGTACATCTTTAACACACTCTGGCTGTAAGATGCATTTGTTTGTTTTTATCTCTATTAACAATCTTTAATCAACACCTCAGTCTTTAGTTGAACAGTATCTTCTACACTCAACTTTGCAGTTTCTTTGGGCAAAAATGATGTGTGTGTTCTGTTAGATCACATGTAGATAAGAGGCCTTGGTGTCAGTTCCGATGACGTTCCGTGCAGAACAACGGTAGAAACCTGTGTCTCTGCTAGTCGGGTTCTGGATCACCAGGGAACCCTGAGGACTCAGGTACCGGTTGCCATAGAGACGGGCCTGACCTGTGACCCTGAGCTGGGATTGGTCCGGCATCTCCCAGGTGATGGTCGCTCTGGGGGTTGCTATGACGTAGCAGGTTAGCTGAACGGCAACACCAGGACGGGTGTAGGTGAGGGGAGGGGGTCCGTTGGTGATGCGAGGGGGGTAGGCAATGACAATCACTGGAACTGTCAGGATAGATGATGTGTCCTGATTGGTGGATCGGCAGGAGTAGGTCCCCCTGTCAAACACAGATACCTGCTGCACCGTCAGAGTCCCGTCATCCAGGACTGAGTACCGACCCGTCCCTGCCGCCTGGCCCCGAGACACGACCACCCCGCTTGGCAACTTCCAGGTCAGAGACTCTGTCTGGCTGGAACCCTGACTGGGGCTGTCTGTCTGGGGGCAGGGTAGCTGTAGATTGTCTCCGTTGATGATGCTGACCAGAGAGCCTGATATGCTGGTGACCACAGGCTTCCTTTCCAGGACAACACTCCTCCCTGCCTCTGGCACTGAGCCTCTTGGGTGAGGTGTGCCCCCTTGGACTGGGACTCCTAGCAGAGGGTTCTCTGTGCTGACTGGGCCTCCTAAGTGAGGTTTCTCATTGGTGACTGGGCTTGTAGGGCGAGGTGTCTCCTGGCGAGATTTCTCTGTGGTCACTGGGCCTCTGGGGCGAGGTGTGTCCTCTCCGTCTGGGCCTCCTGAGCGAAGTTTCTCTCTGCTGACTGGGACTACTGGATGAGGTTGTTCTGGGCCTACTGGGCGAGGTTGCTCTTTGCTAACTGGGTTTACTGAGAAACGTTTCTCTGTGGTCACTGGGCCTCTGGAGTGAGGTGTGTCCATTGTGTCTGAGACCTCCAGGTGTACCATTATCCGAGCCTCACCCCTCTCGCCACGATTGACACACACCAGCATGCCGGAGTCACTTGCCTTCACCCCCCTCAGCTCCAGGGTTCCATTGCGGTGCACGGTGAGTCTGCTGCCATAGTAGGGCACAGGGAGAACCCCGATACCGGGCAACAACCAGGCCAGGCTGGGGAGAGGGAAGCCCTGGGATGGACATGGCAGAAGAACTGTCTGGCCTCTAACTGCTGAGACCCTTTGGTCCCCTACTTTACAGTCTCCATTATTACTGACACAATTACCTGCACTGACCCTATGATCCCTCCCTGCAGACTGACTGATGGAGATCACAGCACTCAGTCCACTACCACTAACAACAGCTATCTGTCTGTCTGCCCCATTTATCCCACCCCCAGCCCCATTGAGAGTGAAGCTGGGTGGTGTCACCATCACCTCCACCCCCATCACCTTGCTCCTCTCCCCAGCAGCATTGCTGGCTCGGCAGGTGTAGTTTCCTCCGTCAGCCCCTCTAGCCCCCTGGATCACCAAGGACCCGTCTTGCTGCACCACAACCGGACCTGATGCTTCCACTGGGAGGACACGATTCATTGGAGAGAGCCATGTGATCGTAGGGACAGGCTCTCCTTTAGCCCCACAGTTCAGAGCCACTGCGCCCCCTTGTTGCACCTTGATGACCTCATATTTGGTACTGGGGAAGGAGGGAGGTGAGGCGAGGACTTTGACCATCACACTCATAGTGTCCCTCCCCCCATGGTTCTCAGCGTGGCAAACATACTCCCCCTCCTCCTCCATCCCCACCGAGGGGAGGAACAGTGTTCCATTGTCAAAAACCACCAGTCGCCGGCTGCGCCTCCCACTCTCTTCCACCTGCAACAGGACACTTTTCACTGAGGTTCCATCCGGGAGGCTCCATCTTACCACGGGGTCGGGCTGGCCGGTCGCCAGACAGTCTACCTTTAGAGCTGCTCCGTACGATACCACCTTCTGATTTGATGGCTGCTTTGGCACAATTTTAGCAGGCTTTGTTGCCACGGTGACCTGGAGGAGGCGGAAGTCGTCAGCCAACTTATTTCGCGCGACACATAAATAGTCCCCCCCGTCTTTCTCCGTCACGGACTGGATATACAGCGTTCCATTACTGTGCACCTTTATCCTCTTGTCAAAACTGGAAATACAACACAGAGAGGATAAGGTTAGATAAGCACAAGACACAGAAACTGAGTGGACAAAACATTAGGAACAACTGCTCTTTCCATGACAGTAGCTAGGTTTCCTTCTGTCACAGCAACACATGTAGCTCAGTTGGTAGAGCATGGCGCTTGTAACGCCAGGGTAGTGGGTTCAGTTCCCGGGACCACCCATACGTAGAATGTATGCACACATGACTGTAAGTCGCTTTGGATAAAAGCGTCTGCTAAATGGCATATATTATATTATATTATTCATGCAATTATTCTAGAATCTGCATTAAGAAAATCTAAATTTTCCCACCAGTGGCATGTTCCCACCAAATGGACTTGTTGTGGATAGAAATCAGTGGGTGATGACATAGTTCACACAAAATGTACTTTTTCACTTAAGTTTTCATGTACCAAATCAAAATCTAAAGTTCAATGTGTTTCCATCGCATTTTCAACTCTTTGTCACAAAAACTGTTGCCTTAAATAGCAAATGTGTCAACTCTGGTCTCATCACATACGCTCCAGCCAACAGTTCGCAGATACAGTGTCGGTATTGTGTGTTGGTTGGTCAGTCAAAAATCGATCATCTTGTCACCAGAATAAGAACCTCGATATTTATTGGAAAGGAGCGTCAAGATCACCGTGCAATTTGACCTGTGAAGTTCATAAGATATTTAATCTGTAGCCTAATAAACTGCAAGGCTTCCAGAGCCGTAGTGGGAGGACCTCACACCATATCATTGTGGTGTGATCCTTCTGTAGCTCAGTTGGTAGAGCATGGCGCTTGTAACGCCAGGATAGTGGGTTCGATCCCCGGGACCACCCATACGTAGAATGTATGCACACATGACTGTAAGTCGCTTTGGATAAAAGCGTCTGCTAAATGGCATATATATTGTATGACTCCAAATGTACCTCAATGTGATGGTTATTCTACCACCATTACCACCATTTCCTGCACAATTACTTTTACAGACACAAAAAGACACCACCATGTCCAATGAACAAATGATCTGTCTGCATTTATACAATTACACCAAAACTCCTTTCCATCACAGCTGTCGTGATTGAGTGATTGAGTTTTTATATGACTTTACTTTACTTACATGAAAATTGTGGATGGAAACTTGGTTATAGACTGACCAGGTGAATCCAGGTGAAAACTATGATCCCTTATTGATGTCACTTGTTAAATCCACTTCAGTTAGTGTAGATGAAGGGGAGGAGACAGGTTAAAGAAGGATTTTTAAGCCTTGAGACAATTGAGACATGCATTGTGTATGTTTGCCATTCAGAGTGTGAATAGGCAAGAACAGATTTAAGTGCCTTTGAACAGGGTATGGTAGTAGGTGCCATGCGCACCGGTTTGAGTGTGTCAAGTACTGCAACGCTGCTGTTTTTTCACACTCAACAGTTTCCCAAATGGTCCACCACCCAAAGAACATCCAGCCAACTTGACACAACTGTGGGAAGCATTGGAATTGAGGCTGTTCTGAGGGCAAAAGCGTGTGCAACTCAGTATTAGGGAGGTGTTCCTAATGTTTTGTACAAACTAGACCAGGAATGGGCGACTTTGATGGGGGTGGGGGCCACAAAAAAACTGAACTCCTCATGAGGGACCGCAGTGGCTCGCAAGTCTGACATGCAGTCAGAGATGGCCCTAGCCTTTTGACAGCGGAGAGAAGTTTTGGAGTTCATTTCCTGCAATTCCACCCATTTTGCCCTGGGGCATGTGTGGGAGAAATTATTGCAGTTTTAAAGCAAGTGTGCTGCAATTCTACACATTTTGCCATGAGGTGGAGAGAAGATTTAGCAATTTAATAACTAATTTCCTGCAATTATACACATTTTTCCATGAGGCGTAGAGAAAATGTTTCTGTTTTACAGCTAATTTCCTGCAATTCTACCCAATTTTGCCATAGGGCGGACATAAATGTTAGCAGTATTTTATATTATATCTAGGTGAGAGTGACTAAAAAAATCAATGGGGGCCACGGTTGGAAATTTAACTACAGTGCCTTGCGAAAGTATTCGGCCCCCTTGAACTTTGCGACCTTTTGCCACATTTCAGGCTTCAAACATAAAGATATAAAACTGTATTTTTTTGTGAAGAATCAACAACAAGTGGGACACAATCATGAAGTGGAACGACATTTATTGGATATTTCAAGCTTTTTTTAACAAATCAAAAACGGAAAAATTGGGCGTGCAAAATTATTCAACCCCCCTTAAAAGTTAATACTTTGTAGCGCCACCTTTTGCTGCAATTACAGCTGTAAGTCGCTTGGGGTATGTCTCTATCAGTTTTGCACATCGAGAGACTGACATTTTTTCCCATTCCTCCTTGCAAAACAGCTCGAGCTCAGTGAGGTTGGATGGAGAGCATTTGTGAACAGCAGTTTTCAGTTCTTTCCACAGATTGGTCCTTCTGTAGCTCAGTTGGTAGAGCATGGCGCTTGTAACGCCAGGGTAATGGGTTCGATCCCCGGGACCACCCATACGTAGAATGTATGCACACATGACTGTAAGTCGCTTTGGATAAAAGCGTCTGCTAAATGGCATATATTATTATTATTATTATTATTAGATTCTCGATTGGATTCAGGTCTGGACTTTGACTTGGCCATTCTAACACCTGGATATGTTTATTTTTGAACCATTCCATTGTATATTTTGCTTTATGTTTTGGATCATTGTCTTCTTGGAAGACAAATCTCCGTCCCAGTCTTAGGTGTTTTGCAGACTCCATCAGGTTTTCTTCCAGAATGGTCCTGTATTTGGCTCCATCAATCTTCCGATCAATTTTAACCATCTTCCCTGTCCCTGCTGAAGAAAAGCAGGCCCAAACCATGATGCTGCCACCACCATGTTTGACAGTGGGGATGGTGGGTTCAGGGTGATGAGCTGTGTTGCTTTTACGCCAAACATAACATTTTGCATTGTTGCCAAAAAGTTCAATTTTGGTTTCATCTGACCAGAGCACCTTCTTCCACATGTTTGGTGTGTCTCCCAGGTGGCTTGTGGCAAACTTTAAACAACACTTTTTATGGATATCTTTAAGAAATGGCTTTCTTCTTGCCACTCTTCCATAAAGGCCAGATTTGTGCAATATACGACTGATTGTTTTCCTATGGACAGAGTCTCCCACCTCAGCTGTAGATCTCTGCAGTTCATCCAGAGTGATCATGGGCCTCTTGGCTGCATCTCTGATCAGTCTTCTCCTTGTATGAGCTGAAAGTTTAGAGGGACGGCCAGGTCTTGGTAGATTTGCAGTGGTCTGATACTCCTTCCATTTCAATATTATCGCTTGCACAGTGCTCCTTGGGATGTTTAAAGCTTGGGAAATCTTTTTGTATCCAAATCCGTCTTTAAACTTCTTCACAACAGTATCTAGGACCTGCCTGGTGCGTTCCTTGTTCTTCATGATGCTCTCTGCGCTTTTAACGGACCTCTGAGACTATCACAGTGCAGGTGCATTTATACGGAGACTTGATTACACACAGGTGGATTGTATTTATCATCATTAGTCATTTAGGTCAACATTGGATCATTCAGAGATCCTCACTGAACTTCTGGAGAGAGTTTGCTGCACTGAAAGTAAAGGGACTGAATAATTTTGCACGCCCAATTTTTCAGTTTTTGATTTGTTAAAAAAGTTTGAAATATCCAATAAATGTCGTTCCACTTCATGATTGTGTCCCACTTGTTGATGATTCTTCACAAAAAAATACAATTTTATATCTTTATGTTTGAAGCCTGAAATGTGTCAAAAGGTCGCAAAGTTCAAGGGGGCCGAATACTTTCGCAAGGCACTGTATGTAAACTACAAGTTTAGATATCAGGCTAGACTAATTTACCAATCTACAAATATTTTGTTGACATGAGCTAATTGAGTGACTGTCAGTGACTGACATAACAAGAGAAAAACTGGTAATGCACAACCAAATTTCGAAATTGCACCTTGTGCATTCCACTATAAGGGGGGCGGTCCTGGACTCGATTAAAAAGATTGGTAATCATTAAGGACAAACACGCACCTGTAACGGGCATCCACTAGTTTCTTGCCAGGTACCCTCCAGACCACTCTAGGCTCTGGGTTGCCGGTTGCTGAACAGTAAAGGAGCAGAGATTCACCATATATGACTATAGAACTGGATGGAGAGGTGAAGAGGATCCTAGCCTTACTGAGGGGGGAGGAGGGTTGGAGGGGAGGGTTAAGGACGGGGGAGGAGGGGGGAATATCAAATTTACTGTTGATGGAAGAGAAGGTCATTTTATCCATGGAGACAACTTCTCCATCTCCAGTCACCTCCACCCTCACCGTCCTCTTATCCCCGCCCACCGCATTAGTCGCCAGGCACTCGTAGCTCCCAGAGTCCTTAGTGGCTAGCTTGCGTATCAACAAGGTGGCATTGGGGAGGACAAACAGGTTCCCGTTGAGGAATTGAGAGGGGAGCAGAAAGGTGCCGTCAGGTGTCCTCCAGCGGATGAAGGGAGGGGGAGCTCCCCGGGCAGAGCATTGGGCGTAGAGAGGCAAACCAGCGGGCCGGGTTACCTTCTCCTCTCTGGGCTCCTGGATGGCTGGAGGAAGAGAGGACACATGGAGTCGGACTGACAGACTGCCAGCCCCTGCTAGGTTGGAGGCTACACAGCGATACAGTCCTCTGTCTGCTGGGCCGGCCACCAAGATACGCAGAGTACCATTAGGGAATATAGACACCCGGGGATGAGTTCCAAGGGCAGGGTTGGGGTTAGGGTCAGGGGTTAGGACGGAGAGGTCAGGTAGCACCCAGGACAGCAGAGGAACCGGCACCCCCTGAACCCGACACTCTAACCTCACCTCACCCCCCTGGTGCACCGTTGCATCTCTGTGGTTGGGTAGCTGAATCCGGGGTGGGTGGGACCAGACTTCCAGGGTCACCATGGCACGGTCCAGGCCCACAGAGTTCTGTGCCCTGCAGATATATGTCCCCCGGTCCTGGACCTGCACGCTCCGGATGAGAAAGGTTCCGTTGGGTAGGACCTGGAAACGCTCTGCCTTGTAGTCCAGTGACATCACAGCTCCTGGGACAGACAGGAATACATATTGAGTGGCATATTGTGTGTAAGAGTGGCAATAGTGAATGTATTGAGTAAAGTGTGGGTATGACAAAGTACATTTTGTGTATATGTGAGTGACAGTAGAATGCATTGTGTGTATAACTGAGAGTAGTGTGTGTAGCGTACCTGTGGAGACCTTGGTCCAGGTGATTGTTGGAGGAGGCTGTCCAATGGCCTCACAGGGCAGGAGGGCATCAATCTCAGCTGGGACAGACATTGGGCGCATGTGAGGGGGAGCGATACGGGGCCGGACACGCAAGACGGAGGTCTGAGGTGGGCGTTGGGCAATCACACTATGGGCTGGAGACGCGGGAGGGGAATGAGGAAGGGTGGACTCAGGGTTGAGTCCAGCCTGACTGTCTGTGGTGGGTGGGGCGGTCTTTGGGGAGCTGAAGGGAGCTCTGGTGGTGGGGACTACAGAGGAAGGGATCCCTAAAATATCTGGGAGAAGAAGTTTGGGCTTGATAGGGTGTAGTAGAGAGGGTGTGTGTTTTATAGGGGGTGGTGTTTGAAGTGGAGTTCTTACTGGGTCAGGCCTAGTGATGACATAGGGGTGCCGCCTGCTGGAGTGTTGTGAGTAGGTGGGGTAAGATGGGGGGCGGTAGCGACTACCATGTGAGTCTGGGATGGAGTTTACTCCTGGGTTCCTCCACACTATTGTACTAGTAAGAGTGGTAGTAGTAGTGGGAATAGTAGTAGTAGTTGTAGTAGGAATAGTGGTAGTAGTTGTAGGAATAGTTGTAGTAGTTGTAGGTATAGTAGTAGTAGTTGTAGGAATAGTGGTAGTAGTTGTAGGTATAGTAGTAGTAGTTGTGGGAATAGTGGTAGTAGTTGTAGGAATAGTAGCAGTAGTTGTAGGTATAGTGGTAGTAGTTGTGGGAATAGTGGTAGTAGTTGTAGGTATAGTAGTAGTAGTTGTAGGAATAGTGGTAGTAGTTGTAGGTATAGTGGTAGTAGTTGTAGGTATGGTGGTAGTAGTTGTAGGAATAGTAGCAGTAGTTGTAGGTATAGTGGTAGTAGTTGTGGGAATAGTGGTAGTAGTTGTAGTAATAGTAGTAGTAGTTGTAGGAATAGTGGTAGTAGTTGTATGTATAGTGGTAGTAGTTGTAGGTATGGTGGTAGTAGTTGAAGGTATAGTAGTAGTAGTTGTAGAAATAGTGGTAGTAGTTGTAGGAATAGTGGTAGTAGTTGTAGGTATAGTGGTAGTAGTTGTAGGAATAGTGGTAGTAGATGTAGGAATAGTGGTAGTAGTTGTAGGTATAGTGGTAGTAGTTGTAGGAATAGTGGTAGTAGATGTAGGTATAGTGGTAGTAGTTGTAGGAATAGTGGTAGTAGTTGTAGGAATAGTGGTAGTAGTTGTAGAAATAGTGGTAGTAGTTGTAGGAATAGTAGCAGTAGTTGTAGGAATAGTAGCAGTAGTTGTAGGAATAGTAGTAGTAGATGTAGGAATAGTTATAGTGGTAGTTCTTCTAATAAAGGTGATGACTGTAGAGGAGGTGATGGCTGAAGCAGTGATAGCTGCTATATTAGCTGTAGTTGGGGGCAGTAGCTGTTTTGTAGATGAAAAAGAGCTGTCTATTTCTGACTCTGGCTGTCTCTCCTCTGGTTCATCAGGTGCTAGATCGACTGGTTTTATCTTATTGGGTTCTTCTTCAGTGATTGGGTAAAGTGGTTCTATCTCACTGGGTTCTTCATCAGTTGCTGGTGGTTCTATCTCACTGGGTTCTTCATCAGTTGCTGGTGCTTCTATCTCACTGGGTTCTTCATCAGTTGCTGGTGGTTCTATCTCACTGGGTTCTTCATCAGTTGCTGGTGCTTCTATCTCACTGGGTTCTTCATCAGTTGCTGGTGGTTCTATCTCACTGGGTTCTTCATCAGTTGCTGGTGCTTCTATCTCACTGGGTTCTTCATCAGTTGCTGGTGGTTCTATCTCACTGGGTTCTTCATCAGTTGCTGGTGCTTCTATCTCACTGGGTTCTTCATCAGTTGATGATGGTTCTATCTCACTGGGTTCTTGATCAGTTGCTGATGGTTCTATCTCACTGGGTTCTTCTTCATCAGTTGCTGACGGTTCTATCTCACTGGGTTCTTTTTCAGTTGCTGGTGGTCCTATCTCACTTAGTTCTTCCTTGGTTTCTGGGTAGAGTGGTTCTATCTCACTGGGTTCTTTCTCAGTACCAGTAGGTGTTGTTCCACCTGGTGTGGTTCCAGACCGAGTGGTAGTTGCTTTGATATCCTCTGGGTTGTGTTGGTTGAAGACAGATGGATCCTGTTCTTTTAGAGTGGCCCCGACCTGACCCTCTGTTATAGCATAACTCTGTTTTTCTGTGTGACTGTGAGTGACTGTGGGTGTATGTTTGCCTGTGTGTGTGCGTGTGTGTGTGATAGTCGCTTGGGACCTGTCTGGGAGCCGAGCAGCAGTGTTTGTTAAGTGAGTCACCCTGTCTGTGTATGTCTGGGGCGAAGGGGGCGAGGCAGAAAGGAAGACAGGGGGGGAGACAGATGTGCTTGATGGAGCAGTGATCCTAGTTAAGGATGGAGTAGTAGTAGTAGTAGTAGTAGTAGTTCTTATAGTAATGGTTGTAGCAGGTGCTGTCAGTTTCCTGGGGTTTGTAAGTGCTGCTCTGGTGGTAGTGGGACTTAAATTATTCTGGAGAGGGGAGGTTGGACCTGGGGGCATGGGTCGTCCTCTGAGTCTGTTGATGCGTCTCCTCTGGCCAGGCCTATTGCTGGCATTCCAGGGGCTTCTGGGTCGCGACGGAACAGAGTTGGAGAACATTACCTTTCCAGAGTTTGTTGTTCCAGTCCTCTCACCCTCACCTGTAGTCCTTACAGGGATAACACTCTGTCTCCTTTCCTCTATGTTAGTGCAATTGACATTGGAGGTTGGCTTTGTGCTCTGGGGGAAGTTATTGCTCGGATCTGAAGTGTTTGGTGTCTCTGGGGCCACTCTATCCTTTGTTAGCAGATCTGGGATTAGTGATGTATGGATGAGGTTTAACCACTCTTCCTGTAGACTGAGGACATCTATGGAAGAACTCTTTGAGGTATCAGCCCCTGAGTCCAATACAAGATGTTGATCAGAGTTTCTTCCCACGCTTACCTCTGGTGTGCTGTTTGGTAATGTCGTGTCTGTATGTATTCTGGTTGTCTGTGTTTTAGTTGTCTGTATTCTCTCTGTCTGTATTATGTCTGGCTGTGTGCTACTTGGCTGTGTGTAGCCTGGCTTTCTTCTGGTTTTATGTCTGCTGTCTGGCTGTGTGCTGCCAGGATTTGTTCTGGTTGTGTGATTGCTTTCTGTATGTCTGCTATTTGTCTGTATTCTGGTTGACTGTGCTCTAGTTGGGATTGAGGTGGTTGTTTGTGCTTCAATTGGGGTTGAGGTGGTTGTCTGTGCTTCAGTTGGGGTTGAGGTGGTTGTCTGTGCTTCAGTTGGGGCTGAGGTAGTTGTCTGTGCTTCAGTTGGGGTTGAGGTGGTTGTCTGTGCTTCAATTGGGGTTGAGGTGGTTGTCTGTGCTTCAGTTGGGGCTGAGGTGGTTGTCTGTGCTTCATTTGGGGTTGAGGTGGTTGTCTGTGCTTCAGTTGGGGCTGAGGTGGTAGAATGTGCTCTTGTTGGGGGTGGTACATTCAGGGAGTCTGTGATTTTAGGGGCAGTCCTTTCACGTATCTTAGTCAGCAGGTCGGTCCATTTCTGAGGGTCTATTTTGTGCTTGGCCAGGTTAAAGCTCCGCCGACCCTCCAACCTGTTCCTCCTCTGCTCCACAGGGAAGCCTCTCCTCAAGGGCTTCTTGCCCTTTTGGGGTGGTCTGCTTCCCTCCACCCTCACCATGTGGGATCTGATGGGGGTACGCCATGTCCTGTTGTAACCTGCCCTAGTGTGCAGTATGTTCTCCCCCTCATCATCTCCTGACCCCCCCTCTTCAATCTCCTCACCGCCTAGAGGGGCTCGTACCCTGTTGGACACTCCGGCCGCAGATTGTGGCCTCATGGGATATCTAATTCGTGATGAGGTGTCAGAAGGACGCGGGGTGAGCGTCAGTCTGGTGGAGAGAGAGTCAGCACCGTACTGGTTCACCGCTACACACCGGTACAGGCCTGCATCTCCCAGCGCAGGGATGGGGAGAGACAGGGTACCGTTGGCCAAGACAGTAACCCCTGCCTCGTCCTTTCTCCTCCCCTCGTTCCTACTCCCTACCACTCTCCCGCCAGGAAGAACCCAGTTCACCTCAACCTTCGGTGTACCAGAGGCCTCACACGGCAGACTGACAGGGTCTCCAACCAATCCAGTCACAGCCGGGCCTAGCTCCTCCCCTGGGAAAGGATTGGATGATTCTACCACCGCCAGACGGAGGGGGAGGACATCAACATCTCCCCCCGCCCGGGCCACGCAATAGTACAGTCCAGCATCAGAGTGATACACTCTCTGCAGGACCAGCCCCTGGCCAGACACCCGGACCCTACCATCTGAGCTGCGGTAGGGAGAGGAGACTGTTGAACCATCTGGGAAAACCCATTGGAGCCTGTGGTCTCCAGAGCTTAGGTCTCCAATAGAGCTGAGGACAGGGCAGGGCAGGTGGATCTGTCTCTCTGCAGCTGCAGTAAAAGCTGTGTGGGTGTGGTTGGTCTGGATGAGGACCCAGGAGTGTGGGGATGGGGGGTCTGGGGGAGCAGACACCAGGGTGGACAGGGTCAGTTTAACCCTGTGGGCGCTGGACTGAGCTCTGTTGAGCTCTAGACTGACATGGGGCTGCAGTAACCAGGCAGGCTGGGCTTGAATACTGGCCTTGACCCCTGTATGGTAGTAGCCCTCCTTCTCTGCTGTCTGTCTGTACCTGAAGGACAAGAAAGGACAGATTTGATCTATGTGTTGGGGTTACAACAAAATTGTACAAGTAAAGAGGAAAATAACACAGGAATGTGTCTTGTGTGTTTCTGTATTTTCGTACCTGTAGGCAAGTCTTGGGGCTTTACTCAACATTATTTCTCTTTGAAGCCTGACAGGAGTCTCACTGTAGTAGGCCAGCAGCCTCCACAGCCTCTCATAGCCATGCCCATCCACCCCACAGTCCAGGGAGAGGGAGATGGGGATGGAGGAGGAGGAAAGGTGTGGTGGGGTAATGTCAGGAGTCTGTGAGGAGTGTGTGATGTTACACTTCAGATCAACAGCATTCCCCTGTTGGTCAGACATCCCCAGGGAGGCGTTGCCTAAAGCCTCTCTAAAGGTTTCTATTGGTTGAACTTCGCCATCCTCCTGAGATGAGGTTCTAGGATTGATGGAGATGACAGGCGAGGTGCAGGATAGGTCTTTCTGCTGCAAAAGGCCATGACCCTTCATGTGTTTGGGTGAGGCACAGACCAGGCAATGCGGCCCCGGACATTTCAACACCCCTGAGAGAGAAGAGAAGAATCAGAATTTCCTCACCCAAATAAGCATCCCAATTCCACTGAATCTGATTGAGACTCAGTAGGTAGCAGTGGAGGCTCCTCAGAGGAAGAAGAGGCGGACCATAAATATTAAAATGGTAAAACATTTAAAAAGTTATCAGTTTTAGATAAAACTATACTCAATATATTCACGTCACCAAATAATTTATTAACACACTGTTTTGCAAAGAAGGTCTACAGTAGCCTCAACAGCACTCTCTAGGGTAACACCATGGTGTAGTTGGAGGACAGCTAGCTTCCATCCTCCTCTGGGTACATTGACTTCAATACAAAACCTAGGAGGCTCATAGTTCTCACCCCTTTCCATAGACCAACACTGTAATTATGACAACTTCCAGAGGACATCCTCCAACCTATCAGAACTCTTGCAGCATGAACTGACATGTTGTCCATCCAATCAAAGGATCAGATAATTAATCTAGTACTGAAAGCATAAGCTACAGCTAGCTAGCCTTGCAGTGCATAAAAAGTGGCGAGTAGTTGACTCAAAGAGAGACAAAGACATTAGTTGACAAAGACAAATTAATTTATTCCAAGATTAAGGAGAAGCAAGAGAGAGAGAGAGATTTTTTTATTTTTTATTACTTTGTTTCACTTAGCTAGAAAATGCAGATAGCTAGTTTAGCCTACTCCAACACCCTACTCAAACAGAAGGATGCTATGTTAGCTAGCTGGCTATGCTTATCAAACACAACACTGGAACTCTTCCAAGTCACGGTAAGCTTTTGGTTTTACTAATTTATTGCACTGGGGCCCGCCGGTGTAAGTGCGAAACTGCTTACTGACTGTAAACTGTAACGTTACTGCATGATTGTAGCGTGTTTACTAATGTGTTAGGTCTATTAGCTATGTTGACTATGGCGTTTCTTTAGGTAATATGGGGACAACGATGTAGGTTGTCTGTAGCGGTTATGATTCGGTTTGGCTTGGAAAGGTTTTTTCATCTGGTCACATATAGCTGATGTGTTGTGCATTGAAGTCCACAAGCAAAGGGAAAGGGTGAGAGGAGGAGGGTGCATAGATGCGAGAAGGAATACAACGAGGCTGCTATGAAAGTGAACTGTGTTTACATGTGATCAGGGGTGTGTTCCTTGTTTTTGTTATGCAGGTGAATGAGGACCCAAAAGCGACTTGGCGAAAACAGAGTCTTTATTCCAGTATAGGATAAAAGCAATACTCCTGGACAATCAAAGCAGAAAACAAAACATGAAAAAACGTAAATCCACTCGTAGTGACGAGGACAGACTGGAGACTCGACCATTGACTGCAGGTTGCCTCGGGAAGGCACCGACCGTAGCAGACTCAGACACCTGCTCACACGCAGCATCTGAAGGAGACAAGACACGACAGGGCGAGACAATGACACAGCACAGCGAACATCATACAAGGATCCGACAAGGACAGAAGCGGAAAACAAGGGGAGAAATAGGGACTCTAATCAGAGGACAAAATAGGGGACAGGTGTGAAAAGACTAAATGAGTGAGTTAGGAGAATGAGGAACAGCTGGGAGCAGGAACGGAACGATAGAGAGAGGAGAGAGAGGGAGGGGGAGAGAGAGGGATAGAAAAAGGGAACGAACCTAATAAGACCAGCAGGGGGAAACGAACAGAAGGGAAAGCATAATGACAAGACAATATAAGACAAAACATGACAGTACCCCCCCACTCACCGAGCGCCTCCTGGCGCACTCGAGGAGGAATCCTGGCGGCAACGGAGGAAATCATCAATCAGCGAACGGTCCAGCACGTCCCGAGATGGAACCCAACTCCTCTCCTCAGGACCGTAACCCTCCCAATCCACTAAGTACTGGTGACCACGTCCCCGAGAACGCATGTCCATGATCCTACGTACCTTGTAAATAGGTGCGCCCTCGACAAGGACGGGGGGAAGACAAACGGGGGTGCGAAGAAAGGGCTTGACACAGGAGACATGGAAGACAGGATGGACGCGACGAAGATGTCGCGGAAGAAGCAGTCGGACAGCGACAGGATTGACGACCTGGGAGACACGGAACGGACCAATGAACCGCGGAGTCAACTTACGAGAAGCTGTCGTAAGGGGAAGGTTACGAGTGGAAAGCCACACTCTCTGGCCGCGACAATACCTAGGACTCTTAATCCTACGTTTATTGGCGGCTCTCACAGTCTGCGCCCTGTAACGGCAAAGTGCAGACCTCACCCTCCTCCAGGTGCGCTCACAACGTTGGACAAACGCCTGAGCGGAGGGAACGCTGGACTCGGCGAGCTGGGACGAGAACAGAGGAGGCTGGTAACCCAGACTACTCTGAAACTGAGATAGCCCGGTAGCAGACGAAGGAAGCGAGTTGTGAGCGTATTCTGCCCAGGGGAGCTGTTCTGCCCAAGACGCAGGGTTTCTAAAAGAAAGGCTGCGTAGTATGCGACCAATCGTCTGATTGGCCCTTTCTGCTTGACCGTTAGACTGGGGATGAAAACCGGAAGAGAGACTGACGGAAGCACCAATCAAACGACAGAACTCCCTCCAAAACTGTGACGTGAATTGCGGACCTCTGTCTGAAACGGCGTCTAACGGGAGGCCATGAATTCTGAACACATTCTCGATGATGATTTGTGCCGTCTCCGTAGCGGAAGGAAGCTTAGCGAGGGGAATGAAATGTGCCGCCTTAGAGAACCTATCGACAACCGTAAGAATCACAGTCTTCCCCGCAGACGAAGGCAGACCGGTAATGAAGTCTAAGGCGATGTGAGACCATGGTCGAGAAGGAATGGGAAGCGGTCTGAGACGACCGGCAGGAGGAGAGTTACCTGACTTAGTCTGCGCGCAGTCCGAACAAGCAGCCACGAAACGGCGCGTGTCACGCTCCTGAGTAGGCCACCAAAAGCGCTGGCGAATAGAAGCAAGAGTACCTCGAACGCCGGGATGGCCAGCTAACTTGGCAGAGTGAGCCCACTGAAGAACAGCCAGACGAGTAGAAACAGGAACGAAAAGAAGGTTACTAGGACAGCGCGCGGCGACGCAGTGTGAGTGAGTGCTTGCTTAACCTGTCTCTCAATTCCCCAGACTGTCAACCCGACAACACGCCCATAAGGAAGAATCCCCTCGGGATCAGTAGAAGCCACAGAAGAACTAAAGAGACGGGATAAGGCATCAGGCTTGGTGTTCTTATTACCCGGGCGATAAGAAATCACAAACTCGAAACGAGCGAAAAACAACGCCCAACGAGCTTGACGTGCATTAAGTCGTTTGGCAGAACGGATGTACTCAAGGTTCCTATGGTCAGTCCAAACGACAAAGGAACGGTCGCCCCCTCCAACCACTGTCGCCATTCGCCTAGGGCTAAGCGGATGGCGAGCAGTTCGCGGTTACCCACATCATAGTTGCGTTCCGATGGCGACAGGCGATGAGAAAAATAAGCGCAAGGATGAACCTTATCGTCAGACTGGAAGCGCTGGGATAGAATGGCTCCCACGCCCACCTCTGAAGCGTCAACCTCGACAATGAATTGTTTAGTGACGTCAGGAGTAACGAGGATAGGAGCGGACGTAAAACGCTTTTTGAGGAGATCAAAAGCTCCCTGGGCGGAACCGGACCACTTAAAGCACGTCTTGACAGAAGTAAGAGCTGTGAGAGGGGCAGCAACTTGACCGAAATTACGAATGAAACGCCGATAGAAATTAGCGAAACCTAGAAAGCGCTGCAACTCGACACGTGACCTTGGAACGGGCCAATCACTGACAGCCTGGACCTTAGCGGGATCCATCTGAATGCCTTCAGCGGAAATAACAGAACCTAGAAAAGTGACGGAGGAGACATGAAAGGCGCACTTCTCAGCCTTCACGTAGAGACAATTCTCTAAAAGGCGCTGGAGTACACGTCAAACTTGCTGAACATGAATCTCGAGTGACGGTGAAAAAATCAGGATATCGTCAAGGTAGACAAAAACAAAGATGTTCAGCATGTCTCTCAGTACATCATTAACTAATGCCTGAAAAACAGCTGGAGCATTAGCGAGACCAAACGGCAGAACCCGGTACTCAAAATGCCCTAACGGAGTGTTAAACGCCGTTTTCCACTCGTCCCCCTCTCTGATGCGCACGAGATGGTAAGCATTACGAAGGTCCAACTTAGTAAAGAACCTGGCTCCCTGCAGAATCTCGAAGGCTGATGACATAAGGGGAAGCGGATAACGATTCTTAACCGTTATGTCATTCAGCCCTCGATAATCCACGCAGGGGCGCAGAGTACCGTCTTTCTTCTTAACAAAAAAAAACCCCGCCCCGGCAGGAGAGGAAGAAGGCACTACGGTGCCGGCGTCAAGAGAAACAGACAAATAATCCTCGAGAGCCTTACGTTCGGGAGCCAACAGAGAGTATAGTCTACCCCGAGGGGGAGTGGTCCCCGGAAGGAGATCAATACTACTATCATACGACCGGTGAGGAGGAAGGGAGTTGGCTCTGGACCGACTGAAGACCGTGCGCAGATCATGATATTCCTCCGGCACTCCTGTCAAATCACCAGGTTCCTCCTGTGAAGAGGGGACAGAAGAAACAGGAGGGATAGCAGACATTAAACACTTCACATGACAAGAAACGTTCCAGGATAGGATAGAATTACTAGACCAATTAATAGAAGGATTATGACATACTAGCCAGGGATGACCCAAAACAACAGGTGTAAAAGGTGAACGAAAAATCAAAAAGGAAATAGTCTCACTGTGGTTACCAGATACTGTGAGGGTTAAAGGTAGTGTCTCATATCTGATACTGGGGAGATGACTACCATCTAAGGCGAACATGGGCGTGGGCTTCCCTAACTGTCTGAGAGGAATGTCATGTTTCCGAGCCCATGCTTCGTCCATAAAACAACCCTCAGCCCCAGAGTCTATCAAGGCACTGCATGTAGCAGCCGAACCGGTCCAGCGTAGATGGACCGACATAGTAGTACAGGATCTTGATGGAGAGACCTGAGTAGTAGCGCTCACCAGTAGCCCTCCGCTTACTGATGAGCTCTGGCTTTTACTGGACATGAATTGACAAAATGTCCAGCAAATCCGCAATAGAGGCACAGGCGGTTGGTGATCCTCCGTTCCCTCTCCTTAGTCGAGATGCGAATACCTCCCAGCTGCATGGGCTCAGACTCTGAGCCGGAGGAAGGAGATGGTTGCGATGCGGAGAGGGGAAACACTGTTAACGCGAGCTCTCTTCCACAAGCTCGGTGACGAAGATCTACCCGTCGTTCTATGAGGATGGCGAGTGCAATCAAACAGTCCACACTGGAAGGAACCTCCAGGGAGAGAATCTCATCCTTAACCTCTGCGTGGAGTCCCTCCAGAAAACGAGCGAGCAGCGCCGGCTCGTTCCAGTCACTAGAGGCAGCAAGAGTGCGAAACTCTATAGAGTAATCCGTTATGGATCGATCACCTTGACATAGGGAAGCCAGGGCCCTAGAAGCCTCCCTACCAAAAACTGAACGATCAAAAACCCGTGTCATCTCCTCTTTAAAGTTCAGGTAATTGTTAGAACAATCAGCCCTTGCCTCCCAGATAGCTGTGCCCCACTCTCGAGCCCGGCCAGTAAGGAGTGATATGACGTAAGCCACCCGAGCTCTCTCTCTTGAGTATGTGTTGGGTTGGAGAGAGAACACAATATCACACTGGGTGAGAAAGGAGCGGCACTCAGTGGGCTGCCCGGAGTAACAAGGTGGGTTATTAACCCTAGGTTCCGGAGACTCGGCAGACCAGGAAGTAGCTGGTGGCACGAGACGAAGACTCTGGAACTGTCCAGAGAGGTCGGAAACCTGAGCGGCCAGGGTCTCAATGGCATGACGGGCAGCAGACAATTCCTGCTCGTGTCTGCCGAGCATAGCTCCCTGGATCTCGACGGCAGTGTTACGAGAATCCGTAGTCGCTGGGTCCATTCTCGGTCGGATCCTTCTGTTATGCAGGTGAATGAGGACCCAAAAGCGACTTGGCGAAAACAGAGTCTTTATTCCAGTATAGGATAAAAGCAATACTCCTGGACAATCAAAGCAGAAAACAAAACATGAAAAAACGTAAATCCACTCGTAGTGACGAGGACAGACTGGAGACTCGACCATTGACTGCAGGTTGCCTCGGGAAGGCACCGACCGTAGCAGACTCAGACACCTGCTCACACGCAGCATCTGAAGGAGACAAGACACGACAGGGCGAGACAATGACACAGCACAGCGAACATCATACAAGGATCCGACAAGGACAGAAGCGGAAAACAAGGGGAGAAATAGGGACTCTAATCAGAGGACAAAATAGGGGACAGGTGTGAAAAGACTAAATGAGTGAGTTAGGAGAATGAGGAACAGCTGGGAGCAGGAACGGAACGATAGAGAGAGGAGAGAGAGGGAGGGGGAGAGAGAGGGATAGAAAAAGGGAACGAACCTAATAAGACCAGCAGGGGGAAACGAACAGAAGGGAAAGCATAATGACAAGACAATATAAGACAAAACATGACAGTTTTATTTAATTTTATTTAACCAGGTAGGCTAGTTGAGAACAAGTTCTCATTTACAACTGCGACCTAGCCAAGATAAAGCAAAGCAGCGCAACAAAAACAACAACACAGAGTTACACATGGGACAAACAGACATACAGTCAATAACACAATACAAAAAGGACATTCCAACGATTCGGTTGCAAAACGTTTCTTAAACTGAAGCAAACGGAACGAAATGGGGATAAACATACCTGAATTTGTCCAATAGAAACTCTCGTTTGCAACTGTTGGACTAATGATTTCAACCTTGATCAGCTAGATGCAGGCAAGAGTGTGCAAGGCGGTATTGAATATGTCACTGTCAGTCCATGTGTCACTGTGTGCTATGTTGTAAACTTTCATTCATAGGCTAAGTTGTACCAACCTCATGATGGGTAAAGGGAGAATTTGAGTATCATGCAGTAGCCTAAACCTATCGCTGTTACATTGAACTGGGTGAATGGAATATGAAAGACAGTCATTCAATATGTTGTAATAGAAATAAGGCCATAGTCATGAATTTAAAAAAAAAGTCATTTCTCATCTTAAACGGCACCAACCGTCACTGGTAGGTAGGAATGTGCTTCTTTCCCTTTCATGAAGATTCAATAGTATTGTCACACCTACTCCTGCTCCCTCCCTCTGGCGCTCCACATCCCCGGTCAACCCACATTGCGCACACCTGGACTCCATCACCATCCTGATTACTTTCCCTTCATATAGTCCTCAGTAGCCTCTGTAATCAGGCAGTATTGGTTACATTCAGTACGCTTCTCCTGTTTTGTTTATCTGAATGATTATTAAACCCACCTTCTGCACCTGCTTCCTGCGTATACGTTACACATATGTGGATACATGGGCTCTGATATGGTACATTTTACATACACTGGTTGGAGTCATTTAAACTCATTTTAAAACCACTCCACAAATTTCTTGTTAACAAACCATAGTTTTGGCAAGTCGGTTAGGACATCTACTTTGTGCATGACACAAGTCATTTTTCCAACAATTGTTTACAGACAGATTATTTCACTTAACATTCACTGTATCACAATTCCAGTGGGTCAGAAGTTTACATACACTAAGTTGACTGTGCCTTTAAACAGCTTGGAAAATTACAAAAAAAATTACAAAAAAGGCTTCTGATAGGCTAATTGACATAATTTGAGTCAATTGAAAGCGTATCTGTGGATGTATTTCAAGGACTACCTTCAAACTCAGTGCCTCTTTGCTTGACATAATGGGAAAATCAAAAGAAATCAGCCAAGACCTAAGAAAAAAATTGGAGACCTCCACAAGTCTGGTTCATCCTTGGGAGACATTTCCAAACACCTGAAGGTACCACGTTCATCTGTAAAAACAATAGTACCCAAGTATAAACACCATAGGACCATGCAGCCATCATACCGCTCAGGAAGGAGACACGTTCTGTCTCTAGAGATGAAGGTACTTTGGTGCGAAAAGTGCAAATCAATCCCAGAACAACAGCAAAGGACCTTGTGAAGATGCTGGAGGCAACTGGTACAAAAGTATCTATTTCCACAGTAAAACAAGTCCTATTTCGACATAACCTGAAAGGCCGCTCAGCAAGGAAGAAGCCACTGCTCCAAAACTGCCATAAAAAAGCCAGACTACAGTTTGCAACTGCACATAGGACAAAGATTGTACTTTTTGGAGAAATGTCCTCTGGTCTGATGAAACAAAAATAGAACTGTTTGGCCATAATGACCATTGTTATGTTTGGAGGCAAAAGGGGGATGCTTGCAAGCCGAAGAACACCATCCCAACCGTGAATCACGAGGGTGGCAGCATCATGTTTTGGAGGTGCTTTGCTGCAGGAGAGACTGGTGCACTTCACAAAATAAATGGCATGACGAGGATGGAAAATTACGTGGATATATTGAAGCAACATTTCAAGACATCAGTCAGGAAGTTAAAGCTTGGTCGCAAATGGGTCTTCCAAATGGACAATGACCCCAAGCATACTTCCAAAGTTCATCACAAAACCCTGACCTCAATCCAATAGAACATTTTTGGGCAGAACTGAAAAAGCTTGTGTGAGCAAGGAGGCCTACAAACCTGACTCAGTTACACCAGCTCTGTCAGGAGGAATGGACCAAAATTCACCCAACTTATTGTGGGAAGCTTGTGGAAGGCTACCTAAAGTGTTTGACTCAAGTTAAACAATTTAAAGGCAATGCTACCATATACTAATTGAGCGTATGTACACTTCTGACCCACTGGGAATGTGATGAAAGAAATACAATGCTCTTATTCTGAGATTTCACAATCTTTAATAGTGGTGATCCTAACTGACCTAAGACAGGGAATTTTTACTAGTATTAAATGTCAGGAATTGTGAAAAACTGAGTTTAACGTATTTGGCTAAGGTGTATGAACAACTTCCAACTACAACTGTGTATATAAAAACTGCTCAAAAAAATCAAGTAACAAAATAAAGTAACTAAAATAACACATCCTAGATCTGAATGAACGAAATATTCTTATTAAATACTTTTTTCTTTACAGTTTAATGTGGTGACAACAAAATCACACAAAAATTATCAATTTATCAACCCATGGAGGTCTGGATTTGGAGTCACACTCAAACTTAAAGTGGAAAACCACACTACAGGCTGATCCAACTTTGATATAATGTCCTTAAAACAAGTCAAAATTAGGCTCAGTATTGTGTGTGGCCTCCACGTGCCTGTATTACCTCCCTACAACACCTGGGCATGCTCCTGATGAGGTGGCGGATGGTCTCCTGAGGGATCTCCTCCCAGACCTGGACTAAAGGATCCGCCAACTCCTGGACAGTCTGTGGTGCAATGTGGCGTTGGTGGATGGAGAGAGACATGATATCCCAGATGTGCTCAATTGGATTCAGGTCTGGGGAACGGGCGGGCCAGTCCATAGCATCAATTCCTTCCTCTTGCAGGAACTGCTGACACGCTCCAGCCACATGAGGTCTAACATTGTCTTGCATTAGGAGGAACCCAGGGCCAACCGCACCAGTATATGGTCTCACAAGGCGTCTGAGGATCTCATCTCTGTACCTAATGGCAGTCAGGCTACCTCTGGCGAGCACATGGAGGGCTGTGCGGCTCCCCAAAGAAATGCCACCCCACACCATGACTGACCCACCGCCAAACCGGTCATGCTGGAGGATGTTGCAGGCAGCAGAACGTTCTCCACGGCGTCTCCAGACTGTCACGTCTGTCACATGTGCTCAGTGTGAACCTGTTTTCATCTGTGAAGAGCACAGGGCGCCAGTGGCGAATTTGCCAATCTTGGTGTTCTCTGGCAAATGCCAAACGTCCTGTACGGTGTTGGGCTGTAAGCACAAACCCCACCTGTGGACATCGGGCCCTCATACCACCCTCATGGAGTCTGTTTCTGACCGTTTGAGCAGACACATAAACATTTGTGGCCTGCTGGAGGTCATTTTGCATCGCTCGGCCTCCTCCATGTCTCCTGACGTACTGGCCTGTCTCCTGGTCGCGCCTCCATGCACTGGACACTACGCTGACAGACACAGCAAACCTTCTTGCCACAGCTCGCATTGATGTTCCATCCTGGATAAGCTGCACTACCTGAGCCACTTGTGTGGGTTGTAGACTCCGTCTCATGCTACCACTAGAGTGAAAGCACCGCCAGCATTCAAAAGGGACCAAAACATCAGCCAGGAAACATAGGAACTGAGAAGTGGTCTGTGGTAATCACCTGCAGAACCACTCCTTTATTGGGGGTGTCTTGCTAATTGCCTATAATTTCCAACTCTTGTCTATACCATTTGCACAACAGCATGTGAAATGTATTGTCAATCAGTGTTGCTTCCTAAGTGGACATTTTGATTTCACAGAAGTGTGATTGACTTGGAGTTACATTGTGTTGTTTAAGTGTTCCCTTAATTTTTTTGAGCAGTATATATATATATTTTAAAAACACTTAAATACTTGCTGGCTTTCACTAGTCCTATGTTAGCGGACCAATATAGCCATCTGTAGTGCATCAATATTGAAGTCTGTAGCACCCCCAATCTCAAGCATCTTCCCACGGGCTGATATGACCGGGGACCGATGTATATTTGTGAATGTTTCATCCTTATGACTCTGTATAGGATTAGGGGTTAGTGTAGTGTCATAGGCACCTGGGTGAGAGATGCTCCAGGCCTGCATCCAAGCCATGCTGCAATCGCAGGTCCAAGGGTTGGCCTGCAGAGCCAGGGACTCCAGAAGAGGGGCAGTCCTCAGTGTGTCCCTAGGCAGGATAGTTAGACTGTTGTTGGACACATCCAGATGCCTTGGGAGAGGAGGGGGATAGTCCAGTCACAAATGACACCCTATTCCCTAAGCAGTGCACTACTCTAGTGCACTACTGTTAGGTGTGACCTAAGACTAAGAGTGACTAGATTAATAAATGCACAATTAAGGCACACGAAAACCCACCTGAGGGTGGAGTAGCAGAATGTCTGCAGTAGGGACAGAGTGCAGAAGGCCTGCGGGTGCAGCTGGTGGAGCTGGTTCCCCTGCAGTCGGATCAGTCTGAGGTTGGGGAGGCGGAGCAGGGCCTGGGGGTGCAGGAACTGCAGCTGGTTGTGATCCAGGTGGAGGCGCAGTAGTGAGGACAGGCCTGAGAAGTTCTCTGCTGAGATCTCCCTCAGCTTGTTATAACTTAGCTTCAGGACCTGGGGGAAAGAAATGGATGGATGGAGCAATGAATGAATGAATGAATGATAATTGAAAATACATGGTATAAACCCCTCCAGTTATAAACAACAATACATATGCATCAATGTGAGTCAAATGAACACAAAAATACAATAGCAGACTGTGCCTAAGTTCAATGGAACTATGGACATTTGCATCCAATCATTAGCTCATTTGACCCCTCTCCTCTCCATGTCAACTCTATAAGCCTCAGTACCTGAAGTGAGGACAGATCTTGGAACGCTCGGTCAGGAATCTCACGGATGTCATTCCCATGAAGCATCAGCTGCTCCAGCCTCCACAGACCAGCTAATGAGCTGTCTGGGATCCTGCTGATACTGTTGAACCTTTCAAATACCAGAGAGAAACAAGCATCAGCCAATGGGTGGGGGGGGGGGGTGTGTATATATATATATTTATTTATTTGCACAAGCCTTACCCTAGGTTGATGTGTAGTGTATGTTGCGGTAGAAGCTGTGGTATGGTGAGCAGGGACCTGAAGGTGCAGTGTAGTTCAGTGGGCTGGTAGCAGGAGCAGGGCCGAGGGCAGGCACCACCAGGAGACACCAGGGTCACTAACACCACCACCACAGCCAGAGACACACCACACACACTGGGAGCCATCTTCAATAGGAGGGACCCTCACTGCCAATATAGAAATATTTACAGTACCAGTCAAAATTTTGGACACCTACTCATTCAACGTTTTTTCTTTATTTTTTACTATTTTCTACATTGTAGAATAAAAGTGAAAACATCAAAACTATGAAATAACACTCATCAAACCAATGACAAGTGTGCAAAGCTGTCATCAATGCAAATGGTGGTTATTGTCCAGTGTACTAGAGGGCTTGATGCCACTGACATACACATTCTCAATGCTTGTGCTGGCATTCCCATGGAAATAAGCCTACAGTCTCAGTCTGGTTATTCTATCGTCCTGACCAGCATTTGTTTGTTTTACCTTTATTTTACTAGGCAAGTCAGTTAAGAACAAATTCTTATTTTCAATGACAGCCTAGGAACAGTGGGTTATCTGCCTGTTCAGGGGCAGAATGACAGATTTGTACCTTGTCAGCTCGGGGATTTGAACTTGATTACTAGTCCAACGCTCTAACCACTAGGCTACCCTGCCTCCCCCATTGAAAACAACCACGCTATTTTTGACATTGTTCTGACATTTCAAGGTATGTGAAAAAATGTCAACAGTTGTTCACAAAGGAGAAGAATGAGCTATCTAATGTACCGAGGTAAAGACAGTTTCAGGTTGGATATTCAATGGATATTCGCCTGTAGTTTTCCTTACATCCACCAATAGCAGTTAGGGACCGTTAACATAGTGACAAATCTAATTTATTCAAATTTCAATAGCTATTTATCCATTACTCCTAAAACTTTCAAAACTGGTTCAAGCTAACCCGATGGCATAGACACACATTGCACACATTAGTTTTTTTGTCTATTTACATCTTGCACTACTTTAAATTATTTACTTACATTTTTGAATTTCAATAGCTCATTGGTCATGTGACCTAGAGACTTCAATCAAGGTTCAGAATGTCCACTCAGTGGGCCTACACATTGCACACACTTTAGTTTGTCCAGCACAGGTAGGCCTCTTGAAAAACAATGTTTCCTATGCTCTTTTAATCACAGCAATAGGCAGTGATTTGTCAGTCAGAGTGATCTTGATAAGGTGAAAGAATCCTTTTCATAGCATCACTTTCATATACTGTACATTAAGACAAATCCTTCTACGTTGAGTATTAGAACACAGTTTCCATAACCTGATAATGACTTGATATTTGAGTGCATTCAAAACAAGCCACCTGCAGACAACTTACAAAATGCAAGTGTATTTGAGGGTTAATTTTTCTGATGAAAATAGTTATTTGATGCATGGCCTACTACTTCTAACTGGAAAAATAAATTCCTACATCTATTGTGAGTAAAATCCTTCTTCCAAAATTGATTTAGGTACATTTTTGGTATATGTGTACAAATACCAAGGTGTCTTGTTAGACTGTAAACTTTCCTTCCAGGCTCGCATCTCCAATCCAAAATTAAATCTAGAATCGGCTTCCTATTTCGCAACAAAGCCTCCTTCACTCATGCTGCCAAACATACCCTTGTAAAACTGACTATCCTACCGATCCTTGACTTCGGCGATGTCATTTACAAAATAGCCTCCAACACTCTACTCAACAAATTGGATGCAGTCTACCACATTGCCATTCGTTTCGTCACCAAAGCCCCATATACTACCCACCGCTGCGACCTGTATGCTCATGTTGGCCTCACTGGCTCCAGGTCATCTATAGGTCCTTGCTAGGTATAGCCCCGCCTTATCTCAGCTCACTGGTCACCATAGCAGCACCCACCCATAGCACGCGCTCCATCAGGTATATTTCACTGGTCACCCCCAAAGCCAATTCCTACTTTGGCCGCCTTTCCTTCCAATTCTCTGCTGCCAATGACTGGAACGAATTGCAAAAATCACTGAAGCTGGAGACTCATATCTCCCTCACTATCTTTAAGCATCAGCTATCAGAGCAGCTTACAGATCATTGCATCTGTACATAGACTATCTGTAAATAGCCCATCCAACTACCTCATCATTGTTATTTATTTTATTTATATATATATATATATTTTTTTTTGCTCATTTGCACCACAGTATCTCTACTTGCACATTCATCTTCTGCACATATATCACTCCCGTGTTTATTTGTGAAATTGTAATTATTTTGCCACTACGGCCTATTTATTGCCTTACCTCCATAATCTTACTTCATTTGCACACACTTGTATATAGACTTTTCTAATGTGTTATTGACTGTACACTTGTTTATCCCATGTGTAACTCTGTGTTGTTGTTTGTGTCACACTGCTTTGCTTTATCTTGGCCAGGTCGCAGTTGTAAATGAGAACTTGTTCTCAACTGGCCTACCTGGTTGAATAAAGGTGAAATAAAAAAATCATTTCAAAAAAATAAATACTGTATGTGGGAATGTCATATGTCTGTCCTACATGTAGTGTTGGTACATGGAATATTCCTCAACTGCATATATCATAAATTGCTATTGCAAATAGAAGTATTATGTTCAACAACTGACATTTTCAGATATTATTTTGACAAACACACTTTGGTTCTTACAATTCATTCTCTATTGTCATAGATCTGATGGGCACTGTCATCTGTGATCTTTGTGATATGACTTTCTTTAAGCACGTACTAATGAAACTGTCACTTAATTATTTTTTTCTTAAGCTCTACATTTATTCGCTCTGTGATAGGGTCGGATCCTATATGCTACTTTCATTATTGTCATGTAAATTGGTTCAGTGCCTATAATTTAGGCTGTGTGTAGAATGGGGCATAAAGGAAATGACCTCTACTACTAAATTACTAATAGATTAAAGTGATAAGGAAAACGGCATTCATTTGCCTATAACTAATCATAATTCCATTATGTTTACATAAAAAAGAGAATACTTCAAAATGAGAAGATCCTACCATGGAAAAGACGACTGCGTGGACATAAAGTGGAAATGAGGGGAAACAACTCACACCATGCAGCAGGACACCTTCAGCTGCTGGGTCTTTGTAATGCAGGTTTGATAGTTATATTTTCAATAATGAATGGTTAGCTGTTATGTGACAATTAAGTCAAAAACTCTATTTAATTTTTTGGTGTAGATGGCCAAGGAAGTTGCACAGAACTTCCCCAACATCCCTTCTCAAATTCATATGGAACCTTCAAAAACACATGGAGCAACTGCAAAAAGAAATGGCTGAGGATATACTAAAAATGTCTGGTATGTAATGACATTTAATTCAAAGTAAATGTATATTCTTTATTTTTATGTAGTCGTGTGAGACAGCCATATGTTCAGTGCATGCTTATGATTTCAGAGTTCAACAAAGCCAACAACTGCTTCATGTGTGCCACTGATAAAGAACCTGGATGTGGCACAAAGACAGCCTGGGTTAGTAACTTTATTTAACATGTTTATAATCTTTTGACAACAGTGACGGCATGTAAGACAATTTATGATATACCACAATGGATGACTAATTCGTCATTCGTCATACTGCATTGATATTTGATATTATTTAAAGCGCGTTATGCTTCGTTTTGTTTTAGAATGTTTGGCATGCCAACGGTGGTTCCATGTGCTGTAACTAGGAATGAAGACAAACTGGAAGTGTAGTCTTTGTTGTTGAAAATGTATGCTATACCCCATACACATTAAAGAGGCTCTGAAATGTACATCAACCAGGGATAAAGAGAAAGTTAACACTGTGAATTGTTTCAGACTTATTTGAAGTTAAAGTATATGACATGTTGGAAAAGATTAAAGGTCTACAATTAGTTTAATTTGTCAATATTCAATTTTTATTCATTGATTTTCTGGCCACCATTACTGTGGTTACATGTTCAGTATATGTATTGACCAGCAAGCCCACTGCAGCCTACCTCACTAGCTCACTCTCCATCCCTGCTTTGGACAATTAATGGCATGACTTTCATACTTTGCCCTTTTCCTTCATGGTTGATATTAACGACAAAAGGAGATATTATATGTCTCTCTCCTATTGTGTACCGCTGTTAAATAGTGTAGAAAAATAAAAAACAGGGACAATAAGTACTTAGAACTACCAATCATTATAGATAAATACTAAAAAAAGGGTAAACACAACACTGGACTGAACCCCCTAATTGTCAAACTAATATTAATGTACAACAACATAGAAGAGACATAACTAGAGGTTATGCAATATGGGTGTATATCCACTGCACGCTTCTTAGGTGTGTAATTGACATGACCAAGGATCTGTTGAAATGTAAAACTATGAAAAATGTACGTTACACCGTGTGATTTTACAGTACACAAATAGTGGGTTCGATCCCCGGGACCACCCATACGTAGAATGTATGCACACATGACTGTAAGTCGCTTTGGATAAAAGCGTCTGCTAAATGGCATATATTATTATTATTAAACAAGAGTCTGCAATATAGAAGGGTACATTCTGCACCATATTTGACGTCACTAGGTCACATGACCAAAGAGCTATTGAAATTTTAAATTGAGAAGAATTCATGTAAAATCTTGTCAGTTTCAAATGGACAAACTAAAGGGTGTGCAATATAGAAAGGTAGTCAGTGGACATTCTGGACCTTGTTTGAGTCAACTAGGTCACATGACCAATGAGCTATTGAAATTCGAATGTAAAAAGTTTGTATTTTGTTTACGCTCCCTAACTAATTAAACTAGGAATACAAATGCTGCTCACATTTCCACATGTTTATTAGCTTTGGAAAGCTAATTAATGTCCGAATCGTGAAAATAAGACATGGGCAATGTTGTGCGCAATTTTTCCAACGTAAATGACACTTATTTGGAGACTGGCTCAAGTGGTTTGAAAGCTATTGAGGTTTGAAAGCGCGAATATCCGTCAAATATACAGATTGAAACCTCGGTATCTAATAGGCCGAATTTAACGCATCAAATCCGAGCAGCAGCTCCAACTGTTTCCTATTGTTTTACGCGCGAGTCTGCATCAAAGAACCTGTCCTCTAATCATTCCACAGGCGAGCAGTTAACGATCATCCTCTGACCTCTATACGGATACTGACCTACCTCTAAAGTCGAAACGGATACTGACCTCTCTATTCTTTGACGCACTGCTAAACGCTGTCACAGAGAGTGATGAAATTGAAGACAATCATTATTTTTCCTCGGTAGGTAAATGCATCTATATGTAGGACACAACTTTACACCTTTACATTGCATGGAAATACATAGTTGAAAAAAGTTTTAGCATCTGGTGGCAATTTGACAGCAATCCCCCCCGTCATATTATGAATAGTAGGATAAGCATTTCATTTGGGAGCTCAGAATGATTACTGTCAATTTACCTTGCAATCCTTCAAACCGAAGATATCAAGATTCTTCATTTCGTTACAGCCAAAATCCCTTCAAGTCTCATTTTTATCCAAATGACGATTCGGCAACGCATTCATGTAATTCCAGGTATGTTTAATAATATAATATTGGCATTCAAAACGTTACTAACGTTTCAATAATCTACAACTTTATGCAATGAATATAAGAGAGGTGAAAACAATCAACAACAAAAAAATATCCTTGCTTTTGTGAGAAAAAAAATATTTGTTTGGATGGATAAAATAACGGATAGATTCAAATGTTCTTGCTATTCCGACAGAGCAGATATTGTTCCCCTGTGCAGCTGAAAGGAAGGGAAGGAATCAGACATAATGGATGGTAAAAACTATTTGGGGAGGAGAGTGTCTGAGTGGGTGACGCTTGGAGAGGAGAGTAGGAGAGCTGAGGAGGGGCGGCGCTGGAGACAAGAAACTGAGAATCAGACTCCTAAAACCTAATTAACTGTGTGTAGCCTTTCATTCTTTTAGAAACGTTAAAAACATGTAATATTTTGAGTGACTTTCGCAATGTATCAATAACATCCAAATGAATGTATATCCAAATTAATGTAAGGAGCTCTAAAATGATATCTGCAATGGAAAGTGAGACTTTCACCTGTTACCCACCCTAGCCCTGGATCTGGGGGATCCTTGATTTCTCTGTCCCAGCTCTGACTCTCTTTCTTTCTTTCTGTCTGAGATGTCTCTGTTGTAGATACCTGGAGTTCTGTAGCTGTTTTCCTGTTCTTGTGTAATTCATCCAGTCAGGCTGTAGAAAGCATTAGGCCCAAACCCATTTAGACAGTCCCTCAGTTCCACACTGTTACATAACAGCCAAGCAGCGACCCAGTCCCACTTGGTCCAACACAGCCACCATTATAATATGAGGTTACCATCAAAATGCTGCTGGAATTCTTATTAGTGTCTGACTGTCTGGCCTGTGTGCTGTAATGGCATGATGTCAACAGAACAGAGCAGAGCTCTGGCACAGAAAGTATGGTCTCATTTCACTCTGAGGGGTTTCTGGGTATCGTCTGAATCTGTAGTTTGTGATAGTTCATGGTCCGAATATGGGGTCAGGGCTGTTAGTCAGGGTTTGGAGCTCCACGGGGTCAGGGCTGGGAGTCTGCCTGGCTGTAAAGGTGAAAGGCAGGGGTCAGAGGCCTGGTTCCAGGAGGGTGTTTATTTTTTTCTATTTATATTTCACCTTTTTGAACCAGGTAAGCCAGTTGAAAACAACTTCTCATTTACAACTGCAACCTGGCCAAGATAAAGCAAAGACGTGTGACAAAAACAACAACACAGAGTTACACATGGGATAAACAAATGTACAGCCAATAACACAATAGAAATATCTATGTACAATGTGTGAAAATGTAGTAAGATTAGGGCCGTAAGGCAATAAATAGGCCATAGAGGCGAAACAATTACAATTTATCATTAACACTGGAGTGATAGATGTGCAGATGATGATGTGCAAGTAGAGATACTGGGGTGCAAAAGAGCAAAGAAAAGGTATAAATAACAATATGGGGATGAGGTAGTTGGGTGTGCTATTTAAAGATGGGTACAGACAGGTACAGTGATCAGTAAGCTGCTCTGACAGCTGATGCTTAGACAGGGAGATAGATATAAGAGTCCAGATTCAGATATGTTTGCAATTCGTTCCAGTCATTGGCAGCAGAGAACTGGAAGAAAAGGTGGCCAAAGGAGGTGTTGGCTTTGGGGATGACCAGTGAAATATACCTGCTTGGAGCGCCTGCTACGGGTGGGTGCTGCTATGGTGACCAGTGAGCTGAGATAAGGCGGGGCTTTACCTAGCAAAGACTTATAGATGACCTGGAGCCAGTGGGTTTGGCGACGAATATGTAGCGAGAGCCAGCCTACAGCATACAGGTCACAGTGGTGGGTAGTATATGGGGCTTTGGTAATGAAACGGATGGCACTGTGATAGACTACATCCAATTTGCTTAGTAGAGTGTTGGAGGCTATTTTGTAAATGACATCGCCGAAGTCAAGGATCAGTAGGGTAGTCAGTTTTACGAGGGTATGTTTGGCAGCATGAGTGAAGGAGGCTTTGTTGCAAAATAGAAAGCCGAGATGCTTAATGTGAGTCTGGAAGGAAAGTTTACAGTCTAACCAGACACCTTGTTATTTGTAGTTGTCCACATATTCTAAGTCAGAACCGTCCAGAGAGGTGATGCTAGTCGGGCGGACGGGTGCGGGTGTGGGCAGCAATCGGTTGAAGAGCATGCATTTAGTTTTAATAGCATTTAAATGCAGTTGGAGGCCACGGAAGGAGTGTTGTATCGCATTGAAGCATGTTTAGAGGTTTGTTAACACAGTGTCCAAAGAAGGGCCTGATGTATACAGAATGGTGTTGTCTGCGTAGAGGTGAATCAGAGAATCACCAACCGCAAGAGCAAAATCATTGATATATACAGAGAAGAGTCGGCCTGAGAATTGAACCCTGTGGCACCCCCATAGAGACTGCTAGAGGTCCGGACAACAGGCCCTCCAATTTAACACACTGAACTCTGTCTGAGAAGTAGTTGGTGAACTAGGCGAGGCAGTCATTTGAGAAACCAAGGCTATTGAGTCTGCCGATAAGAATGCGGTGATTGACAGAGTCGAAAGCCTTGGCCAGGTCGATGAAGACGGCTGCACAGTACTGTATTTTATTGATGGCGGTCATGATATAGTTTAGGACCTTGAGCGTGGCTGAGGTGCACCCACGACCAGCTCGGAAACCATATTGCATAGTTTGTTAACTTGGCTTTCAAAGATTTTAGAAAGGCAGGGCAGGATGGATGTACGTCTATAACAGTTTGGGTCTAAAGTGTCTCCCCCTTTGAAGAGGGGGATGACTATGGCAGCTTTACAATCTTTGGGGATCTCAGACGACACGAAAGGGAGTTTGAACAGGCTAGTAATAGGGGTTGCACAATTTAGGCGGATAATTTTAGAGAGAGAGGGTCCAGATTGTCTAGCCAAGCTGCTTTGTACCTTTGTTGGGATCCAGATTTTGCAGCTCTTTCAGAACAACAGCTGTCTGGATTTGGGTGAAGGAGAAACGGGGGGGGGACTTGGGCAAGTTTCTGCGGTGGGTGCAGAGCTGTTGGTAGGGGTAGCCAGGTGGAAAGCCTTAGCTTTCCAAACTGACTGTGTATATTGGTTCCTGACTTCCCTAAAAGGTTGCATATTGCGGGGACTATTTGATGCTAATGCAGAACGCCACAGGATGTTTGTGTGCTGGTCAAGGGCAGTCAAGTCTGGAGTGAACCAAGGGCTATATCTGTTCTTAGTTCTACATTTTTTGAATGGGGCATGCTTATTTAAGATGGTGAGGAAAGCACTTTTAAAGAGCAACCAGTCATCCTCTACTGACGGAATGAGGTCAATATCCTTCCACGATACCCGAGCCAGGTATATTAGAAAGGCCTGCTTGCTGAAGTGTTTTAGCGAGCGTTTGAAAGTAATGAGGGGTGGTTGATTGACTGCGGGTGTAAGGCTGGGTCAGTGGTCTTTGTGGCTGGGGCAGGGAGTGAAGGTTAGTCTGGGGCAAGGGAGGTAGGCAGGGCCTGGGTTAGAAGTAGGGGGTTAGGCTTGGCCTGGGTCAGGAGTAGGTGGGGCCAGGCTGGGCCTGGGTCAGGAGTAGGTGGGGCCAGGCTGGGCCTGGGTCAGGAGTAGGGGGTTAGGCTGGGCCTGGGTTAGGAGTAGGGGGTTAGGCTGGGCCTGGGTTAGGAGTAGGGGGGTCAGGCTGGGCCTGGGTTAGGAGTAGGGGGGTCCAGGCTGGGCCTGAGTTAGGAGTAGGGAGGTAGGCTGTGCCTGGGTTAGGGGTAGGGGGGGGCCAGGCTGGGCCTGGGTTAGGAGTAGGGAGGTAGGCTGGGCCTGGGTTAGGAGTAGGGAGGTTAGGCTGGGCCTGGGATAGCAGTATGGGGGCCAGGCTAGGCCTGGGTTAGGAGTAGGGAGGTAGGCTGGGCCTGGGTTAGGAGTAGGGGGTTAGGCTGGGCCTGGGTTAGGAGAATGGGGGGCCAGGCTAGGCCTGGGTTAGGAGAATGGGGGGCCAGGCTAGGCCTGGGTTAGGAGTAGTGGGGTTAGGCTGGGCCTGGGTTAGGTGTAGGGGGGGCCAGGCTGGGACAGGGGTAGAAGTAGGGAGGTAGGCTGGGCCTGGGTTAGGAGTAGGGGAGGCCAGACTGGGACAGGGGTAGAAGTAGGGAGGTAGACTGGGCCTGAGTTAGGAGTAGGGGGGGCAGGCTTGGCCTGAGTTAGGAGTAGGGAGGTTAGGCTGGGCCTGGGATAGGAGTATGGGGGGCCAGGCTAGGCCTGGGTTAGGAGTAGGGAGGTAGGCTGTGCCTGGGTTAGGGGTAGGGAGGTAGGCTGGGCCTGGGTTAGGAGTAGTGGGGTTAGGCTGGGCCTGGGTTAGGTGTAGGGGGGGCCAGGCTGGGACAGGGGTAGAAGTAGGGAGGTAGGCTGGGCCTGGGTTAGGAGTAGGGGAGGCCAGACTGGGACAGGGGTAGAAGTAGGGAGGTAGGCTGGGCCTGGGTTAGGAGTAGGGGGGGGCAGGCTGGGCCTGAGTTAGGAGTAGGGAGGTTAGGCTGGGCCTGGGATAGGAGTATGGGGGCCAGGCCTGGGTTAGGAGTAGGGAGGTAGGCTGGGCCTGGGTTAGGAGTAGGGGGGTTAGGCTGGGCCTGGGTTAGGAGAATGGGGGGTTAGGCTGGGCCTGGGTTAGGTGTAGGGGGGCCAGGCTGGGACAGGGGTAGAAGTAGGGAGGTAGGCTGGGCCTGGGTTAGGAGTAGGGAGGCCAGGCTGGGACAGGGGTAGAAGTAGGGGGGTTAGGCTGGGCCTGGGTTAGGAGTAGGGGAGGCCAGGCTGGGACAGGGGTAGAAGTAGGGGGGTTAGGCTGGGCCTGGGTTAGGAGAAGGGGGGACCAGGCTGGGACAGGGGTATAAGTAGGTGGGTTAGGCTGGTCCTGGGTTAGGAGAAGGGGGGACCAGGCTGGGACAGGGGTAGAAGTAGGGAGGTAGGCTGGGCCTGGGTTAGGAGTAGGGGGGACAGGCTGGGACAGGGGTAGAAGTAGGTGGAATAGGCTGGGCCTGGGTTAGGAGTAGGGGAGGCCAGACTGGGACAGGGGTAGAAGTAGGGGGGTTAGGTTGGAGGTCTGCCTGGGGGCCGCTGCCTCCATGGATGTCAGGCTTCCTTTAGCCATGACCTCCCTCTTCACACAGTCTTAAATCAGCATGACAACAACTAGTTACACATAACAGAGAGGCTTCAGGGCTACAGCAGACACATTGCTCTATACTGACAATACTGTTGTGACAGTACGCCATTGGTCACAGTTATACAGCAGGGAGAACAACTAGGGAGCAGCTCTGTTGGCTCCGCTGTCTGTCTATGTTGGTATGCCTGACTACAGCCCTGCCTTCCAGGTTTCAAGAACATTAACATTAACATTCAGTGAGTCAACACTTCAATTTAATCAGTTTGAACAGAATGCTGTGAATAAGGCTACTTTAATGTGTGTCGTTTAGCGATCCAGTCAGTAAAGCTACTAACAAGGACACGTGACAGAAGCGCGGTCTAAAGAGCAATAACAAACCAATACGTTATTCTGGGCTCTGTAGTAGCCTACAAATGTAGTCTGTAGCATGGATTCAGCCTATAGGACAGAAGTTCATTGTCACGGACACATTGTGCTCCAGTCTTGATATAATTAAACACATTGAATTTCCTAAGTATTTCCTTTTTAACATGAAAGGGATTCCAGCTCTATTAACTAATTGGAGGCCTTTATATTGTGGCTCTATAAACAGAGAATTATGACTTCTGGGAAAATGGGAAACAGCGGAATGATTTCCCAGAGGCTGAAACAGAGACTGTCCTCCCTGAAACACTGAGAGGAAGAACTTAATGACAACAGAGGACAACAACACTGACAGAGAGAGAAAGAGATTCTAGTCAAGCTATTCCAGTCTAATAAATAACCTATTAAAGTTCTGTTTAATGGCCTTACTGAAATTATTACATGATGCTTCAAAACAACATCTTCTGTCTCTATTGTGATAGCAGTAATATAGTAACAATACAGTAATAACAGTAATTGGGACAGGCACCATGTGTCCCAGTCCCGGTCCCGGTCCCAGCTAGTGTCCAGATGGAGCTGCTGACAGAACTGATGACTCCACATGGTCGTCATTACACCAGGAACAACAGGAAGCCTCACAAAGAGATCTGTTGGAAACACCAGCCAGCCTATCACAGATATGGAGAACAAAGCAATAGGAACCAATACTGTCATACTTTAGGCTCAACTTCCTCCAGGGGACTGTTAAATACAGTTGATTCCTTAACCGACTCCTTATAACTGCACATGATTTCTCCAGTCTGAATGTGCTTCCTGCTCTAGATCTTTGCATACTACTGTCCATCCCATTAGACTGGTCAGTGGGCATAACAAGTCTATTCCATGGAGCCAGGAGGCTGTAAAAGCTGGAACACTGTGGAGTGGAAAACACATATCAAACGCAGCCACAGCTTTCCAGAGACAAGGATAAGGTTAGGCCAGTGGTATTCAAAGTTGTTGTCGCAACCCTATGAGACTGCAGTGGAGTCTCCAAAATGTTAGAGAAAGATAATTTGAAAAATAAAATTTTATTGTGTAAGTGTATTTACTGGTACCTTTTCATTTTCAAAAGGGATGAAAATGCAATGAATTGAAGGTTATTTGTTGATTAGGGTAACGAGTTGGAGATGTTACATGGGTATGTGTGCGTGTGTGCGTGCGTGCGTGTGTGTGTGCATGCGTGCGTGTGTGTGACAAGGTGAAGCAGTGATCTGGGGAGGTAATGTTCCGTCTGTCACATCAGGGTGCCATGGTAGGGCTCCAGGGCTTGGCCTGATTGAAAGGTGGAACACAGTAAAAACACATAGTAAACACAGTAACAAGCAACAAGCACAGAGAGGCATGTTCAGCAACACATTAGCAAGCAGAAAAAGGTGGGTTCTGCATGCTAATGGCAGGCTGCCATGGACAAAAACACTCAAAGATGCATGAAGGAGCAGAATCTAACCTTAACCCCTAACCTTAAACCCTAACCCCCAAACCCCTAATGGACCTTACAGGGTAAACATGCAGAGGCAGACACCGACATGGCACCTCATTCCCTCTATAGAGTGCATTACTTTTGGCTAGAGCCCTATGTGGCTAACCATACAAGGTTCAGGCTAACAGCAGGTTGGCGTCAGAGAAGATATGAAGTGTGAGAATGAGCTTCAATCCCAAGGATAAGCAGGTGTGGGTTCTCCAACCTTTACCCAGCTGTTCCATTAGGCAGAGTTTCTGTGTGTGTGTGTGTGTGCGTGTGGTTAGGTGGTCTTGTTCTTCTATCCTTGTGGGGACCTGAAATCCCCATGAGGACAACAGCTATATTAAGTTTAGGGGTTAGGTTTAGGGTATGGGTTACAATTTGGGTCAGGGTTACAATTAAGGTTATGTAGGGATGTATCTTTACACGTATTTGTATTTGTAATGAACCGTTCGGTATGGGAACCTCGGTTCAGTCCGCACCGTGAACCCGAATGAATATGTAAAATATATATATATATACTGTATATAAAAGAAAACACTTGGCCTACTCTTCTACGTTGTATGCCATTGCCTCTTGAGTAAATTTGAGCTGAAAAAACATTGTAGGCTATTCTGTTAACTTCTTTGGGATTGGTGTCCCTTCCATGGGATGGTTGAGCTAACGTAGGCTAATGTGATTAGCATAGGGTTGTAAGTAACAAGACAATTTCCAAGGACATAGACATATCTGATATGGGCAGAAAGCTTAAATTCTTGTTAATCTAACTGCACTGTCCAATTTACAGTAGCTATTACAGTGAAAAAATACAATTCTATTGTTTGAGGAGAGTGCACAATTTTGAACATGAGAAGTTATTAATAAACAAATTTGGCACATTTGGGCAGTCTTGATACACAATTTTGAACAGAAATCCAACGATTTATTAGATCAAACTAAAACTTTGCACATACACTGATGCCATCTAGTGGCCAAAATCTAAATGGCACCTGAGCTGGAATAATACATTATGGCCTTTCTCTTGCATTTCAAAGACAAAATGCTAAAGAAAAACAAAATAACTGTTGTTTTTTTCTTTGTATTATCTTTTACCAGATCTATTGTGGTACATTATACTACATTCCTTTCACATTTCCATAAACTCAAAAGTGTTTCCTTTCAAATTGTACCAAGAATATGCATATCCTTGCTTCAGGGCCTGAGCTCCAGGCAGTTCGATTTGGGTATGTAATTTTAGGTGAAATTTGAAAAAAAGGGCTAAATCCTTATTAAGCTTGGATGCAAATGGGTCTTCCAAATGGACAATGACCTCAAGTATACTTCCAAAGTTGTGGCAAAATGGTTTAAGGACAACAAAGTCAAAGTATTGGAGTGGCCATCACAAAGCCCTGACCTCAATCCTATAGAGAATTTGTGGGCAGAACTGAAAAACCGTAAGCGAGCAAGGAGGCCTACAAACCCGACTCAGTTACCCCAGCTCTGTCAGGAGGAATGGGCCAAAAATCACCCAACTTATTGTGGGAAGCTTGTGGGAGGCTAACCGAAGCGTTTGACCCAAGTTAAACAATTTAAAGGCAATGCTACCAAATGCTAATTGAGAGTATGCCAACTTCTGACCCACTGGAAATGTGATGAAAGAAATAAAATATTAAATAAATCATTCTATTTACTATTATTCTGACATTTCACATTCTTAAAATAAAGTGGTGATCCTAACTGACCTAAGACAGGGAATTTTTACGAGGATTAAATGTCAGGAATTGTGAAAAACTGAGTTTAAATGTATTTGGCTGTATGTAAGGGGTATGTAAACCTCCGACTTCAACTGTAACTGTTTGTTACATGCAATATTTGCTTTGTAGACTTCACTGGACAGGTGTTGGTCTCCTGTTTTGTGATTTAAAAAATATATATATCAAAATGGGGTCGTGGGTGAAAAACATTTAGGAACTCCTGATGTAGTGCCTGTCTTGACCGCATCAAACCGAGAGCAGCAGTTTAACTAAAATAGCTAGCTAGGTAGGCAGTGGTTAAGGGTGCTGTACTGCAGCGCCAGCTATGCCATCAGAGACTATGGGCTCTGTCGCCTTGGCTCTGTCGTAACCGGCCGCGATCGGGAGGTCCGAGGGGCGACGCACAATTGGCCTAGCGTCGCCCGGGTTAGGGAGGGTTTGGCCGGTAGGGATGTCCTTGTCTCATCGCGCACCAGCGACTCCTGTGGCTGGCCGGGCACAGAACACACTAACCAAGGTTGCCAGGTGTGTTTCCTCCCGACACATTGGTGCGGCTGGCTTCCGGGTTGGATGCGTGCTGTGTTAAAGAAGCAGTGCGGCTTGGTTGGGTTGTGTATCGGAGGACGCATGACTTTCAACCTTCGTCTGTCCCGAGCCCGTACGGGAATTGTAGCGATGAGACAAGCTGGTTGCTACTAAAAACAATTGGATACCACGAAAACGGGGTAAACATTTTTTTTAACAAAAAATAGCTAGCTAGGATAATCGAGGCTGCATGTGCCTTCTCCCTGTGATACAGTACCAAAAAAACAACACCTCCATTCAGATGGTTAAGTAACATCATACCTGTTGGCTCTTCGTCATTCTCATTTATTTTCATTTTCCATTGATTAGATAATCCAGTCATTTCCTATTTTACTTTGCCACACATGCAGGCTCTATGATTGTAGTGCCAAGTTGATGACTACACACACCACACAAAGGCCTTTCTCGTTGAGCAGTGGCGAACATACTGTTAACATTTTATCCACAAATCTCTGTCCATCGCTGGTGCAGTCTACTGTGAAGCCAAAATGTACCCAAACCTCTGTCCATCGCTGGTGCAGTCTGCTGTGAATCCAAATGTACCCCAACCTCTGTCCATCGCTGGTGCAGTCTACTGTGAAGCCAAAATGTACCCAAATCTCTGTCCATCGCTGGTGCAGTCTGCTGTGAAGCCAAAATGTACCCAAACCTCTGTCCATCGCTGGTGCAGTCTACTGTGAAGCCAAAATGTACCCAAACCTCTGTCCATCGCTGGTGTAGTCTACTGTGAAGCCAAAATGTACCCAAATCTCTGTCCATCGCTGGTGCAGTCTACTGTGAAGCCAAAATGTATCCAAATCTCTGTCCATCGCTGGTGCAGTCTACTGTGAAGCCAAAATTGACCCAAACCGGAGATTTAAAAGATGATGCAGGATCCTCCAATTCTGGTTTATCGAGCCCACCACTCTCCATCGTATAGAACTAGTTCCCAGGTGCGCCTCACAAAAGGATAGTTTGAAATGCTCCAGTTAAGATTTGAATTTTGATTACAAAGTGCATATAGGATCTAGTTGCTTTAAAAGGAACCATCAGCTTTCATATGTTCTCATGTTCTGAGCAAGGAACTGAAACGTTAGCTTTCTTACATGGCATATATTGTACTTTTACTTTCTTCTCCACTTTGTTTTTGCATTATTTCAACCAAATTGAACATGTTTCATTATTTATTTGAGGCTAAATTGATTTTATTGATGTATTATATTAAGTTAAAATAAGTGTTCATTCAGTATTGTTGTAATTGTCATTATTACAAAAACATTTTAAAAATTGGACGATTAATCGGTATCGGATTTTTTTGGTCCTCCAATAATCGGTATCGATATCGCCGTTGAAAAATCATACTCGGTCGACCTCTATAGAAAACCCCCTAAATGATATTTTTTCAACTTTAAATTTGACGACTTTTCCTAGAGTGACCCGAACATTAGAAAAAGTGAAACGCCTGTGTTCATATTTCCATGAAAGCTGTACACCACCAGGGTACAGAGATTGTCTTAGGGTCATTTTTTACCCGGGAGTTATAAAATAATTTACACACCACAAAAACCACAAAGACAGACAGACAGACAGACAGACAGACAGACAGACAGACAGACAGACAGACAGACAGACAGACAGACAGACAGACAGACAGACAGACAGACAGACAGACAGACAGACAGACAGACAGACAGACAGACAGACAGACAGACAGACAGACAGACAGACAGACAGACAGACAGACACACACTGAGAAATTGAGATTATGAGTGCTACTGATTGAACTCAGCCAGCAGCTCCTGAAGAGGAGGATCACCATGGTTGGCACAGTTAGAAAGAACAAGCCTGAGCTCCCCCCCTGCACTCCTTGCAACAAGGGGGAGAGAGGCCCTCTCATCAAAGTTTGCCTTCGCCCCCACCACCACTCGAGTTTCTTACCTCCCAAAGAGGAACAAGAATGTGGTCCTCCTGAGCACACTGCACAAAATGGCTAAGATCAGTGATCGCGAGGACAGGAAGCCAGCCTTCATCTTGGACTACAAGCACAAACAAAGGAGGTGTGGACAACCTGGACAAGGTGATTGGAATTTACAGCTGCAGGAGGATGACTGCCTGCTGGCCCCTGGTCATCTTCCATAACATCATTGATGTATTCTCATACAAATCCTTTGTGATATGGAACAAGATCAACCCTATCTGGATGCCTGATAAGTGGAACAAGAGGACAAGAGGGTGTTCCTGGAGCAGCTGTGAAAGGCACTAACCCCACACATTCAAAGAAGGGAGTGCCTCTCCCGCACAGCAGCCTTTACAGCGCTTGTGAAAGCTGTTCAGGGGGTTGAATCTTGTCCTGATCCACCTGAGGCTGCAGCTGGGGCAGGCAAGAGGAGGAGATGCCAATTCTGCCCCCCAAAGAAGGACTGTAAAACAAATACTATGTGCTGCACATGTGAGAAATACATCTGCAAAGTCCATGCACACACACTTGCATACTGTGCTAATTATGAGTTGATTGATTTTGCCCTGTAACTCTGTGGTTCTAAATAAGTAGATGTTTAGTAAACTGTCGAAAACTCGATTAACTCTCTTGACCATGCTGCAGGTAATATGTTTGCGCCATTTGCACACACTGTATATAGACTTGATTTGTTTCCCTATTGTGTTATTGACTGTATGCTTGGTTACTCCATGTGTAACTCTGGGTTGTTGTTTGTGTCACACTGCTTTGCTTTATCTTGGCCAGGTCGCAGTTGTAAATGATGGTAGGCTTGCAAGCTGAAGAACACCATCCCAACCATGGAGCACGGGGGTGGCAGCATCATGTTGTGGAGGTGCTTTGCTACAGGAGGGACTGGTGCACTTTACAAGATAGATGGCGTCATCAGAAAGGAAAATGATGTGGCTATATTGAAGCAACATCTCAAGACATCAGTCAGGAAGTTTAATAAGAAAGGCATTGATGTTTATGGTTATGTACACACTGGAGCAACGGTACGCACCGCATCGATTATATGCAACTAGTATTATCACCAACCATGTGTAGTTAACTAGTGATTATGACTGATTGATTGTTTAATATAAGATAAGTTTAATGCTAGCTATCAACTTACCTTGGCTTCTACTGCATTCGCATAACAGGCATAACAGGTGGTTAGAGCATTGGACTAGTTAACTGTAAGGTTGCAAGATTGAATCCCCCGAGCTGACAAGGTTCAAATCTGTCGTTCTGCCCCTGAACGAGGCAGTTAACCCACCATTTCTAGGCCGTCATTGAAAATAAGAATGTGTTCTTAACTGACTTGCCTTGTTAAATAAAGATTAAAAAGAGGTGTAAAGAATAAATGAATTTAAAACGGCCAAATCGGTGTTCAAAAATACTGATTCCCGATTGTTATGAAAACTCTAGTTTTCTCTGCTGTTAAACATAGTAGAGGGTAATGTATACCCTTAAGACAACACAAGAAAGCCAAGTCAATAAACAGATCACTGACCATCTCGAATCCCACCGTACCTTCTCCGCTGAGGCAATCTGGTTTCCGAGCCGGTCACGGGTGCACCTCAGCCACGCTCAAGGTACTAAATGATATCATAACCGCCATCGATAAAAGATAGTACTGTGCAGCCGTCTTCTTCGACCTGGCCAAGGCTTACGACTCTGTCAATCACCATATTCTTATCGGCAGACTCAGTAGCTCGGTTTTTCTAATGACTGCCTTGCCTGGTTCACCAACTACTTTGCAGACAGAGTTCAGTGTGTCAAATCGGAGGGCATGTTGTCCGGTCCTCTGGCAGTCTCTATGGGGGTGCCACAGGGTTCAATTCTCGGACCGACTCTTTTCTCTGTATATATCAATGATGTTGCTCTTGCTGCGGGCGATTCCCTGATCCACCTCTACGCAGACGACACTATTCACTGTGCTATCTAACCTACAAACAAGCTTCAATGCCATACAACGCTCCTTCCGTGGCCTCCAACTACTCTTAAATGCTAGTAAAACCAAATGCATGCTTTTCAACCGTTCGCTGCCTGCACCCGCACGCCCGACTAGCATCACCACCCTGGATGGTTCCGACCTAGAATATGTGGACATCTATAAGTACCTGGGTGTCTGGCTAGACTGTAAACTCTCCTTCCAGACTCATATCAAACATCTCCAATCTAAAATCAAATCTAGAATCGGCTTTCTATTCCGCAACAAAGCCTCCTTCACTCACGCCGCCAAACTTACCCTAGTAAAACTGACTATCCTACCGATCCTTAACTTTGACGATGTCATCTACAAAATAGCTTCCAATACTCTACTCAGCAAACTGGATGCAATTTATCACAGTGCCATCCGTTTTGTTACTTTAGCACCTTATGCCACCCACCTGCATGCTCTAGTTGGCTGGCCCTCACTACATATTCGTCGCCAGACCCACTGGTTCCAGGTCATCTACAAGTCCATGCTAGGTAAAGCTCCGCCTTATCTCAGTTCACTGGTCACGATGGCAACACCCACCCGTAGCACGCGCTCCAGCAGGTGTATCTCACTGATCATCCCTAAAGCCAACACCTCATTTGGCCGCCTTTCCTTCCAGTTCTCTGCTGCCAGTGACTGGAACGAATTGCAAAAATCGTTGAAGTTGGAGACTTTTATCTCCCTCACCAACTTTAAACATCTGCTATCTGAGCAGCTAACCGATCGCTGCAGCTGTACATAGTCCATCGGTAAATAGCCCACCCAATTTACCTACCTCATCCCCATATTGTTTTTATTTATTTACTTTTCTGCTCTTTTGCACACCTGTATCTCTACCTGCACATGACCATCTGATAATTTATCACTCTAGTGTTAATCTGCTAAATTGTAATTATTCGCCTACCTCCTCATGCCTTTTGCACACAATGTATATAGACTTTTTCTTTCTGTGCTATTGACTTGTTTATTGTTTACTCCATGTGTAACTCTGTGTTGTTGTCTGTTCACACTGCTATGCTTTATCTTGGCCAGGTCGCAGTTGTAAATGAGAACTTGTTCTCAACTAGCCTACCTGGTGAAATAAAGGTGAAATAAAAATAAAATTTTAAAAAGGGTTAAGTCAAAACCACAAGTCCAAATCCTGATTTGTCCTGACTGAAAATGAGAAATTATTTGAAATAGTTATCGTTTTTTCATCTTGTCTTGTTAGCATCATATTTTGGGGGGTTCAGGAAAAATCGGTAGTTGACGGGTATTTTATTTTTATAGTTATTGTTGACTAAATTAACACCAGAACACCAGCTGACTCTGTCTGTGTGTGTTTGCATGTGTGTTTGTGAGTGTGTGCATGCTTGCGTGTGTGTGTGTGTGTGTGTGTGTGTGTGTGTGTGTGTGTTGCGCCCCACCTACAACTGGATGTAAAACCAGCTCAGTTCTCTGGCAGACACAGCAGACCCATTGAGAGAGAGGGGGGGCAGGAGAGGAGAGGAATGAGAAAGTAGGAGAGGGAATGAGGAGATGAGAGGGAGTGAGGAGAGATGAGAGGGAGTGAGGAGAGATGGGAATGATACTGTCTGATGATTGATTCGTCCAACATATGTTTTTGTGTTCATACTGTACAGGAGATTTCAACACATACTGATGATTTCCCTCTGCAGTCAGTGAATCATACTCTATCTAGCACACTGTCCTCAGTAGTTTACAATGTCTCAGAGATCATTGGTCTGCTAACTTGACTCTGCAGAAAATATACGAGGCATCTTTCTAGGAGAGTAGTGCTGTTACTGCAATTCCAGTAAGTGATAAACCATCCAGATAGATGAGGGTATGTGAGGTGGGTTGGATGTTGGATGATAGAAGGATCTGCCTATCCCTCTGTTTTCTCCTCCTGGACCTTGTCCCACCTCTACTTCCTCTCTGGGTTATAGGCTGCAGACTCTAATCTAAAACGTATACATACTCACCCAACACAGACAGTTCTTTGAGGTGGACACTGAAATAGTGTCTCTGAGGTGAACACTGAACAACTTCTACCCCCAAGCAAGCCATAAGACTGCTAAATAGATAGTTAAATAAAATACTGTAGCTCCCCGGACCAAAGTGTATTTGGAAAGTATTCAGACCCTTTGAATTTTTCCACATTTTGTTACGTTACAGCCTTATTCTAAAATTGATTTCCCTCATCAATTTGCACACAGTACCCCATAATGAAACAGTTAAAACAGCCCCCCCAAAACATGTTTTTTAATGAAGTAACCCTACTACGGGGGCTGAGTCACTGGCTTACTGGTGCTCTTCCATGCCGTCCCTAGGAGGGGTGCATCACTTGAGATGGTTGAGTCACTGACGTGATCTTCCTGTCCGGGTTGGTGCTCCCCTCGGGTCCGTGGGGGAGATCTTCGTGGGCTATACTCTGCCTTTTCTCAGGGTAGTAGGTTGGTGGTTGAAGATACCCCTCTAGTGGTGTGGGGCCTATGCTTTGGCAAAGTGGGTGGGGTTATATTCTGCCTGTTTGGCCCTGTCCGGGGTATCATCTGACAGGGCCACAGTGTCTCCCGACCCCTCCTGTCTCAGCCTCCAATATTTATGCTGCAATAGTTTGTGTCGGGGGGCCTAGGGTCAGTATGTTAAGTCTGGAGTATTTCTCCTGTCTTATCCGGTGTCCTGTGTGAATTTAAGTATGCTCCCTCTAATTCTCTCTCTCTTTCTCTCTTTCTCCTTCTCTCTCTTTCTCTCTCTCTTCTCTCGGAGGACCTGATCCCTAGGACCATGCCTCAGACTACCTGGCCTGATGACTCCTTGCTGTCCCCAGTCCTCCTGGTCATGCTGCTGCTCCAATTTCAACTGTTCTGCTTACGGCTATGGAACCCTAACCTGTTCACTGGATGTGCTACCTTGTCCCGGACCTGCTGTTTTAGACTCTCTCTACCGCACCTGCTGTCTCTAACTCTGGCATTTTCTCCTGACGTGCTGACCTGTTACACCCTCTACAACCACTGTGATTATTATTGTCTGACCCTACTGGTCATCTATGAACGTTTGAACATCTTGGCCATGTTCTGTTATAATCTCCACTCGGCAGAGCCAGAAGAGGACTGACCACCCCTCAGAGCCTGGTTCCTCTCTAAGTTTTTCCTAGCCACGGTGCTTCTACATCTGCAATGCTTTTTCTTTGGGGTTTTAGGCTGGGTTTCTGTACAGCAATTTGTGACATCAGCTGATGTAAGAAGGGCTTTATAAATACATTTGATTGATTGATTTGATTGAAATATCACATTTACGTAAGTATTCAGACCTTTTACTTAGTACTTTGTTGAAGCACCTTTGGCAGCAATTACAGACTACAGTCTCCTTTGGTTATTGCGTTACAAGCTTGGCACACCTGTATTTAGGGAGTTTCTCCTATTCTTTTCTGCAGATGCTCTCAAGCTCTGTCAGGTAGGATGGGGAGTATTACTGTACAGCATTTTACAGGTCTCTCCAGAGATGTTAGATCGGGTTCAAGTCCGGGCTCTGGCTGGGCCACTCAAGGACATTCAGAAACTTGTCCCGAAGCCACTCCTGTGTTGTCTTGGCTGTGTGCTTAGGGTTGTTTTCCTGTTGGAAGGTGAACCATCGCCCCAGTCTGAGGTCTGGAGCGCTCTGGAGCAGGTTTTCTTCAAGGATCTCTCTGTACTTTACTTCGTTCATCTTTCCTTAAATTGTGACTAGTCTCCCAGTTCCTGCCGCTGAAAAGAATCCCCACAGCATGATGCTGCCACCACTATGCTTCACCGTAAAGATGGTGCCAGACTTCGTCCAGACATTAATCTTGGCATACAGGCCAAAGAGTTCGATCTTGGTTTCATCAGACCAGATAATCTTGTTTCTCATTATCTGGGGCCTTTAGGTGCCTTTTAGAAAACTCCAAGTGGGCTGTCATGTGCCTTTTACTGGTCTGATTGGTGGAGTGCTACAGAGATGGTTGTTAAAAATAGTGGTAGAGTTGTAGAGAATCGAAGAACCATGAATTTAATAAGAAACATTAGGTGCTGACTTAAGGCCGGTAGCAACCACTTTAGAATGTCCAGGTTAATGGGAGTTTAATGGAAGAAGATGTCCACATTTACACACACATCTGAACACTCATGGTTTAGATAACTGCGAATCATGTCCAGTGAGAACTGACATTGACTATGTGGTCGTTTAGATGCATGCACAATAAAACATCAGTTATACAGGGATTCAGTGCCGAGGAGGAAAACTTCAGCAGGAGGGAAAACTGTGGAAGTGCTCATCAGGATGGGGAAAGCATGTTTCAGACCACACAGCATGCTGGGGTCATAGACCAACTGAAACTGAAATCCCGGGAATCAAGGCTGCTGATAGGCTGAACAAGATGTGATGGTAACTATTTGGCGTGACCTTGACCAATAAGACACAAACAAAACTGTGGGTCCTCTGAATAGGAGACTAAGCTGCACGACTGGAAATAACCATAAAGGATGGCTAGAATCAGCTGACTGAAGCTGGCCGTTTTAACAGGAAGGTGCTCCCATCTCCACAGAGGAACTCTGGAGCTCTGTCAGAGTGACCACTTCTTCCGTATAAGAAAGATGGAGGCCACTGTGTTCTTGGGGACCTTCAAAGCTGCAGAAATGTTTTGGTACCCTTCCCCAGATCTATGTCTCTACACAATCCTGTCTCCGCACTCTATGGACAATTCCTTCGACCTCATGGCAACAGGATGTACCTGTGCTCATTTCCGAGTCTCATAACAAATGGTCTGAATACTTATAAGGTATTTCTGTTTTTTAAAATGTTTAATACATTTGCAAACATCTATAAAAACCTGCTTTCTGGTTTGTCATTATGGGGTATTGTCTGAAAAATCAAAATAAATCATTTTAGAATAAGGCTGTAATGTAACAAAATATGGAAACTGTCAAGGGGTCTGAATACTTTCCGAATGCACTGTATCTGCATTGACCATTTTAGCAGAAACTTTTTTGACTCATCGCATATGCTGCTGCTACTGTTAACTATGTGTCACTTTATTCCTAGTTATATGTACATATCTACCTCAATAACATCGAACCCCTGCACATTGACTCGGGGATGGTTCGGCTTGTATAATATCAAGTTATCCTTACTCATTGTGTATCTGTTATTACCTTTATTATTATGTGTTTGACTTTTATATTATTTATCTACTTTCTGTCTCTGTGCATTGTTGGGAAGGGCCACAAGTAAGCATTTCACTCTTAGTCCACACTTGTTTTTTACAAAGCATGTGACAATTGCAATTTGATTTGATTTGACACCTGCCAGTATCAAACCTTGTCTCTGAGATATTATCACCTCTGTTGCTAGGACCCTCTATTATCACCACTGTTACTTCTATTAGCATCCAGTGGAGGTTCCCAAAGCAATCATGGCTAAAGTAGTTCATTATTTCACTCCAATCTGCAAGAGAGTTATCGTTATAAAACCGATAAAATATTCTATGCGTGAGCAAACATACTTCATAAAATGAGGCACTTTGCTGTTCTAGGATATGCGTGAGTCTGGGTTGCCGAGAGATGAGGCTCTGGGAAGCCCACCCGCCTCAGGCTGTACAGAGTTTACAATATAGATATTCTCACTGTTATCATTAGATCCTGGCAGAGGAGTGAGACAGGCTTTTACCAACAGTCAAGCAGAGTTGGAACAGATTTCAAGCTCCTTTTCCAAAGTATAACTATAAAACCCGCAGCTGCTATCAAGACTTTCCCATTCGCTTACTGGGGACCATAGACATTGATGAATATGAGAGTTGAGCTCTAGATTTGGAGAGAGAGGGCTAACTGGCTTATGCAATGCAGGTCTCCTGGAGTCTCTTGGATAAACATGTTTTTATATAAGAACAGATTAAATGCTGCTCTATCATGTTGTAAACTTCTTCTGTAGCTCAGTTGGTAGAGCATGGCGCTTGTAACGCCAGGGTAGTGGGTTCGATCCCCGGGACCACCCATATGTAGAATGTATGCACACATGACTGTAAGTCGCTTTGGATAAAAGCGTCTGCTAAATGGCATATATTATTATTATATATTATAAACTGGCCTGACAAACAGCAGACAGGTAGTTTAGTAGCGCTGGGCTCTGGGAGCAGACCGACATTTACCATTACACTAAGAAATTGCTGTAAATGTACTACCGTCATTCTATATTACTGTACAGTATTATAAAGAGCAATGCATTATGGGGACTCACTGGCATTCCACTATGCTGCTGTAACATTTTACAGTAAAGTACAGTGTATTATAGTGCATTGTGGGGAAATGTTGTGGGTGGCGATATAATCTCTGGCTCATTAACATATTTTGAGGCGTGCCATGTAAGAGGATATATTTGTTGCACCAATTAGTGAGAATGCTGTACCCCTCAGAATACAGTACCATACTGTATTATTTTATTTTATTTTTGTCCTGTAAATCTACAGCAACTTAATGGCTACTGTAATGCCAGTAATTTACTGCAATTCAGTACAGCCCCAAAACATACTGTACCATACTTTAATTTTGGAGAGTCAAAAACCTTTTGTGGGTGCATGGTATTATTATGTCTCATTAACAAATTTTAAGGGGTGTAAGACGCTATACTTGTTGCACCCATTAGTGAGAGTGCTGTACCAATTTAAGTGATATGTGGTAGTTGTGCCCAGACAATTTAATGTACACTGAACAAAAATATAATATGTAAAGTGTTGGTCCCATGTTTCATGAGCTGAAATAAAAGATTCCAGAAATGTTCTATCAGCACAAAAAGCTTATTTCTCTCAAATTCAAATCAAATCAAACTTTATTAGTCAAATGTGCCAAAATGCTTACTTTACAAGCCCTTAACCAACAGTGCAGTACAAGTTAAGAAAATATTTACTAAATAAACCAAAGAAAAAATATCCCAAAAAGTAACACAATAAAATAACAATAACGAGGCTATATACAGGGGGTATTGGGCTTTCCTGACACCTCCTAGTATATAGGTCCTGGATGGCAGGAAGCTTGGCCCCATGTACTGGGCCGTACGCACTACCGTCTGTAGCACCTTACAGTCAGATGCAGAGCAGTTGCCATACCAGGCGGTGATGTAACCGGTCAGAATGCTCTCGATGGTGCAGCTGTAGAACTTTTTGAAGATCTGGGGACCCATACCGAATATCTTGAGGGGTAAAAGGTGTTGTCGTGGCCTCTTCACAATTGTCTTGATGTTTTTGGACCATGATTGTTCATTGGTCGATGTGGACACCAAGGAACTCTCAACACGCTCCACTACAGCCCCCTCGATGTTACTGGGGGCCTGTTCTGCCCACATTTTCCTGTTGTCCACGATCAGCTCCTTTGTCCTGTTCACATTGAGGGCGAGGTTGTCCTGGCACCACACTGCTAGGTCTCTGACCTCCTCCCTATAGGCTGTCTCATCGTTGTTGGTGATCAGGCCTACCACTGTTGTGTCGTCAGCAAACTTAATGATGGTGTTGGAGTTTTGTTTGGCCACGCAGTCGTGGGTGAACAAGGAGTACAGGAGGGAACTAAGCACGCACCCCTGAGGGGACCCAGTGTTGAGAATCAGCATGTTGTGTTGCTACAATGTTGTTGTAATGTCATGTTATGCTGCTACCATGCTGTGTTGTTAAGTGTTGCTGCCATGCTATGTTGTTGTCTTAGGTCTCTCTTTATGTAGAGTTGTGTTGTCTCTCTTGTCGTGATGTGTGTTTTGTCCTATATTTGTATTTCATTTATTTAAAACAATTAATACCATCCCCCATCCCCGCAGGAAGCCTTTTGCCTTTTGGTAGGCCATCATTATAAATAAGAATTTGTTCTTAACTGACTTGCCTAGTTAAATAAAGGTTAAATATATTAAATAAATAAATAAATATATAAAAATATGTGTTGTTGCCGACCCTTACAACCTAGGGGCGGCCCGTCAAGAAGTTCAGGATCCAGTTGCAGAGGGAAGTGTTTAGTCCCAGGGTCCTTAGGTTAGTGATGAGCTTTGTGGGCACTATGGTGTTGAACGCTGAGCTGTAGTCAATGAAGAGCATTCCCACATAGGTGTTGCTTTTGTCTAGGTGGAAAAGGGCAGTATGGAGTGCGATTGAGATTGTGTCATCTGTGGATCTGTTGGGGCGGTATGCAAATTGGAGTGGGTCTAGGGTTTCCGGGATGATGGTGTTGATGTGAGCCATGACCCGTCTTTAAAATAACTTTATGGCTACGACATGAATGCTACGGGGCAGTAGTCATTTAGGCAGGTTACCTTCGCTTTCTTGGGCACAGGGACTATGGTGGTCTGCTTGAAACATATAGGTATTACAGACGCGGTTGGCGATCGGTTGAAAATGTCAGTGAAGACACTTGCCAGTTGGCCCGTGCATGCTCTGAGTATACGTCCTGGTAATCCGTTTGGCCCCGTGGCCTTGTGAATGTTGACCTGTTTAAAGGTCTTTCTTACATTGGCTATGGAGAGCATGATCACAAAGTCATCTGGAACAGCTGGTGCTCTCATGCATGCTTCAGTGTTGCTTGCGTAAAAGTTTTTTAGCCCATCTGGTAGGCACGTATCACTGAGCAGCTCGCGGCTGGGTTTCCCTTTGTAGTCCGTAACAGTTTGCAAGCCCTGCCACATCCGACGAGCGTCAGAGCCGGTGTAGTAGGAGTCAATCTTAGTCCTGTATTGACACTTTGCCTGTTTTATGGTTTATCGGTGGGCATAACGTGAATTGTTAAAAGCGTCTGGATTGGTGACCCACTCCTTGAAAGCGGAAGCTCTAGCTCGGTGCGAATGTTGTCTGTAAACCATTGCTTCAGTTTGGGATATGTACGTACAGTCACTATGGGGTGTCATTGTCAATGCACTTACTAATGGAGCCATTGACTTAGGTGGTGTACTCAATTCCGTCGAAGAATCCCAGAACATATTCCAGTCTGTGCTAGAAAAACAGTAGCAAAACAGTCCTGTAGCGTAGCATCCGTGTCATCTGACCACTTCAGTCACTGGTACTTCCTGCTTTAGTTTTTGTTTGTAAGCAGGAATCAGAAGGATAGAATTGTGGTCAGATTTTCCAAATGGAGGCGAGGGAAAGGTTTATATGCATCTGTGTGCGGAGTAAAGGTGCTCTAGAGTTTTTTTCCCTCTGGTTGCCCATGTGGCATGCTGGTAGAAATGAGGTAAAACTTATTTAAATTTGTGTATATAAGGGACATATCAAAGTGACACTGAGTCTTAAACCTTTAATTGTTTAATATTAAGCCATATCCTTTTGATCTGTTTTGCCCTGTAATCCCAGACAGTTTGGAAGCCTTTGTTTAGGCCTCTAGAAAGAAGTACAAGTGACATAAAACACCAATATTAATAAATATGCTATAATATACAAATACCTAGCAGCCAATTTGCTTGCAATAATCCCGTACAATTACAGTAAAAATAATAATGTGATTACAGTAGCATTCAGTTTCTTACAGTATTGTGTCATTGCTCTGCATTTTCCAGCAAATTACAGAAAGCTGATTACAAGTTTCTGCGAATATTACAGTAAAATAGTTGGCTAAAAATACAGTACATCCAAAAGGTATTTTATTGCAAATTCAGGTTATTTTGAAGATTAATGTATCCTTAACTACAACAATATTGTTTGAAATGTTTGAAACATTGAAATGTTTTACTTGGTATGCCTGTGATATGTGTTTTTTCTATCAAGCTCTGATGAAGGCACTGACTGCTGCTCTGGACAAGAACATATGCTAAATTACCAAAATGGAAATGTTAAAAATTAACATTTGCAAAGCACATTGCTGGGTATTATTCTAATGAGCTCCACCCTCAAATGATTTATATTTTGATCAAATGTGGGCTTGTTTGGCGGTAGAGGTCATTAGAATAATATCCAAGCAGTGTGTTTTGCAAGTGTTCATTTTGACATTTACATGAACATTTAGTCGTTTAGCAGACACTCTTATCCAGTGTGACTTATTGTGTATTAAAATAAAGGTAAACAAGAATATACCACAGTCATAGTGTCACGAACCGGCTCAAAGCCCGTAACAAAGGGAGACAACGTGGAGATAAGGATTAGCAAAATATATATTTATTAAATAAGTAACTAAGTATAATATACAATGGTGTGTGTAATCAGTAATCAGTAATGTAAGTGAGTGTTTTGCATGCATGAATGTGATAATGCAGGGTGATGAAAGGTGCCAAAGCAAGCAAACAAAAGGCCACCAAGAACCACAACAGAATCTACAAAAGGTGTCTGCATGGAGAGAGTCTTCTCCATGAATGTGGAAGAGGTCTATTTATCCTGGGAGACACCTGGCCCAGGTGTTTCCCATGTAGCTGACGACCCTCTCAACTCCGCCCACCGGCATCCTAATAAGGAAACAAGAACAAAGACAGAATACGGCAGACAGAGTGGGAGGGTCGTCACAATAGCAACTAAAAACATTATGTTACCGTTACCGAGAATGATGTAGTTAAGCGGGCTACTTACAAGTATATACAGTGCCTTGCAAAAGTATTCATCCCCCTTGGCGTTTTTCCTATTTTGTTGCATTACAACCTGTAATTTAAATAGATTTTTATTTGGATTTCATGTAATGGACATACACAAAATAGTCAAAATTTGTGAAGTTAATTTTAAAAAAATAACTTGAAAATGTAAAACAGAAAAGTGGTGCGTGCATATGTATTCACCCCCTTTGCTATGAAGCCCCTAAATAAGATCTGGCGCAACCAATTACCTTCAGAAGTCACATAATTTGTTAAATAAAGTCCACCTGTGTGCAATCTAAGTGTTATATGATCTGTCACATGATATAAGTATATATACACATGTTCTGAAAGGCCCCAGTGTCACGCCCTGGTCGAAGTATTTTGTGTTTATCTTTATGTATTGGGTCAGGCCAGGGTGTGGCATGGGGTTTTTGTATTGTGGTGTGTTTTGTCTTGGGGTTTTGGTATGTATATATTGGGATTTGTAGCTAGTGGGGTGTTCTAGCAAAGTCTATAGCTGTCTGGAGTGGTTCTCAATCAGAGGCAGGTGTTTATCGTTGTCTCTGATTGGGAACCATATTTAGGCAGCCATATTCTTTGAGTTTGTCGTGGATGATTGTCCTTAGTGTCCTGATGTCCTTGTTCTGTGTTAGTTGACGCAAGTATAGGCTGTTTTCGGTTTTTGTTACGTTTATTGTTTTTGTAGTGTTTTGTATTGATTCGTGTTTACGTGTGGTTTTTTCCATTAAACATGGATCGCAATCTACACGCTGCATTTTGGTCCGACTCTCCACCACACCTATGAAACCCTTACACCCAGAGTCTGCAACACCACTAAGCAAGGGGCACCACCAAGCAATCGGCACCATGAAGACCAAGGAGCTCTCCAAACAGGTCAGGGACAATGTTGTGGAGAAGGACAGATCAGGGCTGGTTTATTTAAAAAATGTCAGAAACTTTGAACATCCCAAGTAGCACTGTTAAATAAAAAATAAAAAATTGGAAAGAATATGTCACCACAACAAACCTGCCAAGAGTGGGCCGCCCACCAAAACTCACGGACCAGGCAAGGCGGGCATTAATCAGAGAGGAAACAAAGAGACCAAAGATAACCCAGAAGGAGCTACAAAGGGGAGATTGGCGTATCTGTCCATAAGACCACTTTAAGCCATACACTCCACAGAGCTGGGCTTTACAGGAAGAGTGGCCAGAAAAAAAGCCATTGCCCACCAGAGATTCTGGGTTCGAGCCCAGGCTCTGACGCAGCCAGCCGCGACCGGGAGGCCCATGGGGCGGCGGACAATTGGCCCAGCGTCGTCCGGGTAAGGGGGGGGTTTGGCCGGTAGGGATATCCTTATCTCATCGCACACTAGCGACTCCTGTGGCGGGCCGGGCACAGTGCACGCTGACCAGGTCGTGTGTGTAACGGTGTTTCCTCCGACACATTGGTGCGGCTGCCTTCCGGGTTGGATGTGCATTGTGTCAAGAAGCAGTGCGGCTTGGTTGGGTTGTGTTTTGGAGGACGCATGGCTCTCGAACTTCGCCTCTCCCGAGTCCGTACGGGAGTTGCAGCGATGAGACAAGACAGTAACTACTACCAATTGGATACCATGAAATTGGGGAGAAAAGGGGGGTAAAATAAGAAAAAAGAAAAGAAAAAGCCATTGCTTAAAGAAAAAAATAAGCAAAACTATTTGGTGTTTGGCAAAAGGCATGTGGGAGACTCCCCAAACATATGGAAGAAGGTACTCTGGTCAGATGAGACTAAAATTTAACTTTTTGGCCATCAAGGAAAATGCTATGTCTGGCGCAAACCCAACACCTCTCATCACACCAAGAACACCATCCCCACAGAGAAGCATGGTGGTGGCAGCATCATGCCGTGGGGATGTTTTTCCATCAGCAGGGACTGGGAAACTGGTCAGAATTGGAACGATGGATGGCGCTAAAAACAGGGAAAATCTTCAGGGAAACCTGTTTCAGTCTTCCAGAGATTTGAGACTGGGACAGAGGTTCACCTTCCAGCAGGACAATGACCCTAAAGCAACACTCGAGTGGTTTAAGGGGAAACATTTAAATGCCCTGGAATGGCCTAGTCAAAGCCCAGACCTCAATCCAATTGAGAATCTTTGGTATGACTTAAAGATTGCTGTACACCAGCGGAACCCATCCACTTGAAAGAGCTGGAGCAGTTTTGCCTTGAAGAATGGGCAAAAATCCCAGTGGCTAGATGTGCCAAGCTTATAGAGACATACCCCAAGAGACTTGCGGCTGTAATTGTTGCAAAAGGTAGCTCTACAAAGTATTGACTTTGCGGGGGGGGTTGAATAGTTATGCACACTCAAGTTTTCTGGGTTTTTTTTTCTTGTTTGTTTCACAACAACAATATTTTGAATCTTCAAAGTGTTAGGCATGTTGTGTAAATCAAATGATGCAAACCCCCAGAAAATCAATTTTATGCCAAGGGAGATGAATACTTTCGCAAGCCACTGTACTTGTATTCGAAAATATGAGATACATTTATTCAAATTTAACTGTTACAAAATAGGAGTGTATTGCAGCTCAGGACAGTGAAATGCAAATTGAAAAATAGGTATTGAAAGTATTGAAATACCTATATCAAATTAATCTAACAGAAATACTGCCGGTCGTTGGCACTAGTTACCTGCACCGTAAATTTGTAACAGTTTACTTCCACCCAACCTGGGTGTAGGAGAGAATCTCCACCAGGAATGTATGGCCTGAGATAACAGAACCTGGGTGTAGGAGAGAGTGAGAGGGAGAGGGGGATGCCACTATCTATACGCAGAAAGGGACACGTCAATAAAACAACAAAATCATAAACAACTGATTAGGGCTGGCTAATAAATCTTTAGTTTTGGGGTTATGCTCAGGTAAAACAATTTGGCTAATCTATACTTCCATATTTCCAAGTCCTATTCTTGAAGATCAAGGGGTATAACATTTATTGGAATGACTGGAATTTTGATAAACTTTGGTTTTTAAAACCTGTTCAGGATACCACGGTTTACTGCCCCTTCTGGAGGATTTGGGTACCCATATAAAACAGGATAACTTTTTTTCAAAAGTTGCTAATATTTGCATATAAAAAATATTATCGAATAGAAAACACTCTAACACTTCTAAAACCGTTTAAATTTTGTCTCTATGTAAAGCAGAAGTGTCAGGGCATGCATTCTCCCAAAATCTCTCTTGTAATGGAAAAAGTTGCCCCTACTTTGACGTCATCTATAACCCACTTCCCAAAAGGCTACCGCTCTGGGAACAGTTTCTACGTGTTCAGCGTGAAGGCTGCCTTCTATGGGGCTTGTCAGTGTGTGAATCGCGCGCTCACGAGACGTTGAGCGTGCTGAAAGGTCTCGGTCACGCCAAAAAAATAGTGCCTTGTATGCGTGCTATGCTCCCGCTCTCTTTTCTTCATGATCAATGACAAGACGTGTGTGTTTAGCTTCGTCCTCAAAATTGCTGTACACCTTTATAACATGTTAAAGCTTAATTATGAACATAGTTTGACAAGTTTACTCGACATATGATATATATTTTCGACGTTTTGGTGCGCACCCACTTCAATTTTGCCTACATTTTTACCAAAATCAGGCTATTTTGAGAACCGAAAGACGCAGACTTGAAAACTGAACGCTAATTTGGTGAGTATAATCCCTTACAGGTCTTCTGATGGAAGAACAGCAAAGGTAAGGGAATATTTATGTATTAATTTTGGGTTTCTGTCGACTCCAAGATAGAGGAGTCATTATGCTAATGTGGGAGCGCCGACTCCCTATTATAGCCTAGTAAACGCAAAATGTAATGTTATAAATAAAAGTAACACAGTGTTTGCATTTAGAAGAAGTGTATCTTCCTATACATATGTAAAACATGCATATTTAGTCAAAGTTTATGATGTGTATTCCTTGTTAGCTGACGTTATCTGCCTGAGCTATTTAATTTCTCCGGACATTTTAGTAGCATTTTTTGAACGATGCATCATTGTAAACAGAGATGTATGGATATATATAGCATATTATTGAAAAAAAAATGAATGTACTGTGTAACATGTTATATTACTGTCATCTGATTCCCAAGTTCTCTCACGTCACCCCGCTCCTCCGTTCTCTCCACTGGCTTCCAGTTGAAGCTCGCATCCGCTACAAGACCATGGTGCTTGCCTACGGAGCTGTGAGGGGAACGGCACCTCAGTACCTCCAGGCTCTGATCAGGCCCTACACCCAAACAAGGGCACTGCGTTCATCCACCTCTGGCCTGCTCGCCTCCCTACCACTGAGGAAGTACAGCTCCCGCTCAGCCCAGTCAAAACTGTTCGCTGCCCTGGCCCCCCAATGGTGGAACAAACTCCCTCACGACGCCAGGACAGCGGAGTCAATCACCACCTTCCGGAGACACCTGAAACCCCACCTCTTTAAGGAATACCTAGGATAGGTTAAGTAATCCCTCTCACCCCACCCCCCCTAAGTTTTAGATGCACTATTGTTAAGTGACTGTCCCACTGGATGTCATAAGGTGAATGCACCAATTTGTAAGTCGCTCTGGATAAGAGCGTCTGCTAAATGACTTAAATGTAAATGTAAATGTAAATGATGAAGATTTCAAAAGGTTAGTGAAATGATTTTTCTTTTAATCCTGCATTTGTTGATTGCATATTTTTTCCTACTTGGCTATGCTAATGAGCTATGTCTGCGGTGGTGGTTTGACATAAATATGTGCTATGTTTTCGCCGTAAAACATTTTAGAAATCTGACTTGCTGGCTAGATAAACAACTTGTTTATCTTTCATTTGAGCTATTTTACTTGTTAATGTGTGGAGGTTAAATATTTTTAGGAATATTTTTGCGCATTGTGCGTTATGGTAATGAGATTGAGCTGTAGTCACGCTACCCGCACAGGAATATAACTCCCTAACAAGTTGTAAAGATATAATTTAATCGTATTATTATATGTAGTAGAAAGCGATGGGTAAGAAGAAGTCTACATAACCAACACATAAATAAAATGTAACATCCATATATGGCCAGCTAAGTAAACTTTAACATTTATTTATCCTGCAATTGATGTTGTTCACTTGGTAACATACATTTTGTCTTATTTTAATGCCTCTTAAGAGGAAGTAATCTAAAAGTAACGAATCAGATTGCATTACTGTGTTTGGGTAATCCAAAACGTGTGTTAGTGATTACAATTTTGGACAGGTAACTAGTAACTGTGACAGATTACATTTAGAAAGTAACCTACCCAACCCTGGATATTTCACTACACTTTCCATTCCTATTTTAATTGCTGTGTGTGTGTGTGTGTGTGTGTGTGTGTGTGTGTGTGTGTGTGTGTGTGTGTGTGTGTGTGTGTGTGTGTGTGTGTGTGTGTGTGTGTGTGTGTGTGTGTGTGTGTGTGTGTGTGTGTGTGTGTGTGTGTGTGTGTGTGTGTGTGTGTGTGTGTGTGTGTGTGTGTGTGTGTGTGTGTGTGTGTGTGTGTGTAAAAAAAAAGCGAGAGGGTGTTTTAGGGACTTACCTCGAGGGACAGTTTCTCATGGCTTTCTAAAGTCTGAAAAATGTTCCAGTGGACAGGAAGTGCAGAGAACAATAATAATCAAGCAGTTGTGTTTCTATCCTGGTTGTTTTTACACAGCCACTGCTGGCCTCTCAGAGCCCAGAGATTGCATGGACTGAGATATCTAAACTACTTAATCCTGATGGAATTGACGTTTATAGTGTAAAATGTTCTCCAGGGGAAAATAGTTTTCTGTCCAAATCCATTCACATTCCTCCTCCTTCTGTATCTGCTCTCCTCTGGGCCAGATTATACTTTATACTTGATATACACTATATCAGCTCTGTTTCAGACGACACTCTTAGAAATGAAGGTGCCTGGAAGAACCTTTTGGGTTGCCAAAATGGTGGAACCTTTCCAGTTAAAAAAGGTTCCTTGCGGAACTCCTCTGAAAAGGGCCTTTGAGGAACCCCAGTGTAAATGTAAAAACCGGAATATTTTTGTGATGGGAGTGGTTACATTTTTGGTCACCTGTAAGCATAAAATGTAATTCTTGTTCATCATGTTAAGTTTGTACACTGCAAATTAAAATGTTCCTTGAATATTTATACGTATTACATATTCTAATATAATATGAATAGTTGTAACATTGCTGATTACATACAGTAATAAAGTGGTAACTGTTCCAACTCTAGGATTTGCACAGGCTCTTGATGAACTCATACATTTCTCTTGATGAACTCATACACTCATACATTTTTCTAACATGACAGTTAGCCTCATTGAAGCTAAAACACTGTCAGTTTTCAACCTTAACATGCAAAAACAATACAACAGAACAGATTAACAAGAATGAAATATCTATCTTAAAGCCTCGCCCCTACTAAGTCATGCCTCCACTAAGCCTCGCCCCTACTAAGTCACGCCTCCACTAAGCCTCGCCCCTACTAAGTCACGCCTCCACTAAGCCTCGCCCCTACTAAGTCACGCCTCCACTAAGCCTCGCCCCTACTAAGTCACGCCTCCACTAAGCCTCGCCCCTACTAAGTCACGCCTCCACTCCAGGGTTTCTCCAGGAACACATTGCTACATTGAACCATTGAAGGTTCCTCCAAGAACCCCTCAACTAACCGAAGATGCAAATGGTTTCTTGAGGAACTCCAGGGGTTCCCTGAGGATATCCAGGGTTCCTCGAGTCACTACTAATTCTAAGAGTATAGAGAGAGGAGAGGAGATTGAGAAGAGGGTAAGAGGAGGAGAGAGAGAGGGGTTGTGAGGGGACACAAGGCTAGCTGTTGACATGTGTATCCAGTTAATGTGGAAGCTTTTAAAATGAAGAGAAAAACAAACACAAAATGAAAGCCACACACACACACACATACTGAATTAGATTCATTGTAATCTGATTGTAGTCTGCCAGGTCTTTTATTAGTATTTGTCCTCTTTAAATCTGTACATTCAAACTTATTACCGTGGAGCCACTTAAATAGCAGTTTAGTTTTTATAACCACTAACACCATATTACTTTAGTTAATACCACTAATAGCACATGATAGTGCTAATTTAAACACAGAAGTGGTAGGAAATCAGGCCTCACCTGCAGCTATGTATGAATGACATCACTACTTAGAGCCACTTACATTCACATCACGGTTAAAACCCTGTTACAACACTCCAACATCAGTTCTGCTGGTGCTCAGAGAGACATGGCATTGGTTGTAATGTTGAGCATAATTCATCTGTGGTGCCAGTGGATGAAGACTAGACTTGAGGATGGTAAAGTAATTTAGGCTGTGGGCTCCTCCCTGGGTTTCTATGCTGTGATGGCTGCAGCATTTGAACAACTACAGTCATTTTATGTGTCTGTTACTTGTTTATGGTTTTCTAACTGAGTTCAGATTGAATTTTCAGAAATGTTAAGCGTAGTAAATCAAGTCATTTAATTTACTCAGCCAGTGAAAATCAGAGAAACAGTAGAAGTCACTGGAGGAGAAGAAAGGAGAATGAATGAGGCCAGTGTTACTGAGAGGCAGAGGGTTATTAGCCTGTTAGTTAAGAGGCTCTGCTTAACTGTTATTAAACTCACTCCCCAGATAGTATTATATTAGCCCAGGCAGATGTGGCTATAGAAAACATAATGGTATTCTGGACAACCCTGCCAACCACCAACATCTAATGATTCACACAAGGTAGCACTTTCGACATGGGGAGGTCCAAAACTCTGCGTATTAACACAGACTCTGATTGCTAAATGACTTAAATGTAAATGTAATGTAAATGCAAGGCCCTCTAGCCTGCTTTGGCCCACTATGGCCTGGTTTAGTTTGGCTAGGGTTGTGTACTGTAGGTCACCGTAGTAAACACCATAGCAAAAACTATTTGTAGCAGATAACAAAACTTTGGGTTTCTTATTGGACAAGTTCAGGTAGTACATCCCCATTTCAAAATGTGACAAAGACAAGCCAAGGGGTACAGTTTGGATTGGCATGACACATACACACATGCATGTGCGTTGTGACTTCTGGCGCTGGATAGATCAGACAGGATAGGCAGAATTATTTAGGATTGGCTTCATCTGCCAATCATCTAAACTGTCCAACATATAAAGCACCTTTCCATGTGTGATGGCTCTCACTGAAGTTGAAAGCAAAACCTTTCGCTGGAAAGACACGCAGACATTCCTGCCTGCCTGCCTGCCTGCCAGCCAGCCAGCCAGCCAGCCAGCCAGCCAGCCAGCCAGCCAGCCAGCCCCTTACAATTGGACTGTTCATGTGTGTGAGGTAAAAAATGAGGAGAGGGAGAGTCAGAAAAATAGGAGGGTGTCTGTAGGAGAAAGAGGAGGGTTTCTGCAGGAAAAAGAGGAGGGGTTCTGCAGGAAAAAGAGGAGGGTGTATACAGGAGAAAGAGGAGGGTTTCTGCAGGAGAAAGAGGAGGGTTTCTGCAGGAGAAAGAGGAGGGTTTCTGCAGGGGAAATATGAGGGTGTCTGCAGGAGAAATATGAGGGTGTCTGCAGGAGAAAGAGGGGAGTGTCTGCAGGAGAAAGAGGGGAGTGTCTGCAGGAGAAAGAGGGGAGTGCCTGCAGGAGAAAGAGGAGGGTGTCTGTAGGAGAAAGAGGAGGGTTTCTGCAGGAAAAAGAGGAGGGGTTCTGCACGAAAAATAGGAGGGTGTCTGCAGGAGAAAGAGGAGGGTTTATACAGGAAAAAGAGAAGGGTGTCTGCAGGAGAAAGAGGAGGGTGTCTGCAGGAGAAAAATGAGAGTGTCTGCAGGAGAAAGAGGAGGGGTTCTGCACGAAAAATAGGAGGGTGTCTGCAGGAGAAAGAGGAGGGTTTCTGCAGGAAAAAGAGGAGGGTGTCTGCAGGAAAAAGAGGAGGGTGTCTGCAGGAAAAAGAGGAGAGTGTCTGCAGGAGAAAGAGGAGGGTGTCTGCAGGAGACAGAGGGGAGTGTCTGCAGGAGAAAGAGGAGGGTGTCTGCAGGAGAAAGAGGAGGGTGTGTGCAGGAGAAAGAGGAGGGTTTCTGCAAGAGAAAGCGGAGGGTTTCTGCAGGAGAAAGAAGAGGGTTTCTACAGGAGAAATATGAGGATGTCTGCAGGAGAAAGAGGAGGGTGTCTGCAGGATTAAGCTGAGGGTTTCTGTGGGAGAAAGAGGAGGGTTTCTGCAGGAGAAAGAGAAGGGTGTCTGCAGGATAAAGAGGAGGGTGTCTGCAGGAGTAAGAGGAGGATGTCTGCAGGAGAAAGAGGAGGGTTTCTACAGGAGAAAGAGGGTTTCTACAGGAGAAAGAGAAGGGTGTCTGCAGGAGAAAGAGGAGGGTTTCTGCAGGAGAAAGAGTTGGGTGTCTGGAGGAGTAAGAGGCGGGTGTCAGCAGGAGAACAAGTAGGGTGTCTGCAGGAGAAAGAGGAGGGTGTCTGCAGAAGAAAGAGGGGAGTGCCTGCAGGAGAAAGAGGAGGGTGTCTGCAGGAGAAAGAGGAGGGTTTCTGCAGGAGAAAGAGGAGGGTTTCTGCAGGAAAAAGAGGAGGGTGTCTGCAGGAGAAAGAGGAGGGTGTCTGCAGGAGAAAGAGGGTGTCTGCAGGAGAAAGAGGAGGGTTTCTACAGGAGAAAGAGGAGGGTGTCTGCAGGAGAAATATGAGGGTGTCTGCAGAAGAAAGAGGAGGGTGTCTGCAGGATTAAGCTGAGGGTTTCTGTAGGAGAAAGAGGAGGGTTTCTGCAGGACAAAGAGAAGGGTGTCTGCAGGAGAAAGAGGAGGGTGTCTGCAGGAGTAAGAGGGGAGTGTTTGCAGGAGAAAGACGAGGGTTTCTGTAGAAGAGCTGGGGTCTGGAGGAGTAAGAGGCGGGTGTCAGCAGGAGAACAAGTAGGGTGTCTGCAGGAGAAAGAGGAGGGTGTCTGCAGGAGAAAGAGGATGGTGTCTGCAGGAGAAAGAGGGGAGTGTCTGCAGGAGAAAGAGGAGGGTGTCTGCAGGAGAAAGAGGAGGGTTTCTACAGGAGAAAGAGAAGGGTGTCTGCAGGAGAAAGAGGAGGGTTTCTACAGGAGAAAGAGAAGGGTGTGTGCAGGAGAAAGAGGAGGGTTTCTGCAGGAGAAAGAGGGTGTGTGCAGGAGAAAGAGGAGGGTTTCTACAGGAGAAAGAGGAGGGTGTCTGCAGGAGAAATATGAGGGTGTCTGCAGGAGAAAGAGGAGGGTGTCTGCAGGATTAAGCTAAGGGTTTCTGTAGGACAAAGAGGAGGGTTCTGCATGAGAAAGAGAAGGGTGTCTGCAGGAGAAAGAGGAGGGTGTCTGCAGGAGTAAGAGGGGAGTGTCTGCAGGAGAAAGAGGAGGGTTCCTGTAGAAGAAAGAGCTGGGTGTCTGGAGGAGTAAGAGGTGGGTGTCAGCAGGAGAAAAAGTAGGGTGTCTGCAGGAGAAAGAGGAGGGTGTCTGCAGGAGAAAGAGGGGAGTGTCTGCAGGAGAAAGAGGAGGATGTCTGCAGGAGAAAGAGGAGGGTTCTACAGGAGAAAGAGAAGGGTGTCTGCAGGAGAAAGAGGAGGGTTTCTGCAGGAGAAATATGAGGGTGTCTGCAGGAGAAAGCGAAGGGTTTCTGCAGGAAAAAGAGGAGAGTGTCTGCAGGAGAAAGAGGAGGGTGTCTGCAGGAGAAAGAGGAGGGTTTCTGCAGGAGGAAGATGAGGGTGTCTACAGGAGAAAGAGGAGGGTGTCTACAGGAGAAATATGAGGGTGTCTGCAGGAGAAAGTGGGGTGGTTCTATAGGAGAAAGTAGAGGGTTTCTTCAGGAGAAAGAGAAGGGTGTCTGCAGGAGTAAGAGGGGAGTGTCTGCAGGTGAAAGAGGAGGGTGTCTGCAGGAGAAAGAGGAGGGTTTCTGCAGGAGAAAGAGAAGGGTGTCTGCAGGAGTAAGAGGGGAGTGGTTGCAGGAGAAAGAGGAGGGTTTCTGAAGGAGAAAGCGGAGGGTTTCTTCAGGAGAAAGAGAATGGTGTCTGCAGGAGAAAGAGGAGGGTGTCTGCAGGAGAAAGAGGGGAGTGTCTGCAGGAGAAAGAGGAGGGTGTGTGCAGGAGAAAGAGGAGGGTTTCTGCAGGAGGAAGAGGAGGGTTTCTGCAGGAGAAAGAAAAGGGTTTCTGCAGGAGAAAGAGGAGGGTGTCTGCAGGAGAAAGAGGAGGGTTTCTGCAGGAGAAAGAGGAGGGTTTCTACAGGAGAAAGAGGAGGGTGTCTACCCGAGAAATATGAGGGTGTCTGCAGGAGAAAGTGGGGTGGTTCTATAGGAGAAAGTAGAGGGTTTCTTCAGGAGAAAGAGAAGGGTGTCTGCAGGAGAAAGAGGAGGAGTCTGCAAGATTAAGCTGAGGGTTAATGTAGGAGAAAGAGGAGGGTTTCTGCAGGAGAAAGAGAAGGGTGTCTGCAGGAGAAAGTTGAGGGTGTTTGCAGGAGGTAGAGGAGAGTGTCTGCAGGAGAAAGAGGAGGGTGTGTGCAGGAGAAAGAGGAGGGTTTCTGCAGGAGGAAGATGAGGGTTTCTGCAGGAGAAAGAAAAGGGTTTCTGCAGGAGAAAGAGGAGGGTGTCTGCAGGAGAAAGAGGAGGGTGTCTGTAGGAGAAAGAGGAGGGTTTCTGCAGGAAAAAGAGGAGGGGTTCTGCACGAAAAATAGGAGGGTGTCTGCAGGAGAAAGAGGAGGGTTTATACAGGAAAAAAGAAAAGGGTGTCTGCAGGAGAAAGAGGAGGGTGTCTGCAGGAGAAAAATGAGAGTGTCTGCAGGAGAAAGAGGAGGGTTCTGCAGGAGAAAGAGGAGGGTTTCTGCAGGAGAAAAATAGGAGGGTGTCTGCAGGAGAAAGAGGAGGGTTTCTGCAGGAAAAAGAGGAGGGTGTCTGCAGGAGAAAGAGGAGGGTGTCTGCAGGAAAAAGAGGAGAGTGTCTGCAGGAGAGAGGAGAAAGGGGGTGTCTGCAGGAGACAGAGGAGTGTCTGCAGGAGAAAGAGGAGGGTGTCTGCAGGAGAAAGAGGAGGGTGTGTGCAGGAGAAAGAGGAGGGTTTCTGCAAGAGAAAGGAGGGTTTCTGCAGGAGAAAGAAGAGGGTTTCTACAGGAGAAATATGAGGGATGTCTGCAGGAGAAAGAGGAGGGTGTCTGCAGGATTAAGCTGAAAGGGTTTCTGTGGGAGAAAGAGGAGGGTTTCTGCAGGAGAAAGAGAAGGGTGTCTGCAGGATAAAGAGGAGGGTGTCTGCAGGAAAGTAAGAGGAGGATGTCTGCAGGAGAAAGAGGAGGGTTTCTACAGGAGAAAGAGGGTTTCTACAGGAGAAAGAGAAGGGTGTCTGCAGGAGAAAGAGGAGGGTTTCTGCAGGAGAAAGAGTTGGGTGTCTGGAGGAGTAAGAGGCGGGTGTCAGCAGGAGAACAAGTAGGGTGTCTGCAGGAGAAAGAGGAGGGTGTCTGCAGAAGAAAGAGGGGAGTGTCTGCAGGAGAAAGAGGAGGGGTTCTGCACGAAAAATAGGAGGGTGTCTGCAGGAGAAAGAGGAGGGTTTCTGCAGGAAAAAGAGGAGGGTGTCTGCAGGAAAAAGGAGGGTGTCTGCAGGGAAAAAGAGGAGAGTGTCTGCAGGAGAAAGAGGAGGGTGTCTGCAGGAGACAGAGGGGAGTGTCTGCAGGAGAAAGAGGAGGGTGTCTGCAGGAGAAAGAGGAGGGTGTCTGCAGGAGAAAGAGGAGGGTTTCTGCAAGAGAAAGCGGAGGGTTTCTCCAGGAGAAAGAGGAGGGTTTCTGCAGGAGAAAGAAGAGGGTTTCTACAGGAGAAATATGAGGATGTCTGCAGGAGAAAGAGGAGGGTGTCTGCAGGATTAAGCTGAGGGTTTCTGTGGGAGAAAGAGGAGGGTTTCTGCAGGAGAAAGAAAAGAGAAGGGTGTCTGCAGGATAAAGAGGAGGGTGTCTGCAGGAGTAAGAGGAGGATGTCTGCAGGAGAAAGAGGAGGGTTTCTACAGGAGAAAGAGGGTTTCTACAGGAGAAAGAGAAGGGTGTCTGCAGGAGAAAGAGGAGGGTTTCTGCAGGAGAAAGAGTTGGGTGTCTGGAGGAGTAAGAGGCGGGTGTCAGCAGGAGAAAAGTAGGGTGTCTGCAGGAGAAAGAGGAGGGTGTCTGCAGAAGAAAGAGGAGGAGTGCCTGCAGGAGAAAGAGGAGGGTGTCTGCAGGAGAAGGAGTTCTGCAGGGAGGGTTTCTGCAGGAGAAAGAGGAGGGTTTCTGCAGGAAAAAGAGGAGGGTGTCTGCAGGAGAAAGAGGAGGGTGTCTGCAGGAGAAAGAGGGTGTCTGCAGGAGAAAGAGGAGGGTTTCTACAGGAGAAAGAGGAGGGTGTCTGCAGGAGAAATATGAGGGTGTCTGCAGGAAAAAAGAGGAGGGTGTCTGCAGGAGCTGAGGGTTTCTGCAGGAGAAAGAGGAGGGTTTCTGCAGGACAAAGAGAAGGGTGTCTGCAGGAGAAAGAGGAGGGTGTCTGCAGGAGTAAGAGGGGAGTGTTTGCAGGAGAAAGACGAGGGTTTCTGTAGAAGAGCTGGGGTCTGGAGGAGTAAGAGGCGGGTGTCAGCAGGAGAACAAGTAGGGTGTCTGCAGGAGAAAGAGGAGGGTGTCTGCAGGAGAAAGAGGATGGTGTCTGCAGGAGAAAGAGGGGAGTGTCTGCAGGAGAAAGAGGAGGGTGTCTGCAGGAGAAAGAGGAGGGTTTCTACAGGAGAAAGAGAAGGGTGTCTGCAGGAGAAAGAGGAGGGTTTCTACAGGAGAAAAGAGAAGGGTGTGTGCAGGAGAAAGAGGAGGGTTTCTGCAGGAGAAAGAGGGTGTGTGCAGGAGAAAGAGGAGGGTTTCTACAGGAGAAAGAGGAGGGTGTCTGCAGGAGAAATATGAGGGTGTCTGCAGGAGAAAGAGGAGGGTGTCTGCAGGATTAAGCTAAGGGTTTCTGTAGGACAAAGAGGAGGGTTCTGCATGAGAAAGAGAAGGGTGTCTGCAGGAGAAAGAGGAGGGTGTCTGCAGGAGTAAGAGGGGAGTGTCTGCAGGAGAAAGAGGAGGGTTCCTGTAGAAGAAAGAGCTGGGTGTCTGGAGGAGTAAGAGGTGGGTGTCAGCAGGAGAAAAAAGTCTAGGGTGTCTGCAGGAGAAAGAGGAGGGTGTCTGCAGGAGAAAGAGGGGTGTCTGCAGGAGAAAGAGGAGGATGTCTGCAGGAGAAAGAGGAGGGTTCTACAGGAGAAAGAGAAGGGTGTCTGCAGGAGAAAGAGGAGGGTTTCTGCAGGAGAAATATGAGGGTGTCTGACAGGAGAAAGCGAGAAAGGGTTTCTGCAGGAAAAGAGGAGAGTGTCTGCAGGAGAAAGAGGAGGGTGTCTGCAGGAGAAAGAGGAGGGTTTCTGCAGGAGGAAGATGAGGGTGTCTACAGGAGAAAGAGGAGGGTGTCTACAGGAGAAATATGAGGGTGTCTGCAGGAGAAAGTGGGGTGGTTCTATAGGAGAAAGTAGAGGGTTTCTTCAGGAGAAAGAGAAGGGTGTCTGCAGGAGTAAGAGGGGAGTGTCTGCAGGTGAAAGAGGAGGGTGTCTGCAGGAGAAAGAGGAGGGTTTCTGCAGGGAGAAAGAGAAGGGTGTCTGCAGGAGTAAGAGGGGAGTGGTTGCAGGAGAAAGAGGAGGGTTTCTGAAGGAGAAAGCAGGAGGAGGGTTTCTTCAGGAGAAAGAGAATGGTGTCTGCAGGAGAAAGAGGAGGGTGTCTGCAGGAGAAAGAGGAGGGAGTGTCTGCAGGAGAAAGAGGAGGGTGTGTGCAGGAGAAAGAGGAGGGTTTCTGCAGGAGGAAGAGGAGGGTTTCTGCAGGGAAAGAAAAGGGTTTCTGCAGGAGAAAGAGGAGGGTGTCTGCAGGAGAAAGAGGAGGGTTTCTGCAGGAGAAAGAGGAGGGTTTCTACAGGAGAAAGAGGAGGGTGTCTACCAGGAGAAATATGAGGGTGTCTGCAGGAGAAAGTGGGGTGGTTCTATAGGAGAAAGTAGAGGGTTTCTTCAGGAGAAAGAGAAGGGTGTCTGCAGGAGAAAGAGGAGGAGTCTGCAAGATTAAGCTGAGGGTTAATGTAGGAGAAAGAGGAGGGTTTCTGCAGGAGAAAGAGAAAAGGGTGTCTGCAGGAGAAAGTTGAGGGTGTTTGCAGGAGGTAGAGGAGAGTGTCTGCAGGAGAAAGAGGAGGGTGTGTGCAGGAGAAAGAGGAGGGTTTCTGCAGGAGGAAGATGAGGGTTTCTGCAGGAGAAAGAAAAGGGTTTCTGCAGGAGAAAGAGGAGGGTGTCTGCAGGAGAAAGAGGAGGGTTTCTGCAGGAGAAAGAGGAGGGTTTCTACAGGAGAAAGAGGAGGGTGTCTACCCGAGAAATATGAGGGTGTCTGCAGGAGAAAGTGGGGTGGTTCTATAGGAGAAAGTAGAGGGTTTCTTCAGGAGAAAGAGAAGGGTGTCTGCAGGAGAAAGAGGAGGAGTCTGCAAGATTAAGCTGAGGGTTTATGTAGGAGAAAGAGGAGGGTTTCTGCAGGAGAAAGAGAAGGGTGTCTGCAGGAGAAAGTTGAGGGTGTTTGCAGGAGGTAGAGGAGAGTGTCTGCAGGAGAAAGAGGAGGGTTTCTGCAGGGGAAAGAGGATAGTGTCTGCAGGAGAAGAAGAGGGTGTCTGCAGGAAAAAGCACAGGGTTTCTGCAGGAGAAAGAGGAGGGTTTCTTCAGGAGAAAGAGGAGGGTGTCTGCAGGAGAAATATGAGGGTGTCTGCAGGAGAAAGAGGGGAGTGCCTGCAGGAGAAAGAGAAGGGTGTCGCAGGAGTAAGAGGGGAGTGTCTGCAGGAGAAAGAGGAGGGTTTCTTCAGGAGAAAGAGAATGGTGTCTGCAGGAGAAAGAGGAGGGTGTCTGCAGGAGAAAGAGGGGAGTGCCTGCAGGAGAAAGAGGAGGGTGTGTGCAGGAGAAAGAGGAGGGTTTCTGCAGGAGGAAGAGGAGGGTTTCTGCAGGAGAAAGAAAAGGGTTTCTGCAGGAGAAAGAGGAGGGTGTCTGCAGGAGAAAGAGGAGGGTTTCTGCAGGAGAAAGAGGAGGGTGTCTACAGGAGAAAGAGGAGGGTGTCTACAGGAGAAATATGAGGGTGTCTGCAGGAGAAAGTGAAGGGTCTCTGCCGGAAAAAGAGGAGAGTGTCTACAGGAGAAAGAGGAGGGTGTCTGCAGGAGAAAGAGGAGGGTTTCTGCAGGGGAAAGAGGAGGGTGTCTACAGGAGAAAGAGGAGGGTGTCTACAGGAGAAATATGAGGGTGTCTGCAGGAGAAAGTGGGATGGTTCTATAGGAGAAAGTAGAGGGTTTCTTCAGGAGAAAGAGAAGGATGTCTGCAGGAGTAAGAGGGGAGTGTCTGCAGGAGAAAGAGGAGGGTTTCTTCAGGAGAAAGAGAATGGTTTCTGCAGGAGGAAGAGGAGGGTTTCTGCAGGAGAAAGAAAAGGGTTTCTGCAGGAGAAAGAGGAGGGTGTCTGCAGGAGAAAGAGGAGGGTTTCTGCAGGAGAAAGAGGAGGGTGTCTACAGGAGAAATATGAGGGTGTCTGCAGGAGAAAGTGGGGTGGTTCTATAGGAGAAAGTAGAGGGTTTCTTCAGGAGAAAGAGAAGGGTGTCTGCAGGAGAAAGAGAAGGGTGTCTGCAGGAGAAATATGAGGGTGTCTGCAGGAAAAAGCACAGGGTTTCTGCAGGAGAAAGAGGAGGGTTTCTTCAGGAGAAAGAGAATGGTGTCTGCAGGAGAAAGAGGAGGGTTTCTGCAGGGGAAAGAGGATGGTGTCTCCAGGAGAAAGAGGAGGGTGTCTGCAGGAGAAAGAGGGGAGTGTCTGCAGAGGGAAAGAGGAGGGTGTCTGCAGGAGAAAGAGGAGGGTGTCTGCAGGAGAAAGAGGACGGTGTGTGCAGGAGAAAGAGGAGGGTTTCTGCAGGAGAAAGAGGAGGAGGTCTGCAGGAGAAAGAGGGGAGTGTCTGCAGGAGAAAGAGGAGGGTGTCTGCAGGAGAAAGAGGAGGGTGTCTCCAGGAGAAAGAGGAGCGTGTCTCCAGGAGAAAGCGGAGAGTGTCTGTAGGAGAAAGAGGGGAGTGTCTGCAGGATAAATATGAGGGTGTCTGAAGGAGAAAGAGGAGGTTGTCTGCAGGAGAAAGAGGAGGGTGTGTGCAGGAGAAAGAGGAGGGTTTCTGCTGGAGTAAGAGGCGGGTCTTAGCAGTAGAACAAGTAGGGTGTCACCAGTAGAACAAGTAGGGTGTCTGCAGGAGAAAGAGGAGGGTGTCTGCAGGAGAAGGAGGAGGGTGTCTGCAGGAGAAAGAGGAGGGTGTCTGCAGGAGAAAGAGAAGGGTGTCTGCAGGAGAAAGAGGAGGGTTTCTGGAGGAGAAATATGAGGGTGTTTGCAGGAGAAAGAGGGGAGTGTCTGCCGGAGAAAAAAAGAGGTTGTCTGCAGGAGAAAGAGGAGAGTGTCTGCAGGGGAAAGAGGATGGTGTCTGCAGGAGAAATATGAGGGTGTCTGCAGGAGAAAGCGAAGGGTTTCTGCAGGAAAAAGAGGAGTGTCTGCAGGAGAAAGAGGAGGGTGTCTGCAGGAGAAAGAGGGGAGTGTCTGCAGGAGAAAGAGGAGGGTTTCTGCAGGAAAAAGCACAGGGATTCTGCAGAAGAAAGAGGAGGGTTTCTTCAGGAGAAAGAGAATGGTGTCTGCAGGAGAAAGAGGAGGGTGTCTGCATGAGAAAGAGGAGGGTTTCTGCAGGAGAAAGAGAAGGGTGTCTGCAGGAGTAAGAGGGGAGTGTCCGCAGTAGAAAGAGGAGGGTGTCTGCAGGAGGAAGAGGAGAGTGTCTGCAGGAGAAAGAGGAGGGTTTCTGCAGGGGAAAGAGGATGGTGTCTGAGGGAAAAGCACAGGGTTTCTGCAGGAGAAAGAGTAGGGTTTCTTCAGGAGAAAGAGGAGGGCTTCTGCAGGAGAAAGAAAAGGGTGTCTGCAGGAGAAAGAGGAGGGTGTCTGCAGGAGAAAGAGAAGGGTGTCTGCAGGAGAAAGAGGAGGGTTTCTGGAGGAGAAATATGAGGGTGTTTGCAGGAGAAAGAGGGGAGTGTCTGCCGGAGAAAAAAAGAGGTTGTCTGCAGGAGAAAGAGGAGAGTGTCTGCAGGGGAAAGAGGATGGTGTCTGCAGGAGAAATATGAGGGTGTCTGCAGGAGAAAGCGAAGGGTTTCTGCAGGAAAAAGAGGAGTGTCTGCAGGAGAAAGAGGAGGGTGTCTGCAGGAGAAAGAGGGGAGTGTCTGCAGGAGAAAGAGGAGGGTTTCTGCAGGAAAAAGCACAGGGATTCTGCAGAAGAAAGAGGAGGGTTTCTTCAGGAGAAAGAGAATGGTGTCTGCAGGAGAAAGAGGAGGGTGTCTGCATGAGAAAGAGGAGGGTTTCTGCAGGAGAAAGAGAAGGGTGTCTGCAGGAGTAAGAGGGGAGTGTCCGCAGTAGAAAGAGGAGGGTGTCTGCAGGAGGAAGAGGAGAGTGTCTGCAGGAGAAAGAGGAGGGTTTCTGCAGGGGAAAGAGGATGGTGTCTGAGGGAAAAGCACAGGGTTTCTGCAGGAGAAAGAGGAGGGTTTCTTCAGGAGAAAGAGGAGGGCTTCTGCAGGAGAAAGAAAAGGGTGTCTGCAGGATAAATATGAGGGTGTCTGCAGGAGAAAGAGGGGAGTGTCTGCAGGAGAAATAGGAGGTTGTCTGCAGGAGAAAGAGGAGGGTGTGTGCAGGGGAAAGAGAAGGGCGTCTGCAGGAGTAAGAGGGGAGTGTCCGCAGTAGAAAGAGGAGGGTGTCTGCAGGAGGAAGAGGAGAGTGTCTGCAGGAGAAAGAGGAGGGTTTCTGCAGGGGAAAGAGGATGGTGTCTGAGGGAAAAGCACAGGGTTTCTGCAGGAGAAAGAGGAGGGTTTCTTCAGGAGAAAGAGGGGAGTGTCTGCAGGAAAAATATGAGGGTGTCTGCAGGGGAAAGTGAAGGGTCTCTGCCGGAAAAAGAGGAGAGTGTCTACAGGAGAATGAGGAGGGTGTCTGCAGGAGAAAGAGGAGGGTTTCTGCAGGGGAAAGAGGAGGGTGTCTACAGGAGAAAGAGGAGGGTGTCTACAGGAGAAATATGAGGGTGTCTGCAGGAAAAAGCACAGGGTTTCTGCAGGAGAAAGAGGAGGGTTTCTTCAGGAGAAAGAGAATGGTGTCTGCAGGAGAAAGAGGAGGAGTGTCTGCAGGAGAAAGAGGAGGTGTCTGCAGGAGAAAGAGGAGGGTGTGTCGTCTGCAGGAGAAAGAGGGGAGTGTCTAGCAGAGAAAGAGGAGGGTGTCTGCAGGAGGAAGAGGAGAGTGTCTGCAGGAGAAAGAGGAGGGTTTCTGCAGGGAGAAAGAGGATGGTGTCTGCAGGGAAAAGAGGAGGGTTTCTGCAGGAGAAAGAGGAGGGTTTCTTCAGGAGAAAGAGGGGAGTGTCTGCAGGAGAAATATGAGGGTGTCTGCAGGAGAAAGTGAAGGAGGGTGTCTGCAGGAGAAAGAGGAGAGTGTCTACAGGAGAATGAGGAGGGTGTCTGCAGGAGAAAGAGGAGGGTTGTCTGCAGGGGAAAGAGGAGGGTGTCTGCAGGAGGAAGAGGGTGTCTACAGGGAGGGTGTCTGCAGGAGAAAAGGAGAAAAAGAGGGTTTCTGCAGGAGAGAAAGGGTGTCTGCAGGAGTAAGAGGGTGTCTGCAGGAGAAAGAGGAGGGTTTCTGCAGGAGAAAGAGGATGGTGTCTGCAGGAGAAAGAGGAGGGTGTCTGCAGGAGAAAGAGGGGAGTGCCTGCAGGAGAAAGAGGAGGGAGGGCGTGTGCAGGAGAAAGAGGAGGGTTTCTGCAGGAGGAAGAGGAGGGTTTCTGCAGGAGAAAGAAAAGGGTTTCTGCAGGAGAAAGAGGAGGGTGTCTGCAGGAGAAAGAGGAGGGTTTCTGCAGGAGAAAGAGGAGGGTGTCTACAGGAGAAAGAGGAGGGTGTCTACAGGAGAAATATGAGGGTGTCTGCAGGAGAAAGTGAAGGGTCTCTGCCGGAAAAGAGGGAGTGTCTACAGGAGAAAGAGGAGGGTGTCTGCAGGAGAAAGAGGAGGGTTTCTGCAGGGGAAAGAGGAGGGTGTCTACAGGAGAAAGAGGAGGGTGTCTACAGGAGAAATATGAGGGTGTCTGCAGGAGAAAGTGGGATGGTTCTATAGGAGAAAGTAGAGGGTTTCTTCAGGAGAAAGAGAAGGGTGTCTGCAGGAGTAAGAGGGGAGTGTCTGCAGGAGAAAGAGGAGGGTTTCTTCAGGAGAAAGAGAATGGTTTCTGCAGGAGGAAGAGGAGGGTTTCTGCAGGAGAAAGAAAAGGGTTTCTGCAGGAGAAAGAGGAGGGTGTCTGCAGGAGAAAGAGGAGGGTGTCTGCAGGAGAAAGAAGGAGGGTGTCTGCAGGAGAAAGAGGAGGGTGTCTACAGGAGAAATATGAGGGTGTCTGCAGGAGAAAGTGGGGTGGTTCTATAGGAGAAAGTAGAGGGTTTCTTCAGGAGAAAGAGAAGGGTGTCTGCAGGAGAAAGAGAAGGGTGTCTGCAGGAGAAAGAGGAGGGTGTCTGCAGGAAAAAGCACAGGGTTTCTGCAGGAGAAAGAGGAGGGTTTCTTCAGGAGAAAGAGAATGGTGTCTGCAGGAGAAAGAGGAGGGTTTCTGCAGGGGAAAGAGGATGGTGTCTCCAGGAGAAAGAGGAGGGTGTCTGCAGGAGAAAGAGGGCGTGTCTGCAGAGGGAAAGAGGAGGGTGTCTGCAGGAGAAAGAGGAGGGTGTCAGGAGAAAGAGGAGGGTGTCTGCAGGAGAAAGAGAAGGGTGTCTGCAGGAGAAAGAGGAGGGTTTCTGCAGGAGAAAGAGGAGGGTGTCTGCAGGAGAAAGAGGAGGGTGTCTGCAGGAGAAAGAGGGGAGTGTCTGCAGGAGAAAAAAGAGGTTGTCTGCAGGAGAAAGAGGAGAGTGTCTGCAGGGGAAAGAGGATGGTGTCTGCAGGAGAAATAGGAGGGTGTCTGCAGGAGAAAGAAAGCAGGATAAAATGAGGGTTTCTGCAGGAGAAAAGAGGAGTGTCTGCAGGAGAAAGAGGAGGGTGTCTGCAGGAGAAAGAGGGGAGTGTCTGCAGGAGAAAGAGGAGGGTTTCTGCAGGAAAAGCACAGGGATTCTGCAGAGAAAGAGGAGGGTTTCTTCAGGAGAAAGAGAATGGTGTCTGCAGGAGAAAGAGGAGGGTGTCTGCAGGAGAAAGAGGAGGGTTTCTGCAGGAGAAAGAGAAGGGTGTCTGCAGGAGTAAGAGGGGGTGTCTGCAGGAGAAAGAGGAGGGTGTCTGCAGGAGGAAAGGAGAGTGTCTGCAGGAGAAAGAGGAGGGTTTCTGCAGGGGAAAGAGGATGGTGTCTGAGGGAAAAGCAGGAGGGTTTCTGCAGGAGAAAGAGGAGGGTTTCTGCAGGAGAAAGAAAAGGGTGTCTGCAGGAGAAAGAGGAGGGTGTCTGCAGGAGAAAGAGGGGAGTGTCTGCAGGAGAAAGAGGAGGTTGTCTGCAGGAGAAAGAGGAGGGGTCTGCAGGGAAAGAGAAGGGTGTCTGCAGGAGAAAGAGGAGGAGTGTCTGCATGAGAAAGAGGAGGGTGTCTGCAGGAGAAGAGGAGAGTGTCTGCAGGAGAAAGAGGAGGGTTTCTGCAGGGGAAAGAGGATGGTGTCTGCAGGGGGAAAAGCACAGGGTTTCTGCAGGAGAAAGAGGAGGGTTTCTTCAGGAGAAAGAGGAGTGTCTGCAGGAGAAATATGAGGGTGTCTGCAGGGGAAAGTGAAGGGTCTCTCTTCAGGAAAAGAGGAGAGTGTCTACAGGAGAATGAGGAGGGTGTCTGCAGGAGAAAGAGGAGGGTTTCTGCAGGGGAAAGAGGAGGGTGTCTGCAGGAGAAAGAGGAGGGTGTCTACAGGAGAAATATGAGGGTGTCTGCAGGAGAAAGTGGGGTGGTTCTATAGGAGAAAAAAGAGGGTTTCTTCAGGAGAAAGAGAAGGGTGTCTGCAGGAGTAAGAGGGAGTGTCTGCAGGAGAAAGAGGAGGGTTTCTTCAGGAGAAAGAGAATGGTGTCTGCAGGAGAAAGAGGAGGGTGTCTGCAGGAGAAAGAGGGGAGTGCCTGCAGGAGAAAGAGGAGGGTGTGTGCAGGAGAAAGAGGAGGGTTTCTGCAGGAGGAAGAGGAGGGTTTCTGCAGGAGAAAGAAAAGGGTTTCTGCAGGAGAAAGAGGAGGGTGTCTGCAGGAGAAAGAGGAGGGTTTCTGCAGGAGAAAGAGGAGGGTGTCTACAGGAGAAAGAGGAGGGTGTCTACAGGAGAAATATGAGGGTGTCTGCAGGAGAAAGTGAAGGGTCTCTGCCGGAAAAAGAGGAGTGTCTACAGGAGAAAGAGGAGGGTGTCTGCAGGAGAAAGAGGAGGGTGTCTGCAGGAGAAAGAGGAGGGTTTCTGCAGGAGAAAGAGGGGGGTGTCTACAGGAGAAAGAGGAGGGTGTCTTCAGGAGAAAGAGGAGGGTGTCTGCAGGAGAAAGAAAAGGGTGTCTGCAGGATAAATATGAGGGTGTCTGCAGGAGAAAGAGGGGAGTGTCTGCAGGAGAAATAGGAGGTTGTCTGCAGGAGAAAGAGGAGGGTGTGTGCAGGGGAAAGAGAAGGGCGTCTGCAGGAGTAAGAGGGAGTGTCCGCAGTAGAAAGAGGAGGGTGTCTGCAGGAGGAAGAGGAGAGTGTCTGCAGGAGAAAGAGGAGGGTTTCTGCAGGGGAAAGAGGATGGTGTCTGAGGGAAAAGCACAGGGTTTCTGCAGGAGAAAGAGGAGGGTTTCTTCAGGAGAAAGAGGGGAGTGTCTGCAGGAGAAATATGAGGGTGTCTGCAGGAGAAAGTGAAGGGTCTCTGCCGGAAAAAGAGGAGAGTGTCTACAGGAGAATGAGGAGGGTGTCTGCAGGAGAAAGAGGAGGGTTTCTGCAGGGGAAAGAGGAGGGTGTCTACAGGAGAAAGAGGAGGGTGTCTACAGGAGAAATATGAGGGTGTCTGCAGGAGAAAGTGGGGTGGTTCTATAGGAGAAAGTAGAGGGTTTCTGCAGGAGAAAGAAAAGGGTGTCTGCAGGAGAAAGAGGAGGGTGTCTGCAGGAGAAAGAGGAGGGTTTCTGCAGGAGAAAGAGGAGGGTGTCTGCAGGAGAAAGAGGAGGGTGTCTGCAGGAGAAAGAGGGGAGTGCCTGCAGGAGAAAGAGGAGGGTGTGTGCAGGAGAAAGAGGAGGGTTTCTGCAGGAGGAAGAGGAGGGTTTCTGCAGGAGAAAGAAAAGGGTTTCTGCAGGAGAAAGAGGAGGGTGTCTGCAGGAGAAAGAGGAGGGTTTCTGCAGGAGAAAGAGGAGGGTGTCCAGGAGAAAGAGGAGGGTGTCTACAGGAGAAATATGAGGGTGTCTGCAGGAGAAAGTGAAGGGTCTCTGCCGGAAAAAGAGGAGAGTGTCTACAGGAGAAAGAGGAGGGTGTCTGCAGGAGAAAGAGGAGGGTTTCTGCTGGAGTACAGGAGAGGGGAAAGAGGAGGGTGTCACAGGAGAAAAGGAGGGTGTCTGCAGGAGAAATATGAGGGTGTCTGCAGGAGAAAGTGGGATGGTTCTATAGGAGAAAAGGAGGGTTTCTTCAGGAGAAAGAGAAGGGTGTCTGCAGGAGAAAGAGGGGAGTGTCTGCAGGAGAAAGAGGAGGGTTTCTTGCAGGAGAAAGAGAATGTTTCTGCAGGAGGAAGAAGGGTTTCTGCAGGAGAAAGAGGGTGTCTGCAGGAGAAAGAGGAGGGTGTCTGCAGGAGAAAGAGGAGGGTGTCTGCAGGAGAAAGAGGAGGGTGTCTGCAGGAGAAAGAGGAGGGTGTCTGCAGGAGAAATATGAGGGTGTCTGCAGGAGAAAGTGGGGTGGTTCTATAGGAGAAAGAGAGGGTTTCTTCAGGAGAAAGAGAAGGGTGTCTGCAGGAGAAAGAAAGGGTGTCTGCAGGAGAAAGAGGAGGGTTTCTGCAGGAGGAAAAAGCACAGGGTTTCTGCAGGAGAAAGAGGAGGGTTTCTTCAGGAGAAAGAGAATGGTGTCTGCAGGAGAAAGAGGAGGGTTTCTGCAGGGGAAAGAGGATGGTGTCTCCAGGAGAAAGAGGAGGGTGTCTGCAGGAGAAAGAGGGGAGTGTCTGCAGAGGGAAAGAGGAGGGTGTCTGCAGGAGAAAGAGGAGGGTGTCTGCAGGAGAAAGAGAAGGGTGTCTGCAGGAGAAAGAGGAGGGTTTCTGGAGGAGAAATATGAGGGTGTTTGCAGGAGAAAGAGGGGAGTGTCTGCCGGAGAAAAAAAGAGGTTGTCTGCAGGAGAAAGAGGAGAGTGTCTGCAGGGGAAAGAGGATGGTGTCTGCAGGAGAAATATGAGGGTGTCTGCAGGAGAAAGCGAAGGGTTTCTGCAGGAAAAAGAGGAGTGTCTGCAGGAGAAAGAGGAGGGTGTCTGCAGGAGAAAGAGGGGAGTGTCTGCAGGAGAAAGAGGAGGGTTTCTGCAGGAAAAAGCACAGGGATTCTGCAGACGAAAGAGGAGGGTTTCTTCAGGAGAAAGAGAATGGTGTCTGCAGGAGAAAGAGGAGGGTGTCTGCATGAGAAAGAGGAGGGTTTCTGCAGGAGAAAGAGAAGGGTGTCTGCAGGAGTAAGAGGGGAGTGTCCGCAGTAGAAAGAGGAGGGTGTCTGCAGGAGGAAGAGGAGAGTGTCTGCAGGAGAAAGAGGAGGGTTTCTGCAGGGGAAAGAGGATGGTGTCTGAGGGAAAAGCACAGGGTTTCTTCAGGAGAAAGAGGAGGGCTTCTGCAGGAGAAAGAAAAGGGTGTCTGCAGGATAAATATGAGGGTGTCTGCAGGAGAAAGAGGGGAGTGTCTGCAGGAGAAATAGGAGGTTGTCTGCAGGAGAAAGAGGAGGGTGTGTGCAGGGGAAAGAGAAGGGCGTCTGCAGGAGTAAGAGGGGAGTGTCCGCAGTAGAAAGAGGAGGGTGTCTGCAGGAGGAAGAGGAGAGTGTCTGCAGGAGAAAGAGGAGGGTTTCTGCAGGGGAAAGAGGATGGTGTCTGAGGGAAAAGCACAGGGTTTCTGCAGGAGAAAGAGGAGGGTTTCTTCAGGAGAAAGAGGGGAGTGTCTGCAGGAGAAATATGAGGGTGTCTGCAGGGGAAAGTGAAGGGTCTCTGCCGGAAAAAGAGGAGAGTGTCTACAGGAGAATGAGGAGGGTGTCTGCAGGAGAAAGAGGAGGGTTTCTGCAGGGGAAAGAGGAGGGTGTCTACAGGAGAAAGAGGAGGGTGTCTACAGGAGAAATATGAGGGTGTCTGCAGGAGAAAGTGGGGTGGTTCTATAGGAGAAAGTAGAGGGTTTCTTCAGGAGAAAGAGAAGGGTGTCTGCAGGAGTAAGAGGGGAGTGTCTGCAGGAGAAAGAGGAGGGTTTCTTCAGGAGAAAGAGAATGGTGTCTGCAGGAGAAAGAGGAGGGTGTCTGCAGGAGAAAGAGGGGAGTGCCTGCAGGAGAAAGAGGAGGGTGTGTGCAGGAGAAAGAGGAGGGTTTCTGCAGGAGGAAGAGGAGGGTTTCTGCAGGAGAAAGAAAAGGGTTTCTGCAGGAGAAAGAGGAGGGTGTCTGCAGGAGAAAGAGGAGGGTTTCTGCAGGAGAAAGAGGAGGGTGTCTACAGGAGAAAGAGGAGGGTGTCTACAGGAGAAATATGAGGGTGTCTGCAGGAGAAAGTGAAGGGTCTCTGCCGGAAAAAGAGGAGAGTGTCTACAGGAGAAAGAGGAGGGTGTCTGCAGGAGAAATAGGAGGGTTTCTGCAGGGGAAAGAGGAGGGTGTCTACAGGAGAAAGAGGAGGGTGTCTACAGGAGAAATATGAGGGTGTCTGCAGGAGAAAGAAAAGGGTGTCTGCAGGATAAATATGAGGGTGTCTGCAGGAGAAAGAGGGGAGTGTCTGCAGGAGAAATAGGAGGTTGTCTGCAGGAGAAAGAGGAGGGTGTGTGCAGGGGAAAGAGAAGGGCGTCTGCAGGAGTAAGAGGGGAGTGTCCGCAGTAGAAAGAGGAGGGTGTCTGCAGGAGGAAGAGGAGAGTGTCTGCAGGAGAAAGAGGAGGGTTTCTGCAGGGGAAAGAGGATGGTGTCTGAGGGAAAAGCACAGGGTTTCTGCAGGAGAAAGAGGAGGGTTTCTTCAGGAGAAAGAGGGGAGTGTCTGCAGGAGAAATATGAGGGTGTCTGCAGGAGAAAGTGAAGGGTCTCTGCCGGAAAAAGAGGAGAGTGTCTACAGGAGAATGAGGAGGGTGTCTGCAGGAGAAAGAGGAGGGTTTCTGCAGGGGAAAGAGGAGGGTGTCTACAGGAGAAAGAGGAGGGTGTCTACAGGAGAAATATGAGGGTGTCTGCAGGAGAAAGTGGGGTGGTTCTATAGGAGAAAGTAGAGGGTTTCTTCAGGAGAAAGAGAAGGGTGTCTGCAGGAGTAAGAGGGGAGTGTCTGCAGGAGAAAGAGGAGGGTTTCTTCAGGAGAAAGAGAATGGTGTCTGCAGGAGAAAGAGGAGGGTGTCTGCAGGAGAAAGAGGGGAGTGCCTGCAGGAGAAAGAGGAGGGTGTGTGCAGGAGAAAGAGGAGGGTTTCTGCAGGAGGAAGAGGAGGGTTTCTGCAGGAGAAAGAAAATGGTTTCTGCAGGAGAAAGAGGAGGGTGTCTGCAGGAGAAAGAGGAGGGTTTCTGCAGGAGAAAGAGGAGGGTGTCTACAGGAGAAAGAGGAGGGTGTCTACAGGAGAAATATGAGGGTGTCTGCAGGAGAAAGTGAAGGGTCTCTGCCGGAAAAAGAGGAGAGTGTCTACAGGAGAAAGAGGAGGGTGTCTGCAGGAGAAAGAGGAGGGTTTCTGCAGGGGAAAGAGGAGGGTGTCTACAGGAGAAAGAGGAGGGTGTCTACAGGAGAAATATGAGGGTGTCTGCAGGAGAAAGTGGGATGGTTCTATAGGAGAAAGTAGAGGGTTTCTTCAGGAGAAAGAGAAGGGTGTCTGCAGGAGTAAGAGGGGAGTGTCTGCAGGAGAAAGAGGAGGGTTTCTTCAGGAGAAAGAGAATGGTTTCTGCAGGAGGAAGAGGAGGGTTTCTGCAGGAGAAAGAAAAGGGTTTCTGCAGGAGAAAGAGGAGGGTGTCTGCAGGAGAAAGAGGAGGGTTTCTGCAGGAGAAAGAGGAGGGTGTCTACAGGAGAAAGAGGAGGGTGTCTACAGGAGAAATATGAGGGTGTCTGCAGGAGAAAGTGGGGTGGTTCTATAGGAGAAAGTAGAGGGTTTCTTCAGGAGAAAGAGAAGGGTGTCTGCAGGAGAAAGAGAAGGGTGTCTGCAGGAGAAAGAGGAGGGTGTCTGCAGGAAAAAGCACAGGGTTTCTGCAGGAGAAAGAGGAGGGTTTCTTCAGGAGAAAGAGAATGGTGTCTGCAGGAGAAAGAGGAGGGTTTCTGCAGGGGAAAGAGGATGGTGTCTCCAGGAGAAAGAGGAGGGTGTCTGCAGGAGAAAGAGGGGAGTGTCTGCAGAGGGAAAGAGGAGGGTGTCTGCAGGAGAAAGAGGAGGGTGTCTGCAGGAGAAAGAGGAGGGTGTGTGCAGGAGAAAGAGGAGGGTTTCTGCAGGAGAAAGAGGAGGAGGTCTGCAGGAGAAAGAGGGGAGTGTCTGCAGGAGAAAGAGGAGGGTGTCTGCAGGAGAAAGAGGAGGGTGTCTGCAGGAGAAAGAGGAGGGTGTCTCCAGGAGAAAGAGGAGCGTGTCTCCAGGAGAAAGCGGAGAGTGTCTGTAGGAGAAAGAGGGGAGTGTCTGCAGGATAAATATGAGGGTGTCTGCAGGAGAAAGAGGAGGTTGTCTGCAGGAGAAAGAGGAGGGTGTGTGCAGGAGAAAGAGGAGGGTTTCTGCTGGAGAAAGAGGAGGGTTTCTGCAGGAGAAAGAAAAGGGTTTCTGCAGGAGTAAGAGGCGGGTCTTAGCAGTAGAACAAGTAGGGTGTCACCAGTAGAACAAGTAGGGTGTCTGCAGGAGAAAGAGGAGGGTGTCTGCAGGAGACGGAGGAGGGTGTCTGCAGGAGAAAGAGGAGGGTGTCTGCAGGAGAAAGAGAAGGGTGTCTGCAGGAGGAAGAGGAGGGTTTCTGGAGGAGAAATATGAGGGTGTTTGCAGGAGAAAGAGGGGAGTGTCTGCCGGAGAAAAAAAGAGGTTGTCTGCAGGAGAAAGAGGAGAGTGTCTGCAGGGGAAAGAGGATGGTGTTTGCAGGGGAAAGAGGATGGTGTCTGCAGGAGAAATATGAGGGTGTCTGCAGGAGAAAGCGAAGGGTTTCTGCAGGAAAAAGAGGAGTGTCTGCAGGAGAAAGAGGAGGGTGTCTGCAGGAGAAAGAGGGGAGTGTCTGCAGGAGAAAGAGGAGGGTGTCTGCAGGAGAAAGAGGAGGGTTTCTGCAGGAAAAAGCACAGGGATTCTGCAGAAGAAAGAGGAGGGTTTCTTCAGGAGAAAGAGAATGGTGTCTGCAGGAGAAAGAGGAGGGTTTCTGCAGGGGAAAGAGGATGGTGTCTCCAGGAGAAAGAGGAGGGTGTCTGCAGGAGAAAGAGGGGAGTGTCTGCAGAGGGAAAGAGGAGGGTGTCTGCAGGAGAAAGAGGAGGGTGTCTGCAGGAGAAAGAGGAGGGTGTGTGCAGGAGAAAGAGGAGGGTTTCTGCAGGAGAAAGAGGAGGAGGTCTGCAGGAGAAAGAGGGGAGTGTCTGCAGGAGAAAGAGGGGAGTGTCTGCAGGAGAAAGAGGAGGGTGTCTGCAGGAGAAAGAGGAGGGTGTCTCCAGGAGAAAGAGGAGCGTGTCTCCAGGAGAAAGCGGAGAGTGTCTGTAGGAGAAAGAGGGGAGTGTCTGCAGGATAAATATGAGGGTGTCTGCAGGAGAAAGAGGAGGTTGTCTGCAGGAGAAAGAGGAGGGTGTGTGCAGGAGAAAGAGGAGGGTTTCTGCTGGAGAAAGAGGAGGGTTTCTGCAGGAGAAAGAAAAGGGTTTCTGCAGGAGTAAGAGGCGGGTCTTAGCAGTAGAACAAGTAGGGTGTCACCAGTAGAACAAGTAGGGTGTCTGCAGGAGAAAGAGGAGGGTGTCTGCAGGAGACGGAGGAGGGTGTCTGCAGGAGAAAGAGGAGGGTGTCTGCAGGAGAAAGAGAAGGGTGTCTGCAGGAGAAAGAGAAGGGTTTCTGGAGGAGAAATATGAGGGTGTTTGCAGGAGAAAGAGGGGAGTGTCTGCCGGAGAAAAAAAGAGGTTGTCTGCAGGAGAAAGAGGAGAGTGTCTGCAGGGGAAAGAGGATGGTGTTTGCAGGGGAAAGAGGATGGTGTCTGCAGGAGAAATATGAGGGTGTCTGCAGGAGAAAGCGAAGGGTTTCTGCAGGAAAAAGAGGAGTGTCTGCAGGAGAAAGAGGAGGGTGTCTGCAGGAGAAAGAGGGGAGTGTCTGCAGGAGAAAGAGGAGGGTGTCTGCAGGAGAAAGAGGAGGGTTTCTGCAGGAAAAAGCACAGGGATTCTGCAGAAGAAAGAGGAGGGTTTCTTCAGGAGAAAGAGAATGGTGTCTGCAGGAGAAAGAGGAGGGTGTCTGCATGAGAAAGAGGAGGGTTTCTGCAGGAGAAAGAGAAGGGTGTCTGCAGGAGTAAGAGGGGAGTGTCCGCAGTAGAAAGAGGAGGGTGTCTGCAGGAGGAAGAGGAGAGTGTCTGCAGGAGAAAGAGGAGGGTTTCTGCAGGGGAAAGAGGATGGTGTCTGAGGGAAAAGCACAGGGTTTCTGCAGGAGAAAGAGGAGGGTTTCTTCAGGAGAAAGAGGAGGGCTTCTGCAGGAGAAAGAAAAGGGTGTCTGCAGGATAAATATGAGGGTGTCTGCAGGAGAAAGAGGGGAGTGTCTGCAGGAGAAATAGGAGGTTGTCTGCAGGAGAAAGAGGAGGGTGTGTGCAGGAGAAAGAGGAGGGTTTCTGCAGGAGAAAGAGGAGGGTTTCTGCAGGAGAAAGAGGAGGGTTTCTGCAGGAGAAAGAAAAGGGTTTCTGCAGGAGTAAGAGGCGGGTGTCAGCAGTAGAACAAGTAGGGTGTCTGCAGGAGAAAGAGGAGGGTGTCTGCAGGAGAAAGAGGAGGGTGTCTGCAGGAGAAAGAGGAGGGTTTCTGCAGGAGAAAGAGAAGGGTGTCTGCAGGAGAAAGAGGAGGGTTTCTGGAGGAGAAATATGAGGGTGTCTGCAGGAGAAAGAGGGGAGTGTTTGCAGGAGAAAGAAGAGGTTGTCTGCAGGAGAAAGAGGAGGGTTTCTGCAGGAGAAAGAGGAGAGTGTCTGCAGGAGAAAGAGGAGGGTGTCTGCAGGAGAAAGAGGAGGGTTTCTGCAGGGGAAAGAGAAGGGCGTCTGCAGGAGTAAGAGGGGAGTGTCCGCAGTAGAAAGAGGAGGGTGTCTGCAGGAGGAAGAGGAGAGTGTCTGCAGGAGAAAGAGGAGGGTTTCTGCAGGGGAAAGAGGATGGTGTCTGAGGGAAAAGCACAGGGTTTCTGCAGGAGAAAGAGGAGGGTTTCTTCAGGAGAAAGAGGGGAGTGTCTGCAGGAGAAAGAGGAGGGTGTCTGCAGGAGAAAGAGGAGGGTTTCTGCAGGAGAAAGAGAAGGGTGTCTGCAGGATAAATATGAGGGTGTCTGCAGGAGAAAGAGGAGGTTGTCTGCAGGAGAAAGAGGAGGGTTTCTGCAGGAGAAAGAGGAGGGTGTGTGCAGGAGAAAGAGGAGGGTTTCTGCAGGAGAAAGAGGAGGGTGTCTGCAGGAGAAAGAAGAGGGTTTCTGCAGGAGAAAGAGGAGGGTGTCTGCAGGAGAAGGAGGAGGGTGTCTGCAGGAGAAAGAGGAGGGTGTCTGCAGGAGAAGGAGGAGGGTGTCTGCAGGAGAAGGAGGAGGGTGTCTGCAGGAGAAAGAAGAGGGTTTCTGCAGGAGAAAGAGGAGGGTGTGTGCAGGAGAAAGAGGAGGGTTTCTGCAGGAGAAAGAGGAGGGTGTCTGCAGGAGAAAGAAGAGGGTTTCTGCAGGAGAAAGAGGAGGGTGTCTGCAGGAGAAGGAGGAGGGTGTCTGCAGGAGAAAGAGGAGGGTGTCTGCAGGAGAAGGAGGAGGGTGTCTGCAGGAGAAAGAAGAGGGTTTCTGCAGGAGAAAGAGGAGGGTGTCTGCAGGAGAAGGAGGAGGGTGTCTGCAGTAGAAGGAGGAGGGTGTCTGCAGGAGAAAGAGGAGGGTGTCTGCAGGAGAAGGAGGAGGGTGTCTGCAGGAGAAAGAGGAGGGTTTCTGCAGGTGAAAGAGGAGGGTTTCTGCAGGAGAAAGAGAAGGGTGTCTGCAGGAGAAAGAGTAGGGTTTCTGGAAGAGAAATATGAGGGTGTTTGCAGGAGAAAGAGGGGAGTGTCTGCAGGAGAAAAAAGAGGTTGTCTGCAGGAGAAAGAGGAGAGTGTCTGCAGGAGAAAGAGGAGGGTTTCTGCAGGAGAAAGAGGAGGGTTTCTGCAGGAGAAAGAAAAGGGTTTCTGCAGGAGTAAGAGGCGCGTCTCAGCAATAGAACAAGTAGGGTGTCTGCAGGAGAAAGAGGAGGGTGTCTCCAGGAGAAGGAGGAGGGTGTCTGCAGGAGAAAGAGGAGGGTTTCTGCAGGAGAAAGAGGAGGGTTTCTGCAGGAGAAAGAGAAGGGTGTCTGCAGGAGAAAGAGTAGGGTTTCTGGAGGAGAAATATGAGGGTGTTTGCAGGAGAAAGAGGGGAGTGTCTGCAGGAGAAAAAAGAGGTTGTCTGCAGGAGAAAGAGGAGGGTTTCTGCAGGAGAAAGAGGAGGGTTTCTGCAGGAGAAAGAGGAGAGTGTCTGCAGGGGAAAGAGGATGGTGTCTGCAGGAGAAAGAGAAGGGTGTCTGCAGAAGAAATATGAGGGTGTCTGCAGGAGAAAGCGAAGGGTTTCTGCAGGAAAAAGAGGAGTGTCTGCAGGAGAAAGAGGAGGGTGTCTGCAGGAGAAAGAGGGGAGTGTCTGCAGGAGAAAGAGGAGGGTGTCTGCAGGAGAAAGAAGAGGGTTTCTGCAGGAAAAAGCACAGGGATTCTGCAGACGAAAGAGGAGGGTTTCTTCAGGAGAAAGAGAATGGTGTCTGCAGGAGAAAGAGGAGGGTGTCTGCATGAGAAAGAGGAGGGTTTCTGCAGGAGAAAGAGGAGGGTTTCTGCAGGGGAAAGAGGATGGTGTCTGAGGGAAAAGCACAGGGTTTCTGCAGGAGAAAGAGGAGGGTTTCTTCAGGAGAAAGAGGAGGGCTTCTGCAGGAGAAAGAAAAGGGTGTCTGCAGGATAAATATGAGGGTGTCTGCAGGAGAAAGAGGGGAGTGTCTGCAGGAGAAAGAGGTGGTTGTCTGCAGGAGAAAGAGGAGGGTGTGTGCAGGAGAAAGAGGAGGGTTTCTGCAGGAGAAAGAGGAGGGTTTCTGCAGGAGAAAGAGGAGGGTTTCTGCAGGAGAAAGAAAAGGGTTTCTGTAGGAGTTAAGAGGCGGGTGTCAGCAGTAGAACAAGTAGGGTGTCTGCAGGAGAAAGAGGAGGGTGTCTGCAGGAGGAGGAGGGTGTCTGCAGGAGAAAGAGGAGGGTTTCTGCAGGAGAAAGAGAAGGGTGTCTGCAGGAGAAAGAGGAGGGCTTCTGGATGAGAAATATGAGGGTGTCTGCAGGAGAAAGAGGGAGTGTTTGCAGGAGAAAGAAGAGGTTGTCTGCAGGAGAAAGAGGAGGGTTTCTGCAGGAGAAAGAGGAGAGTGTCTGCAGGAGAAAGAGGAGGGTGTCTGCAGGAGAAAGAGGAGGGTTTCTGCAGGGGAAAGAGAAGGGCGTCTGCAGGAGTAAGAGGGGAGTGTCCGCAGTAGAAAGAGGAGGGTGTCTGCAGGAGGAAGAGGAGAGTGTCTGCAGGAGAAAGAGGAGGGTTTCTGCAGGGGAAAGACGATGGTGTCTGAGGGAAAAGCACAGGGTTTCTGCAGGAGAAAGAGGAGGGTTTCTTCAGAGAAAAGAGGGGAGTGTCTGCAGGAGAAAGAGGAGGGTGTCTGCAGGAGAAAGAGGAGGGTTTCTGCAGGAGAAAGAGAAGGGTGTCTGCAGGATAAATATGAGGGTGTCTGCAGGAGAAAGAGGAGGTTGTCTGCAGGAGAAAGAGGAGGGTTTCTGCAGGAGAAAGAGGAGGGTGTCTGCAGGAGACAGAGGAGGGTTTCTGCAGGAGAAAGAGGAGGGTGTCTGCAGGAGAAAGAGGAGGGTTTCTGCAGGAGAAAGAGGAGGGTGTCTGCAGGAGAAGGAGGAGGGTGTCTGCAGGAGAAAGAGGAGGGTGTCTGCAGGAGAAGGAGGAGGGTGTCTGCAGGAGAAAGAGGAGGGTTTCTGCAGGTGAAAGAGGAGGGTTTCTGCAGGAGAAAGAGAAGGGTGTCTGCAGGAGAAAGAGTAGGGTTTCTGGAAGAGAAATATGAGGGTGTTTGCAGGAGAAAGAGGGGAGTGTCTGCAGGAGAAAGAGGGGAGTGTCTGCAGGAGAAAGAGGAGGGTGTCTGCAGGAGAAAGAAGAGGGTTTCTGCAGGAAAAAGCACAGGGATTCTGCAGACGAAAGAGGAGGGTTTCTTCAGGAGAAAGAGAATGGTGTCTGCAGGAGAAAGAGGAGGGTGTCTGCATGAGAAAGAGGAGGGTTTCTGCAGGAGAAAGAGGAGGGTTTCTGCAGGGGAAAGAGGATGGTGTCTGAGGGAAAAGCACAGGGTTTCTGCAGGAGAAAGAGGAGGGTTTCTTCAGGAGAAAGAGGAGGGCTTCTGCAGGAGAAAGAAAAGGGTGTCTGCAGGATAAATATGAGGGTGTCTGCAGGAGAAAGAGGGGAGTGTCTGCAGGAGAAAGAGGTGGTTGTCTGCAGGAGAAAGAGGAGGGTGTGTGCAGGAGAAAGAGGAGGGTTTCTGCAGGAGAAAGAGGAGGGTTTCTGCAGGAGAAAGAGGAGGGTTTCTGCAGGAGAAAGAAAAGGGTTTCTGTAGGAGTTAAGAGGCGGGTGTCAGCAGTAGAACAAGTAGGGTGTCTGCAGGAGAAAGAGGAGGGTGTCTGCAGGAGGAGGAGGGTGTCTGCAGGAGAAAGAGGAGGGTTTCTGCAGGAGAAAGAGAAGGGTGTCTGCAGGAGAAAGAGGAGGGCTTCTGGATGAGAAATATGAGGGTGTCTGCAGGAGAAAGAGGGGAGTGTTTGCAGGAGAAAGAAGAGGTTGTCTGCAGGAGAAAGAGGAGGGTTTCTGCAGGAGAAAGAGGAGAGTGTCTGCAGGAGAAAGAGGAGGGTGTCTGCAGGAGAAAGAGGAGGGTTTCTGCAGGGGAAAGAGAAGGGCGTCTGCAGGAGTAAGAGGGGAGTGTCCGCAGTAGAAAGAGGAGGGTGTCTGCAGGAGGAAGAGGAGAGTGTCTGCAGGAGAAAGAGGAGGGTTTCTGCAGGGGAAAGACGATGGTGTCTGAGGGAAAAGCACAGGGTTTCTGCAGGAGAAAGAGGAGGGTTTCTTCAGGAGAAAGAGGGGAGTGTCTGCAGGAGAAAGAGGAGGGTGTCTGCAGGAGAAAGAGGAGGGTTTCTGCAGGAGAAAGAGAAGGGTGTCTGCAGGATAAATATGAGGGTGTCTGCAGGAGAAAGAGGAGGTTGTCTGCAGGAGAAAGAGGAGGGTTTCTGCAGGAGAAAGAGGAGGGTGTGTGCAGGAGACAGAGGAGGGTTTCTGCAGGAGAAAGAGGAGGGTGTCTGCAGGAGAAAGAGGAGGGTTTCTGCAGGAGAAAGAGGAGGGTGTCTGCAGGAGAAGGAGGAGGGTGTCTGCAGGAGAAAGAGGAGGGTGTCTGCAGGAGAAGGAGGAGGGTGTCTGCAGGAGAAAGAGGAGGGTTTCTGCAGGTGAAAGAGGAGGGTTTCTGCAGGAGAAAGAGAAGGGTGTCTGCAGGAGAAAGAGTAGGGTTTCTGGAAGAGAAATATGAGGGTGTTTGCAGGAGAAAGAGGGGAGTGTCTGCAGGAGAAAAAAGAGGTTGTCTGCAGGAGAAAGAGGAGAGTGTCTGCAGGAGAAAGAGGAGGGTTTCTGCAGGAGAAAGAGGAGGGTTTCTGCAGGAGAAAGAAAAGGGTTTCTGCAGGAGTAAGAGGCGCGTCTCAGCAATAGAACAAGTAGGGTGTCTGCAGGAGAAAGAGGAGGGTGTCTGCAGGAGAAGGAGGAGGGTTTCTGCAGGAGAAAGAGGAGGGTTTCTGCAGGAGAAAGAGGAGGGTTTCTGCAGGAGAAAGAGAAGGGTGTCTGCAGGGGAAAGAGGAGGGTTTCTGCAGGGGAAAGAGGATGGTGTCTGCAGGAGAAAGAGAAGGGTGTCTGCAGGAGAAATATGAGGGTGTCTGCAGGAGAAAGCGAAGGGTTTCTGCAGGAAAAAGAGGAGAGTGTCTGCAGGAGAAAGAGGAGGGTGTCTGCAAGAGAAAGAGGGGAGTGTCTGCAGGAGAAAGAGCTGGGTGTCTGCAGGAGTAAGAGGCGGGTGTCAGCAGTAGAACAAGTAGGGTGCCTGCAGGAGAAAGAGGAGGGTGTCTGCAGGAGAAAGAGGAGGGTGTCTGCAGGAGAAAGAGGAGGGTTTCTGCAGGAGAAAGAGGAGGGTGTCTGCAGGAGAAAGAGGAGGGTGTGTGCAGGAGAAAGAGGAGGGTTTCTGCAGGAGAAAGAGGAGGGTTTCTGCAGGAGAAAGAAAAGGGTGTATGCATGAGAAAGAGGAGGGTGTGTGCAGGAGAAAGCAGGGCTGCTGGTCACTGAGGGTAAAAAGATAAAAACAACCAGAGGCTTTGCAGGACCTGTCAGCACATGTCACACACCGACTCTCTCTACTGCTACAGCTGTCGTATGTCTTTGGAGCAAGGAGAGTGATTCTCTCCTCTCCTGAGTCCTGACCCTAGAAGATTACTGTACACACAAGACTGTGCGTGGTGATTTAGTGAGTGAAACCACCTCAGAGTCTATAATCACTTACAGTTACTCTGTTTACAGCTGTTTAGTAAAGTTGCAACACACACCATCTGAATGATGCCCCACATTAGAGCTGACCACTTTCCAGGACCCCTAACACTAAAACTACCCCTAATGCCACAGCCCCTCCAGAGTGGGTGAGCAGCCCACTAAACCAAGAGGCCCTAGGAGAAGAGGACTGACTGACTGACTTGACTGACTGACACACACAAACACACACAAACACCCACACACCCGGACACACGTAGCTGAGACATCAAAGAGGTGGAAGTTATAGAGGCTGACCTCAGTGGGTGGAGTTACTCTGTCTGTCTAGAGGTCATCACCTCTGATCTCTGTAAACCCAGTTACTCTATCTTCCTCACTGACAGTTTCCCCACTGCTGTAGAGGTCCACTCTCTTTATTCAGATGGGAAGTGTGTGTTTCTTCACTTGGACAGTGTGTGTTTGCCTTGAGAACAGTAAAAGCTTTTAAAGCCAAACTTCCTTCAGGCCTGAATGACACACACACACACACACACACACACACACACACACACACACACACACACACACACACACACACACACACACACACACACACACACACACACACACACACACACACACACACACACACACACACACACACACACACACACACACACACACACTCATCCACCAGAGGACAGGCAATGTGAATGGTACACATGTACACCAGCCAGAACACACACACACACATCAGTCACACCCACACAGGGCCCTGTGAACTGAACATAGACACACATGATCTGTGAAGCAGTAAATCCTACTGTACTTTTTTATATATAAACCCTTTTGGGCTCATTTGTATAAAGTGTGACCTGTTACTGAATAGTTATCAAACATTTAGGCTCAGCTGGAAAGATTTAGGGTAGAATAATTTAAAAAAATATATTTTCACAGATTTTTTATATTGTACTCTTGTGCAATTGTCCGTTTATTCAACATTTCACTTTGCCTGGCTACCCAGACTCCTTGCTCCGGTCAAATGCTACGCCACACCCGCAAACATTAGTTTCTTCTCTGCAATGAGTCTGGATCTGAGTACCTTCCTGACCCTTCACCAAATACGAACACATTCAGGGCCGTCTGATTGGTCCACAAAACGATGGGTTGGTCAAGAGCCAGAACAAAGTTGGGTAATGCGGTAGTTTTAAAATTCATCATTGGCTTTAATACTCTGATTGGTTCGAGCCGATCCAATCGCTGATGACTTTGTTTTGTACAATGCCCCTGGTCACCACAAACGACCAATGATGGCAGTCTCAGACAGAGCAACAGAATAATTTAGTGTGAGTCATCAGGCTACATTTCACCTGCTTTATTATTATCCTCTTGGGATTATGAAGCAAGATGGACACCTAGTGGCATTTGTTGATATTAGAAGCACACAGATAGTTGGACAACCACTTGAATGGTTTATTCATTCATTTTGACTCCGAAGTCCAAACATATAGCAGTTAGATCATAGTGTCCCCTCATACATTGTTAATACAATAGAGTATACTTTAGCCCTACATATTTGGACTATGGAGCTTTTTCTCAATGTATGAGAGTTGGGGATTGTTATGTACAGTACAGTTAAAGAGCCACTGAACACGCCAATTGTCACGTGTGTTTTTCTGTTGCTTATTTGAAAAATGAGATTTCAGTCTTGGAGGAGTGTTTCTTGACCTATTCCATGTTTGGTTAATGATGTTTGTCCCCCATGAGACACTGTAGACGCACGAGGAAGCCTATTTCACTTCCTCAAAATCCCCAGAATGACTCTAAGATAACTCAAGCAATCTGTAATTAATTTGGACATTTTAGCTGTGCAGTTCTACATCTATCTATCATTGGTGTAGTATTTCTCAACTAAAAAAGGCAATCTTGCAGCTGTTCACCCCATATTAGTGGGCAAATGAACATCTTCGAATCAAAACCCAGCCTTTATTTATTTGTCGTGACTCACAGAAGCTCCAAACTCAGTTTTAGGCGAGACTGACTTTATGACCAAAATTATCCTATTTACACTTTGTAGTCAATTTTGCCACTGGAATAAGTGTTTTCTAACTCATGTCAATGCCACATAGGCCGTTTTCAAAGGGATTGGTTGCTTTTTAAAGGCAGTCGCTGTATAAGGATTTTATTTCAGACCTACGTTTTCTGTCTTTGTGTATTTCTATTTGGTGGATTTGTCTCTAATGGACTAATAAACTACATTATCCCTGCAGAAAGATTATTTCTGATGGCCTAATGGTTCATAAATGTCATAACTACTGAGTTAGCTTTGAAGGACTAATGGCTATATTAATAAAATTGTCTGTAGACCTGATGGACTATTGAGTATCTCAATAAAGGCCCTATAAGCCGGATGCACAGCACCAAGAGCTTTGGCTGCAGTTTCATTTCATCTTTAAAAAATCTGTTTAGTTCTTGTATCAGCTGCGGCAGCAGAACAGAAATAGAACAGAGATGCAGTTTTAAAGATAAACAAACTCCAGCATCAAAGCACAGCTTGGTCACTAAGCCTCAGGCAACAATTAAACACAAACTCAGAATAAGGGAATAAGGCTCCTTAAAGGATTTAACATGGAATTACTCTATTACTGTTTCATACATAATGAAAATGTAATCTCAGATATAATAACGTATTTACGAGTTTCACTTCGGTTCTCAGAAAACATTCAGCACCTTCACCCGACCTGTATGTATATATAGTTGTGTGTGTGTGTGTGTGTGTGTGTGTGTGTGTGTGTGTGTGTGTGTGTGTGTGTGTGTGTGTGTGTGTGTGTGTGTGTGTGTGTGTGTGTGTGTGTGTGTGTGTGTGTGTGTGTGTGTGTGTGTGTGTGTGTGTGTGCGTGTGTGCGTGTGTGCGTGTGTGTGTGCGTGCGTGCGTGCGTGTGTGTGTGTGTGTGTGTGTGTGTGTGTGTGTGTGTGTGTGTGTGTGCGTGCGTGGCATGGGCAACAGTATCTATCTAGGGCAGAGAAGGGCTCCATGGGAAAAGGCATTCTGTTCAGGTCCCTTAGTGTAGTTACTGTTGCCAGGATGTGAGAGAAGGAAGAGATGGATAGAGAGAAAGAAAGAAGTATAAATCGTGAAGTTTCAAGAACTCTATATTGGGTTTTTGAGTATTTTGTGATAACTCCAGCCTTTCTAGGCACCAGAACAAACAAATTAGTTAGAGAAAATATCCAAATGTAGTAATGGTGATGCAGTGTAATTGGAGAATAAATGTTAATCTCGGGTTAACCCAGAACTAAAGTCTCACGTAATTGGTCAGCTCCTCAATTAAGTTGTGGCTCTATACATGTTAAGAGAGGGGATCAAGAAATGCTAGAACAAGGACCGGAACCAGAATGAGGAGCTTCACCATCTCTCTTTGCAACTTACGGGTGAATATCCCCTCCCCTTCAGAAATTCAAAAGATGCTAACACCTGCGAAATTATGATTTGTCCAAATAACCAGTGAAGAAAAACCCATACACAAGAATTACTGCTGCTTGTTATCCCACGCATTCCATTCCATAATTAACAGATTCTACGGTACCAGTTACGTCCACGAGAAACTAAATAAATGTTGATGCCTACTAAATATTTTTACATTTCACACTGGAAATTTGGGGAGATTTCTGGGGCTAACACCAAACAGACAGTGACCCTGCTCCAGACCAGGGCAGCTTAGCTTTTAGATCTGGCCTAAGCAGGAAAATGTGCATTGTGAAAAGCCTCCTATTATTTCATCTCTGTAAATAGAAAAACTCCCCTTTAGTGTGTCAGAAGGAAAATAAGGTATTATTCTGCAAGGTTACAGCATCATGCTCCCATTCAAAGGAGGGCACAATCCGAAAATAGCGATGCAAAAAGGGGGGTGGGGTGGCTAGTGATGAATGAGGAAGAGAAGAGAGTCATTGTAATTCAGCCCTTGTGAGCTATTGTTCGTTGGATGTAGAGCGAATGCTTAATCACTTAATCTCCAGCTTCACATTTTCCCTCAAAATTCCTCTCCAGAACGACAATTTAATTTCCACCAGAAAGAGCACTGATGATTTTCTTCTCAACTCCCCATGAGGATCTAAAGTGAACTATAAGTAATCAAGGTAAGACCCAAGTACAGAATGTGTGAAGTAACAATGTTTATTGTAACAGGGGCAGGCAAATGACAGGTCAAGGCAGGCAGGGGTAGATAATCCAGTGTAGAGGCCAAGGTACAGGATGACAGGCAGGCTCGGGGTCAGGTCAGGCAGTGGTCGGTAAATCCAGAGGTGGACCAAAGGTACAGAACGGCAGGTAGGCTCAGGGATAGGCAGAGTGGTCAGGCGGGCAGGTACAGGGTCAGGACGGGCAAAGGTCAAAACCAGGAGGGCGAGAAAAGAGAGACTGTAAAAACAGGAGCTGAGACACAAAACACTGGTTGACTTGAACAAACAAGAAGAACTGGCCCAGACAGACAGAAATCACACTCCTCCCTTAAAAGGACGCCTGGGCAAATACCTGGTTGACTGGGGTGCCGGCAATGAGGGCCAGGTCCAGGATGTCTTTAGGGGACACCCAGCACCTCTCCTCTGGGCCATAACCCTCCCAGTCAACCAGGTACTGGAAACCCCTGCCCCGTGGTCGAACCCCCAGGAGGTGTCTCACCGTGTACGCTGGCTGGCCATCGATGATAAGGGGGGGTGGGCCTAGAAACAGAAGACAATGGGCAGTCAGACATGGTTTTGACTCTAGACACAGAAAAAGTTGGAGGAATACGGAAGGTTTTGGCAAAAGAGGACGAACAGTAGAGGGGCTAATGATCTTGGAGCGGGGAGTGAAGGACTCGACTTCCGTGGGTGTAGCCGCGGCACTATAGCGGCGTGCCAGCACCTCAGGCTTGACCTTCTTGAATACTGGTCGGTGGTGTTGAAGCGAAGTGGCCAGGGCCTTACTGAACTACTCCCGGTGGTCATGGTACTCTGCGGAGCTGGCGGACAGGTCCGGGGCAATTTCCAAGCCCCCAGGAAGACGTCCCTGGGCAGGCAGAGCTGACTTCAGGCAGTGAGTGTGGCAGGATGGGTTCCAGCCCACGATGGCACAAGTAGCCCAGTCAATGGAGGGATTGTATCGCTGGAGCCATGACAACCTCAATACCACAGGAACCTGCAGAGACTCAACCAGCAGGAATTGGATTGTCTTGCTGTGTTTCTCTGACACTCGTAGGTCGACGGGGGTGGTCTGGTGGGTGACCTGGCCTATAGCGCTCTAACACCAATGGGGATGGAGAGGGGTTGAGTAGGAATGCCCAGGTCGGACGCAAGGGTAACATCCATGAGACTCACATCGGCCCACGAGTCAATCAGTACCTGGAGAGACTTGGACTGGTCGCCCCACAGCAAGGTGGCATGGAGAGAGGGGCGAGTAAGGGGAGAATAACAATTATCTTTAAGACCCACCAGTGTACTACTCCAACGAATGAGCTAGGTTTCTTGAATGGACAGGTAGATACAAAATGACTGGCAGTACAGCAATACAGGCAACTCTGGGTCTCATGTCTGCGTACACGGTTGAATGGAGATAGCCTAGCTGCATCGGCTCGGGATGAGGTGAATCAGCAGTCTCCGGAGGCTCTTGGAGGGACTCGGGTAAGCTTGGATTCTCGCGGGGACATAGACGCCTGGGTTCATCAGATGCAAGGTGGGATCCCTGAGTGAGCGATTGGGACCGCAATCGGTCCTCTTCTCCCTCCTATGTTCCAATAGCCGACCACCGATCCGGATGGTTAAAGCGATGAGTGAGTCGAGATCCGTCGTTAGTTCTCGGGCTGCCAGCTCATCCTTTACCTCCTCCGATAATCTGTACAGGAACATGTTGAACAGCGTTTCCGGATTCCAGGTACCCTCTGCTGCTAGCGTGCGGAACTCCACCACATAGTCTGCCGCACTGAGGGCCTCCTGCCGAAGCGGGAGTAACTTCCAGGCAGCCTCTCTCCCGGACACCGGAGCCTCGAAAACTTCTCATCTCCGCCACGAATACCTCCAGACTGAGGCAGACTGTTGCTCCCACACCACCGTGGCTCAGGCGAGTGCCCTCCCGGACATCAGCATAATAATGTACACTATCTTCAAGCAGTCCGAGGGGAACGAAAAAGGCTCCAGCTCAAAAACGAGTTAGCACTGGGAGAGAAAGGCCCGTCAGGTTCTGGAATCTCCATCGTAGCGCTCCGGGGGAGGTAAGCGGGTTTCCCGGGAAACCGGGGTGATGGCGCCGCTACCAGCTGGGTAACTGAGGGGTTGGAATGTTACCATCGTGGTAGGCTGTGTCTTAAGCAACCAACGGAATTGTTCCCACAATGCGTCCAAGGCTACGTCGTGACGTTCGGCCATGTCCTGGAACCCTTCCATCAGATTGCAAAGCAACTCCTCGTGGCTACCAATGGTGGCTCCTTGGGAGCAGATGATATTGCGGAGCTGGTCCAAGTCTGCTGGGTCAATCATGGCCAGTTCGTACTATCAGGAATCAAGGTAAGACCCAAGTGCAGACTGTGTGAGGTAACAATGTTTATTGTAACAACAGGGACAGGCAAACAACAGGTCAAGGCAGGAAGGGGTCGATAATCCAGAGTAGAGGCCAAGGTACAGGACGACAGGCAAGCTCAGAGTCAGGTCTGGCAGAGGTCGGTAATCCAGAGGTGGAGCAAAGGCACAGGACTGCAGGCAGGCAGGGTCAGGGACAGGCAGAGTGGTCAGGCGGGTGGATACAGGGTCAAGACAGGCAAGGGCTGAGCTGAAAAACACAAAACGCTGGTTGACTTGAACAAACAAGACAAACTGGCCCAGACAGACAGAAAACACAGGTATAAATACCCAGAGGATAAGTGGGGAAGATGGGAGGGGAGGAGGGGATGGAGACAAGCACAAGGACAGGTGAAACAGATCGGAATTCAAAATTGATTTTTTTTCAAGTCTCACCTACACATAAGAATGACAAAGTGAAAACATGTTTTTTTGACATGTTTGCAAATTTATTGAATATTAAATTCAGAAATATCCTGTTTTAATAAGTATTCACACCCCTGAGTCAATACATGTGCTTCTACACCTGCATTGCTTGCTGTTTGGGGTTTTAGGCTGGGTTTCTGTACAGCACTTTGAGATATCAGCTGATGTACGAAGGGCTATATAAATACATTTGATTTGATTTTGATTTGAATACATGTTAGAATCACCTTGAGCAACAGATTTTCCTGTGCTTAATTCTATTCTGATTTTTAAAATCCAAAAAACTCCCTCGTCCTTGCCGAATATAAGCACACAATATTATGCCGTCACTACCATGCTTGAAAATATGAAGAGTGGTACTCAGTGATGTGTTGGATTTGCCACAAACATAATGCCTTGTATTCAGGACATAAAGTTACATTTTACTTTCGTGCCTTTTTGGAAACAATATGCATGTTTTGGAATATTTGTATGATGTACAGGCTTCCTTCTTTTCACTCTGTCATTTATGTTAGTATTGTGGAGTAACTACAATGTTTAAAGTCACCATTGGCCTTGTGGTGACTGAGTTAAGAAGGGCGCCTGCATCTGTGTAGTGACTGGGTGTATTGATTCACCATCCAAAGTGTAATGAATAACTTCACCATGCTCAAAGTCGATGTCTGCTTTTGACATTTTTACACATTTACCAATAGGTGCCCTTCTTTGCGAGGCATTGGAAAACCTCCCTGGTCTTTGTGGTTGAATCTGTGTTTGAAATCCACAGATTTTGTATGTGTGGGGTACAGAGATGAGGTAGTCATTCAAAATGGACTATTTTGGGGAAGTGGCTACGGCATCTCAATTTATTTTTCAAGCAAAGGTATTTTAAGGGATTGTGCGAGCACCCTCATTTGAACTAAAGCATGCTGACGCCTTTAGCATAAGGACAAAGGTAAGGGACCATGACAGAGAGAGGGCCAAGGACAGACCCAGTTCCATGTCCAAGTACAAGTCTCGGATCAGAGAAGAGGGTGGGCATAGATATAATCAGGGTTAGGATTAGGGTCAGGGTTAAGATGTCAGAAGTAAGCGTAAAATGACATCTTGTTCTGAGGACCTATACATTTATAATCAACTCAAATTAAAGCCTTAAATAACATATTTTGATGCGATAAAACAGTAAAACCTTTCAATCTTACAATCTTTTCTCCATCATGTTTACAAGTTATTTACATATTTTAACAGACTGCTGGTTGGTAGATGTGACCTTTGGACTGTTGAAGTTGTTCACACTCTTCACACTGTCTGTCTTTTCCTATCCTGCAGACCACATCTATGGCCAGGCTGCGCACAGAGCTGCAGGGAACATTGATTCTCTGGAGGATTTCATTGCAATTGAAAATGTCTACATTCAAACTTCACTGGTTCTTCAAGTTTTTCCCAGAGTGGTTCAGTCAGTAGTCTGATCTGATCTGCACAACCCAGAAGCACCACTCCAGAGCAAGTCACACGGCAACCCAGACCATTTTTGATGCAGCTTATAGACAAGCAATGTTTCCATGATGTATGGACCATATTGGCAGCCATTCTGGATGTTCCCATTTAAAATGTTCCATTTACTGATGCACATTACTCCCTCTCTCAGAGTTCATCACTTCCACTCCCTCAGTGTTCTACACATGCAACACGGCAGACTGGATCGTCGTCTTAGTTGGGATGCACGCCCACAACAGATCCAGGTGTCATGGGTTCATGGGGGTGGCAGGGTGAGAGCCAGGGGTCATGGGCAGAGACCTGGGAGTCATCAGGGGCACATCATCAGGGGAGCGTCTCAGGGTCAGGGTGTAGTCTTTTGGACAGGTCAGTCGCAGGGTGTCCAGAGTGTTGTGGATGTCCTGTGTGTCCAGCATGTCAAGAGCCTCCAGCGTGTGGTGTATTTTGTGTGTGTCGTGTATCTCCAGGGTGTTGTGTTGATGCAGGGCCTCAGCCTCCAGCTGCTTCAGAAGCCCCTGTATGTGTGGGGTACAGAGATGAGGTAGTCATTCAAAGATCATGTTAAGCACTATTATTGCACACAGAGTGAGTCCATGCAACTTATTATGTGACTTGTAAAGCACAATTTCAATCTTGAACTTATTTAGGCTTGCCATAACAAAGAGGTTGAATAGTTATTGACTCAAGACATTTCAGCTTTTCATTTTTAATTATTTTGTAAACATTTCTAAAAACATAATTCCACTTTGACATTATGGGGTATTATGTGTAGGCCAGTGACACAACATCTCAATTTAATCTATTTTAAATTCAGGCTGTAACACCAAAAAAATTGAAACAGTCAAGGGGTGTGAATTCTTTCTGAAGGCACTGTATATGAGAAGCATATAAATGGTCAGATACAGGTATATTTTATTTAACAAAATGCAGCAGAAAGTTCTCATACAGCAAAGACTCCTTCCATCCGTTTACGCAGAAACTGAAAATAATTATATAAAAAGACATCTTCTAATCTAGCCTATCTAGCATTTCAAATAAGATTCCTCGTTTCAGATCCACTGTTTCAGCTTTCTTTAAATACAATACAGTATATGATATTACTTAGGTTACGTTTGTGGTTCAAAAAGCTCACAAATGCAGAATATGTGTCGGGATGGAATTCAATCGTAAAGTTTTAGACTTCAGCATGATTGAATTCCGGTTTCAGGTCAACTGATCAGTTAAGTTTCTGGGTTAGAAGTCAGCGTTTCGGGTAAGGGGTCTAGGGTATGGGACTGAAATAAGGGTTCATAGACAGGTTGAGGTTAGGATGAGGGTCGAGGTTAGAATGTGGATCAGGGTTAGAAGTCAGGGTCCGTGGTTACAGGTCAGGGGTTAAGGCGTCCGCATGCTTCCAGAACAGTTCAGAACAGTTTGTACATATATTATAACAACACTTTGCAATGTTTTTGTTTGTTTTGAACTTTGGTAAGGGTTTTTTCAACTGTTCAGGCACACTAAATGTTTTTCGCGAGGCAAGCCGAAGTCTACGTCCCCTCGTCGGAATTGTTCAATGAAGTGCCTGTTGTCATTCAACTCGAAACGACTCGTTCTGATGCAGATTTTTTCACTTGAGAAATACTGCACCATACATCTTAGTTAGGTGTCAAATTGCGTGAATTAGATCTCCTTGACAAAAAACGTCAAAATTAATGAAAGATTTCTTGACTATTTTGGGGAAGTGGCTACGGCATCTCAAAATGGACAAACAGTACTATTGCCGCTTATTTTTTATTTTTCAAACAAAGGTATTTTAAGGGATTATGCGAGCACCCTCATTCGAACTAAAGCATGCTGACGCCTTTAGCATAAGGACAAAGGTAAGGGACCATGACAGAGAGAGGGCCAAGGACAGACCCAGTTCCATGTCCAAGTACAAGTCTCGGATCAGAGAAGAGGGTGGGCATAGATATAATCAGGGTTAGGATTAGGGTCAGGGTTAAGATGTCAGAAGTAAGCGTAAAATGACATCTTGTTCTGAGGACCTATACATTTATAATCAACTCAAATTAAAGCCTTAAATAACATATTTTGATGTGATAAAACAGTAAAACCTTTAAATCTTACAATCTTTTCTCCATCATGTTTACAAGTTATTTACATATTTGAACAGACTGCTGGTTGGTAGATGTGACCTTTGGACTGTTGAAGTTGTTATTGTTGAACCCTTCAGAGGCCTTTGACCTAAAGGCCAGGAATAGAGTCTGAATCTTTCCCCGTCTGTCTGTTGTTCACACTGTCTGTCTTTTCCTATCCTTCAGACCACATCTATGGCCAGGCTGAGCACAGAGCTGCAGGGAACGTTGAGCCTCTGAAGGATTTCATTGCAATTGAAAAATTCTACATTCAAATTTCACTGGTTTTTCCCAGAGTGGTTCAGTCAGTAGTCTGATCTGAGCTGCACAACCCAGAAGCACCACTCCAGAGCAAGTCACACGGCAACCCAGACCATTTTTGATGCAGCTTATAGACAAGCAATGTTTCCATGATGTATGGACCATATTGGCAGCCATTTTGGATGTTCCCATTTATAATGTTCCATTTACTGATGCACATTACTCCCTCTCTCAGAGTTCATCACTTCCACTCCCTCAGTGTTCTACACATGCAACACGGCAGACTGGATCGTCGTCTTAGTTGGACTGGAGAAACTGTCCTGCTCCATCTCTGTCTGTGGTTATACGCGTGTGGTGGAGTGTGTGTGTGTGTTGGGGTGTGTGTGCGTGTGCGTATGGGGCAAGTGTGTGTTACTGTAAGGACTAAAGCCCTGCATGGGCTGCATCCCCACAACAGATCCAGGTGTCATGGGGGTCATGGGGGTCATGGGGGTGGCGGGGTGAGAGCCAGGGGTCATAGGCAGAGACCTGGGAGTCATCAGGGGCACATCATCAGGGGAGCGTCTCAGGGTCAGGGTGTAGTCTGGTGGACAGGTCAGTCGCAGGGTGTCCAGAGTGTTGTAGATGTCCTGTGTGTCCAGCGTGTCAAGAGCCTCCAGCGTGTGGTGTATGTTGTGTGTGTCGTGTATCTCCAGGGTGTTGTGTTGATGCAGAGCCTCAGCCTCCAGCTGCTTCAGAAGCCCCTCCCCCTGCAGCTGGTGTGTGATGTCAGCATTGATGATATCATGGCGTGGAGGTGGGCGTGGCGGCCTGCGATGTTCCATCTTGCGCTTGTCTTTCTTGTAGAGCAGAGCAGCGAAGGCCAGGATGTTGAGGAAGAGGAGTGAGGCTCCCACTGCGATGGTAACGCTCAGCTCAGTGGAGTAGTCCTCCATGACAGGGTGGGGGACCTGCAGCTCCTCCCCCTGCAGTGCCGGAGCCTGGGGTGTGGACGGGGGGTTGGGGTGGCGCGTGCTTCCCAAGCCCAGGCCTTTAGACAGCCGCTTGGTGTAGGAGTGAGGAGTTGTGTCCTGGGGAGGACTGTGGGTTGCTGAGGACACGTATTGCAGCAACTCGTTGATGTTGTGGAGGTGGGGAACCAGCTGCAGCCAGAACGCTGTCTTGGTGGCTCTGGAGGTAGAGAAAAGTATTTTGTTTTGCAGCAGAATCATCATCGGTAAAAAGAAAAACTACATTTCACAAGGAATCTGACAAAATATACCCAATAACATAAGATAACATCATACATTATAAATTATAGTTATTATACATTAAACAGATAGAAGGGGAAAGTGGCAAGTGCTGCTAGCATGAAGTGCTAATAGTGCAAAGTGGTTCATTATACATTATTCAACAAGTTATGGCAGCATCAAGAAAAGCAGGCAGGGAAACATCTACCTGTAGTGGTTTGTGATTATCTGATCTATCTGTAGTGGTCTGTAATGGTCTGTGATGATCTGATATACCTGTAGTGGTCTGTGATGATCTGATCTACATGTAGTTGTCTGTAATGGTCTGTGATGATCTGATCTACATGTAGTGGTCTGTAATGGTCTGTGGTGATCTGTGATGATCTGATCTAGCTGTACGTAGAATGTATGCACACATGACTGTAAGTCGCTTTGGATAAAAGCGTCTGCTAAATGGCATATATTATTATTATTATTATTAGTGGTCTATGATAATTTGATCTACCTGTAGTGGTCTGTGATAATTGTATCTACCTGTAGTGGTCTCTGACGCGTGGCTTCAGGCCGATGTGCAGGTAAAGCTGTTCCTTGGGGGTATACTTGGCCCAGGCCACCTCCTCAAAGCGGTTGGGTTTGGTGTGGATGAACTTGGTGTCCTGGGGCACTGGCTGGTTAGGATCTCTGAGACGAGAAGAAAAACACAGTCAGGAAAAGTTATCTTAAAGGTTAATCATAGTTACTTTACCATTCATTAGAGGAAAGTAAGAGATGTTTCTTAGAGAAAGAGTTATACAAGACATTTATCTCACCCTGTCTTGGCGAAGTTGGTCCAGTATGTCATGACCACGGCGCTGAGCATCACGTCGTTTTTAGAGAAGTTACAGTTGAAGAGGTCCGTGGGTCCGATCAGCGGCAGACCAAACACATACGGCACCTCATCTCCATGGGCGGAGTCAGCCCAGGAGGGCGACGCGTCACTCTGACAGTGGTGGTAGAAGGAGTAGAAGTATGTTGGCGATCCATACTGGGCGTGGAGGTCTGCTGTGGCCACCGCCGGCGCCACCCACTGGTGATCAGTGAACAGAGCGACTAGCGTCTTCCGCCGGGTTTCAGGGTTCTCCCGGTCGGCCCAGTCTGTGTACATGAACTTGATGCTCTCTCTCAACGTGTCCTACCGCAAGGATAAAAAATACCTTGTCAATAAAGCACATGGGAGCATAGATGGATTGCAGTAGGTAGAGTCTATTTTTACTTTTTGCTGAACATATTCTTTGCCCTCCAGGAACTGCATAGAAGCACTGGATGTGGATAGACATTTTCCTGCAGCCTACCTTCCCCTCCGGGTAGCCGTAGAGACTGTCCACGAAGTCTGACACTGCAAAGTCAAAATCGTCGCCGGAGACGCCATCCTCCCCATTGACCATCCCGTCAACAAACTTAAGCCCCTCCCCCTGGTTCACACCCAGCATGATGTCATAGTTGAGGAACTCCCCCTGTGTGTGAAGAACAGGGTTGTCAATAACAATATTATGCAATATTATGCGCAACAGAACATTGTACTGTCTACACTTGGTTTGTTGTTTATATTAAAACATTTTCATTAAATCGATTTTAATCCAAACTAAAGTTTTGTTGCTAAGGATTCCACGACACGGTTAACCTTTACGGCTGGGACTGCAAGTTTGTGTTCATTTTTTTGTGTGGATTCCGCGAGTGCTAGATGGCTGTACTACAGACACCTGTCGTTGTCGTGGGAAAGACTCATTGTTATCTTTTCGTAAAACAACTGGTTGCAGTAAAGAGCCAATCTGGATACCAAGCAGATCCTGAGGGAAGTCGACAGGTACCAACAGCTTTACGCTATGGAGGAACAACATACTCCATCATGGAAGACCACCTCACAAAATAACTTTAACCAGACAAAAAGGAAAAACAGATTAATCTACAGACACGGACGATTTACCATTGAGGTAGAGGCTAGTGCTCTGGCTGGAATCCATGCAACACTGGAAAAGTTGTGTGAGCAGGTAGCAGGGCTGGAAACCATGCAACACTGGAAAAGTTGTGTGAGGAGGTAGCAGGGCTGGAATCCATGCAACACTGGAAAAGTTGTGTGGCAGGTAGCAGAGCTGGAATCCATGCAACACTGGAAAGGTTGTGTAAGCAGGTAGCAGGGCTGGAATACATGCAACACTGGAAAAGTTGTGTGAGGAGGTAGCAGGGCTGGAATCCATGCAACACTGTTGTGTGAATAGCAGGGCTGGAATGCAACACTGGAAAAGTTGTGTGAGGAGGTAGCAGGGCTGGAATCCATGCAACACTGGAAATGTTGTGTGAGGAGGTAGCAGGGCTGGAATCCATGCAACACTGGAGAAGTTTTGTGAGGAGGTAGCAGGGCTGGAATCCATGCAACACTGGAAATGTTGTGTGAGGAGGTAGCAGGGCTGAGGGGGAGTTAGGAGTTCAGACAGAGTGAAATTCTCACGCTCCAAAGAGAGAAAACAAGACACTCACAGCCAAGGTAAAAATACAGGATTCCGACATGGATTGTCTACTCAGGGAAAACAGGGTGAAGAAGGAGTCACTGGTATTTTTTTTCACCTTTATTTAACCAGGTAGGCTAGTTGAGAACAAGTTCTCATTTGCAACTGTGACCTGGCCAAGATAAAGCATAGCAGTGTGAACAGACAACACAGAGTTACACATGGAGTAAACAATTAACAAGTCAATAGCACAGTAGAAAAAAAAGGGGGGAGTCTATATACAATGTGTGCAAAAGGCATGAGGTAGGCGAATAATTACAATTTTGCAGATTAACACTAGAGTGATAAATGATCAGATGGTCATGTACAGGTAGAGATATTGGTGTGCAAAAGAGCAGAAAAGTGAATAAATAAAAACAGTATGGGGATGAGGTAGGTGAAAATGGGTGGGCTATTTACCAATAGACTATGTACAGCTGCAGCGATCGGTTAGCTGCTCAGATAGCAGATGCTTGAAGTTGGTGAGGGAGATAAAAATCTCCAACTTCAGCGAATTTTGCAATTCGAATGAGGTGTTGGCTTTAGGGATGATCAGTGAGATACACCTGCTGGAGCGCGTGCTACAGATGGGTGTTGCCATCGTGACCAGTGAACTGAGATAAGGCGGAGCTTTACCTAGCATGGACTTGTAGATGACCTGGAGCCAGTGGGTCTGGCGACGAATATGTAGCGAGGGCCAGCCGACTAGAGCATACAAGTCGCAGTGGTGGGTGGTATAAGGTGCTTTAGTGACAAAACGGATGGCACTGTGATAGACTGCATCCAGTTTGCTGAGTAGAGTGTTGGAAGCCATTTTGTAGATGACATCGCCGAAGTCGAGGATCGGTAGGATAGACAGTTTTACTAGGGTAAACTTGGCGGCGTGAGTGAAGGAGGCTTTGTTGCGGAATAGAAAGCCGACTCTTGATTTGATTTTCGATTGGAGATGTTTGATATGAGTCTGGAAGGAGAGTTTGCAGTCTAGCCAGACACCTAGGTACTTATAGATGTCCACATATTCAAGGTCGGAACCATCCAGGGTGGTGATGCTAGTCGGGCATGCGGGTGCAGGCAGCGATCGGTTGAAAGGCATGCATTTGGTTTTACTAGCGTTTAAGAGCAGTTGAAGGCCACAGAAGGAGTGTTATATGGCATTGAAGCTCGTTTGGAGGTTAGATAGCACAGTGTCCAATGACGGGCCGAAAGTATATAGAATGGTGTCGTCTGCGTAGAGGTGGATCATGGAATCGCCCGCAGCAAGAGCAACATCATTGATATATAGAGAGAAAAGAGTCGGCCCGAGAATTGAACCCTGTGGCACCCCCATAGAGACTGCCAGAGGACCGGACAGCATGCCCTCCGATTTGACACACTGAACTCTGTCTGCAAAGTAATTGGTGAACCAGGCAAGGCAGTCATCCGAAAAACCGAGGCTACTGAGTCTGCCGATAAGAATATGGTGATTGACAGAGTCGAAGGCCTTGGCAAGGTCGATGAAGATGGCTTCACAGTACTGTCTTTTATCGATGGCGGTTATGATATCGTTTAGTACCTTGAGTGTGGCTGAGGTGCACTCGTGACCGGCTCGGAAACCAGATTGCACAGCGGAGAAGGTACGGTAGGATTCGAGATGGTCAGTGACCTGTTTGTTGACTTGGCTTTCGAAGACCTTAGATAGGCAGGGCAGGATGGATATAGGTCTGTAACAGTTTGGGTCCAGGATGTCTCCCCCTTTGAAGAGGGGGATGACTGCGGCAGCTTTCCAATCCTTGGGGATCTCGGACGATATGAAAGAGAGGTTGAACAGGCTGGTAATAGGGGTTGCGACAATGGCGGCGGATAGTTTCAGAAATAGAGGGTCCAGATTGTCAAGCCCCGCTGATTTGTACGGGTCCAGGTTTTGGAGCTCTTTCAGAACATCTGCTATCTGGATTTGAGTAAAGGAGAACCTGGAGAGGCTTGGGCGAGGAGCTGCGGGGGGGCGGAGCTGTTGGCCGAGGTTGGAGTAGCCAGGCGGAAGGCATGGCCAGCCGTTGAGAAATGCTTATTGAAGTTTTCGATAATCATGGATTTATCGGTGGTGTTACCTAGCCTCAGTGCAGTGGGCAGCTGGGAGGAGGTGCTCTTGTTCTCCATGGACATCACAGTGTCCCAGAACTTTTTGGAGTTGGAGCTACAGGATGCAAACTTCTGCCTGAAGAAGCTGGCCTTAGCTTTCCTGACTGACTGCGTGTATTGGTTCCTGACTTCCCTGAACAGTTGCATATTACGGGGACTATTTGATGCTATTGCAGTCCGCCACAGGATGTTTTTGTGCTGGTCGAGGGCAGTCAGGTCTGGAGTGAACCAAGGGCTGTATCTGTTCTTGGTTCTGCATTTTTTGAACAGAGCATGCTTATCTAAAATGGAGAGGAAGTTACTTTTAAAGAATGACCAGGCATCCTCAACTGACGGGATGAGGTCAATGTCCTTCCAGGATACCCGGGCCAGGTCGATTAGGAAGGCCTGCTCACAGAAGTGTTTTAGGGAGCGTTTGACAGTGATGAGGGGTGGTCGTTTGACTGCGGCTCCGTAGCGGATACAGGCAATGAGGCAGTGATCGCTGAGATCCTGGTTGAAGACAGCGGAGGTGTATTTGGAGGGCCAGTTGGTCAGGATGACGTCTATGAGGGTGCCCTTGTTTACAGAGTTAGGGTTGTACCTGGTGGGTTCCTTGATGATTTGTGTGAGATTGAGGGCATCTAGCTTAGATTGTAGGACTGCCGGGGTGTTAATCATATCCCAGTTTAGGTCACCTAACAGAACAAACTCTGAAGCTAGATGGGGGGCGATCAATTCACAAATGGTGTCCAGGGCACAGCTGGGAGCTGAGGGGGGTCGGTAGCAGGCGGCAACAGTGAGAGACTTATTTCTGGAGAGAGTAATTTTCAAAATTAGTAGTTCGAACTGTTTGGGTATGGACCTGGAAAGTATGATATTACTTTGCAGGCTATCTCTGCAGAAGACTGCAACTCCTCCCACTTTGGCAGTTCTATCTTGACGGAAGATGTTATAGTTGGGTATGGAAATCTCTGAATTTTTGGTGGCCTTCCTGAGCCAGGATTCAGACACAGCAAGGACATCAGGGTTAGCAGAGTGTGCTAAAGCAGTGAGTAAAACAAACTTAGGGAGGAGGCTTCTGATGTTGACATGCATGAAACCAAGGCTTTTTCGATCACAGAAGTCAACAAATGAGGGTGCCTGGGGACATGCAGGGCCTGGGTTTACCTCCACATCACCCGCGGAACAGAGAAGGAGTAGTATGAGAGTGCGGCTAAAGGCTATCAAAACTGGTCGCCTAGAGCGTTGGGGACAGAGAATAAGAGGAGCAGGTTTCTGGGCATGGTAGAATATATTCAGGGCATAATGCACAGACAGGGGTATGGTGGGGTGCGGGTACAGCGGAGGTAAGCCCAGGCCCTGGGTGATGATGAGAGAGGTTGTATCTCTGGACATGCTGGTTGTAATGGGTGAGGTCACTGCATGTGTGGGAGGTGTGGCAAAGGAGTTATCAGGGGTATGTAGAGTGGAACTAGGGGCTCCATTGTGAACTAAAACAATGATAACTAACCTGAACAACAGTATACAAGGCATATTGACATTTGAAAGAGACATACAGCGTGGCATACAGTAATCACAGGTGTTGAATTGGGAAAGCTAGCTAACAGTAGGTGAGATAACAACAGCTAATCAGCTAACACGACAACAGCAGGTAAAATGGCGTTGACTAGGCAACGGAGCCAACAGATAAAACAAACAAGTAGAATGGAGTACCGTGATTAATGGACAGTCCAGCGTGCATCAGCTATGTGGCCAAGAGATCAGTGTCCAGGGGGCAGCGGTGGATGGGGCAGGGAAGCTGGACTGGCGAGTGTTATCCAGGTTTTTAAAAACTAACAATGACTAAATAGCTTGTAGCTAGTTAGCTGGTTAGCTTTTGGAGGTTCTTGAGTGTGTTCTAAAAAAAATAATAATAATAGCGATTCCGTATCACATTGGGTGAGGCAGGTTTCCGGAAGGTATAAACAAATTAAAAATCAAAAAGAGATAGGAAGTAAATATGGGTGTTTGGGACGCGGAAATTCAGACGGTTAGCAGGCCTGTGCTAGCAAGCTAACAGTTCGTAGATAGCTAGATAGCTAGTTGTGAAGATCCAGCTGAAAAATGTTCCGTTTGCGGTGGGAATCCGGGGATGAAGAATAAATAGGTCCGTTATGCTCTGGTTAGAGTCGCGTTGTTTGAACTGGCGAGAGCTTTCAGGGCTGAAGGTTAGCTGATGACCGGTTAGCTGAAGACCGCTAGCATAGCTGGTGGTTAGCTGGCTAGCTTCAGTTGAGGTGTTCCGGTTCCGAAGTAAATATAAATACTTTAGGAAAAATAGCTACGTTGGGTGAGGCGGGTTGCAGGAGAGTATTTGGAAGCTTAGGTTTAGCAAAAAGTTTTTAAAGAGATATGCGAAGGAAAATATGTAAAAAACGAAAAAGAAACGATATATACGATATATACAGGGGACACAACACGACAGGACGACTTACTGCTACGCCATCTTGGAGAATACATACAAAGTCATGGCATGCATGAAAATCTTTTTTTCTGGGATTCCTGAGGACGCATCCAATAATCCTGGCGCGATCAGAACATTCATGCAATCCGACTTGAAACTTCCTACAGAGACTGTAAACAAGGTGGCTTTCCACCGAGTACACAGATTTGGAGCTCAGAGCGACAAGACCAGGGGTCCCCAACCGATCATTTGAACACTACCTACAAAAGGAGCTGCTCAAAAGCAGGGGAAGGGACCTTAAAGGGACCAAATTCGGTCTCAATTACCAATTTCCAAGGGAGATAAATGAACTTCATAAGAGACTGTATCCGGTACAAAGACAACAAAGGGAGGATGGTAGGCATGCCTTATCATTGTGAACAAACTCTTTATAGATGTACAGCTATTCCCAGACAGCTCCATAACACCGTGGCTGTACTAAATTCTACAGGGACTTCAGGTTACGAAAAAAAGAAGGAATGGAAACTGTAAAAATACCAGAACATTATGAAGTGGATATGAACACACACATACTCAATTACCTGATTGCTTACACATAGGGACTTATACATACACACACTCACCTGATCTCGCTCTCCCTTTCTCTCCTCTATTTTTTTTTAACTAGGCAAGTCAGTTAAGAACAAATTCTTATTTTCAATGACAGCCTAGGAACAGTGGGTTAACTGCCTGTTCAGAATGACAGATTTGTACCTTTTCAGCTCGGGGATTTGAACCTTGTGAGCTCGGGGATTTGAACTTGCAACCTTTCGGTTACTAGTCCAACGCTCTAAGCACTAGGCTACCCTGCCGCCCCATTAATATGTTTATTGTTTGTCTATCTTTTTTATGTATTTGTCTACAAGTTTATTTGTTTACAACAAGCAAGGGGAAGATATCAGAATAGGGGCATTGGGGAATAATAATATATTGTACGGAACACATTTGTACTGTAGTGAAGCCGTCTCTAGAGTAATGCAAGGTCTCTTTCATGATCATGTGAAACGTCAATTGCTATGGAAATGCTAGGATGTGTTTTTCAATTATGTTAAAGATAATTATGATGCAACTATGATGGTGATACGATATGGATTACAATTATCATCATGAATATTAAGGCTCTACGCACTACATGTTACACACATAGACACTCAACCATGCAAATTGGCTATTATTAGTTATTATTTATTTGGAAATCACACATTATAGTCTTACACTTATACAGACATCGTACACACTCTCCCTATATCACATCCAATATCATACACATCAGATTCAGATTTGCTACACACATAATATATTGTCACAATGTTCTAACATCTGTGGCATTGGCTCACAGGCAAACAGGCAAGGGAATCAAACAAATATTGCTAGAACCTATTTCTTGAATTCTAAATATCAGACATTTGAAAGCTCTAGTTTTGACCTTCATAATACCTCTGATGGCAGTAACTTTACAAGCACTAATTATGGTCAATTTAGACTGAGAATAGTATCTAGTTATGGTAAGGGGAGAAATAAGTATAGCCAGTTATAATTGTAACGGTTTAGCAGATTATAAAAAAAGAAGATCAGTCTTTACATGACTAAAAGAAAAGGAATATAACATATACTGTACTGTTTACAGGAAACTCACTCTACATCCTGAGATGAAGTTGCATGGAAAAAGGAATGGGGTGGTGAAATAATTTTCTGTCATGGACAAAGGAACTCAAAAGGTGTGATGATATTAATTAACAAAAATTGAATGTTCAAATAGTCATGATTCGCAAGTGGATGAAAAAGAGATTTGGCTCATTAATCTATATGATCCAAACCAGGATGATCCACACTTCTTCGAAAACATTTATACCAATTTATTGAACTTACAGGCAACAAATGATCTAATCATTATGGTAGGACACTATAACACAGTGTTAAGTACCTCAATGGACCGTAAAGGTAATCACTCTACAAACTACCATCACAGGGCCTTTAAGGAAATCACAAATATTATGGACACATTAGAAATAGTGGATATTTGGAGACTAAAAAACCCAGACCTAGTGAGATATACATGGAGGAGACTTAATCAAGCTAGTCGTCTGGACTACTTTCTTGTCTCTTTCTCTCTTGCATCAAAGGTTAAAATAGTTTTAATAGGAGACAGAATGCAATCGGATCATCATCTAATTGGCATTCACATAACTCTTATAGATTTTCAACGTGGATGGGGATATTGGAAATTTAATCAAAGTTTACTGGAGAACAACTTATTTTTAACTAAGACAAAATAATTTATAACTGAACCTATAATATAGGTTCAGCAAATCCCCTTATTGTTTGGGATACCTTTAAATGTACCTTCAGGGGTCATTCAATTCAATATTCATCAATAATAAAAAGCAGTTTCTGGCTAAAGACCCAAGACTAACAAGGGAAATCCATGAACCAATAGTACAGGTAGATAGCAATAAAAACGATACAGAGATACAAAATAAGTTAGAGGAAAAACTAAAAGAACTTATTCAAGAACGATCTAATGTAATCTATTACAAAAATAAAGCAAACTTGGATGGAATATGGACAAAATTCTTCCTGAATCTCCAATACAGGGACGCTAACAAAAAATCATTTGCAGAAACTCGTTACTGAAGACAGAGTCATCTATGATTCTCCGAATGATATTTTAAAAGAGGAAGATAATTATTTTAGGCAGATGTTCTCTTTTCCGTCTCATCCTCTCCCACTGAATGAAGATTATGGTAAGGGATTCTTCCCAAATAACATAAAAAATTGAAAATTAACAAATGTACAGAAAGATCAGTGAGAAGACCAAATTACAGAGAAATAACTTTTTGAGGCTATTAAATCCTTTCAGTCTGGAAAAACCTCAGGGCTTGATGGCATACCGGTAGAGGTATAATCAAGTATTTTTTGATATACTAAAAGCTCCATTGTTAGATTGTTTTAACTACTCCTATAGAAATGGTAGTCTGTCAGGTACTCAGCAGGAAGGTCTCATTTCTCTATTATTAAAACAAGACCCAGATGGCGGATATGGGTCTTTTCCAGTCTATCTAAAAAACTGGAGGCCCCTAACACTTCAATGTTGTAATGCAAAAATACTAGCAAAATGCATAGCACTCAGAATTAAAAACGGTTTTAACAGGTATTGTTCATCCTGATCAGACAGGTTTTTTACATGGACGATACATTGACGATAATATACAACAACTACTAGAAATAATAGAACATCTTGAAACATATAAGAAGCCAGGAATGGTATTTATAGTGGATTTTGAAAAGGCATTTGATAAAGCAGGACTGGATTTGATTTATAACGGCTACTTCTCAGAGAGTTTTGAATTGCCAAGAGGAGTTAAACAAGGGTGTCCGCTGTCACCATATCTATTCGTTGTGGCCATCGAAATGCCAGCTATTAAAAGCAGATCCAATAACAACATTAGAGTATTCGAAATCCAAGGCTTAAAAACAAAGGTGTTCATGTATGCTGATGACTCAAGTTTTATATTAAGTCCGCAAGCTAGATCCCTACAATGTCTCATTGAAGATAACTTTTCTGTACTCTCTGGACTAAAACCTAATTATGACAAGTGTGCAATATTACGTATTGGATCCTTAAAAAATATAACTTTTACATTACCCTGCAGTTTACCTATACAATGGCCTGATGGTGAAGTAGACATACTCGGTATTCATATCACAAAATATATAAATAAGCTCTCCACAATGAATTTCAATAGAAAACTTGTAAAGAAAATAGACAAGCTCCTGTATATATACCTGTCTATTTATGGAAAAATTGCCCTGATTAACTCCATAGTCATATCTCAGTTTAATCACTTACTTATGGCGCGGCCTACTCCTGAGGATTCGTTTTTCAAATCATATGCGCGAAAACTATTTTGCTTTATCTGGAATGCTAAACCAGATCAAATATAACGTGCCTATCTATATAATGAATATGAATTGGGTGGGTTGAGATTATAAAATATAAAAGCTGTCACACCCTGACCATAGAGAGCTTTTATTCTCTATGTTGGTTAGGTCAGGGTTAGGGTGGGTTATCTAGGTTATTATATATCTATGTTGGCATGGTATGGTTCCCAATCAGAGGCAGCTGTTTAGCTTTGTCTCAGATTGGGGATCATATTTAGGCAGCCATTTCCCCATTGTGCTTTGTGGGATCTGGTCTATGTATAGTTGCCTGTGAGCACTACATTAGCTTCACGTTTCGTTTTTGCGCTTAACTGTTTTCTGTGTGTTTCACTTCTAATAAAAGATGATGGAACCATACCACGCTGCATTTTGGTCCGATTCATACAACAACAATCGTGACAAAAGCACTAAACATCTCTCTAAAAGCTTCACTCAAAAGTTTATTCATTCAAAAGTTTTATTTGAACCCTAAATGGTTCTCAAGTAGATTACTAAGAAAAGCTCATCCATTTTGCCTTTGTGCAGATTGCCATGTCTCATTTTCGATTAATTGAAAATAATACTTTTTTCAAAGTATCTCTCTTTTTCAAACAATCATTGCAGAGCTGGCTACAATTTCAATTTCATCCCCCTGAAAAGATATAACAAATATTATGGCTGAACTCAAATGTGCTGGTTGATAAAATACCTGTATTTATGGGAAAGATATTTGAAAAGGGTATTTTGTTCTTAAATGATATTGTAAATTGGAATGGTAGAGTTATGTCCTTTAATCAAAATGCATATTAATTACTTAAAAATCATACAATGTGATTTTCTGGATTTTTGTTTTAGATTCCGTCTCTCGTGGTCCTTCTGTAGCTCAGTTGGTAGAGCATGGCGCTTGTAACGCCAGGGTAGTGGGTTCGATCCCCGGGACCACCCATACGTAGAATGTAGAATGTATGCACACATGACTGTAAGTCGCTTTGGATAAAAGCGTCTGCTAAATGGCATATATTAAGTGTACCTATGATAAAAATGACAGACCTCTACATGCTTTGTAAGTAGGAAAACCTGCAGAATCAGCAGTGTATCAAATACTTGTTCTCCCCACTGTGTATATATATATATAATATATATATATATAATGCACCCTTAACCCTCATCTCAGAACCCAAAATGAAATCTTGCCAAAACAAATAAACCATATAACTTGTAATACATATATAATCTACACTGAGTAATATACAAAACATTAAAAACAACTTCTCTTTACAAGACATAGACTGACCAGGTGAATCCAGGTGACAGCTATGATCCCTTATTGATATCACTTAAATCCACCTCAATCAGTGTAGATGTGTATGAGTGCCATTCAAAGGGGGAATGGGCAAGACAAAAGATGCCTTTGAACAAGGTATGGTAGTAGGTGCCAGGCGCACCGGTTTGTGTGTGTGTATCAAGTGTGTATCAAGATATGTATCAAGTGTGTATCAAGATGCAACTCAGTATTAGGAAGGTGTTCTTAATGTTTGGTATACACAGTGTATATAAACCATAGTGTTTTATATTTTCTCACCTGCTCCATGAGTATCTGGGGGTCATCAGGGATGACATCACCGTCGATGACAGGTCCGAAGGCGGTGTGGTATTTAGCTGGGGTGATGTTCTGTTCCAGCAGCTCCTGGTAGGTCTTCCCCTGCAGACAGACGATCAGCTCTGATGAGTCCTCCAGGCTGCAGCCCACCTTGTCCCCCAGCAGCTTTGCATACTTCCCTGGCTGGTAGTTGACCGCCCAGCTGGACAGGGCTGTCCCACTCTGGATGATTGCCTTCTGGAACAGATCTGATACACAGCATGCTGACAGAGGTTAGAGTTCAGAGGTTATAGGTCAAGAATTGGAGATGACTCTTTGAAGAAGTGTGACCAGGCTGACAGAAGTTAAGAGGTCAAGGGTAAGGGTTCAGAGGTTGGGTTCAGGGGTAAGAGGTTACTTACCCTCAGAGTAGTGGGACAGAGTTAGCAGGCTGACACAGGAGGCTCCAGCCCCAGAGCCAAACACAGTGACTCTGTCTGGGTCTCCGCTGAATGCAGCAATGTTCTCCTTCACCCAGCGCAGAGCCTGGATCTGGTCCAACAGACCATAGTTGCCTTTAGCTGCCTGGTCACCCGTACTGAGGAAACCTGAAGAAATAACACATAGAAATACACAAAAATATAAAAGGAAAGTCTAGTAAATATCAAAAGTAAAATTATATTTAAAAATAACACATCAAACAGGAATATCATGTTTAAAAATACTTTTCATCAATGATATGAACAGCAGGATGTAAATATGGGCTAGGAACTAAACGGAAACACTAGGTTTTATTCCTTACGGGGACTACATGTAGTCGGCTCACTAGGGATTGGCTACTAAGGCAGATACTTATAAATCTCTCATTAATGATTTTAATAAATCAATAATAACAAGTATTACAGTATGCTGTTACAACCTAAGCCTAACGCTGACCCAGTATGTGGCTGCAGTTGTGAAGCCTTGCTGTAGACAATATTAATTGTCTTAACACAAGAAAAAACTTGGTGAGATTGACAGACATGTTTTGCAGTGTAGCCAAACCCTGAGGACTCAGTGACTAATGATGTCATGTGACCGTGGCTCACCACCCTCAGTCAGACCTGGGGTAGACCTGGGACACCAGAACATCTGCGTGTCACTGAACACATGCACAGACGCAAAATGAGTGTGTCACTAATTCACACACCACACTAGGGACATGAGTGTGTCACTAACAGACATATACATGATGAGCTGGAGCGTGTGGGTGTCACTGAGGGCTGTGCCACAAGATACATGTGACCTTAAATGATCATGTCAGATCACTTCAACCCTCCTCTCCCCACCTTCCTCTTCCCCTTTCTTCCTCCTCCTCCCCTCCCCTTTTCCTCCTCCTCCCCTCCCCCTTTTCCTCCTCCTCCACTCCCATCTTTTCCTCCTCCTCCCCTCCCTCTCCTCCTCCTACTTCCTCCCACTCCCATCTTTTCCCCTCCTCCACTTTCCTCCTCCTCCCCTCCCCCTTTTCCTCCTCCTCCACTCCCATCTTTTCCTCCTCCTCCACTCCCCCTCTTTCCTCCTACTCCACTCCCCTCTTTTCCTCCTCCTCTCATCCCCTTTTCCTCCTCCTCCACTCCCATCTTTTCCTCCTCCTCCCCTCCCCCTCTTTCCTCCTCCTCCACTCCTCTCTTTTCCTCCTCCTCCACTCCCCTCTTTTCCTCCTCCTCCACTCCCCTCTTTCCTCCTACTCCACTCCCCTCTTTTCCTCCTCCTCTCATCCCCTTTTCCTCCTCCTCCACTCCCATCTTTTCCTCCTCCTCCCCTCCTCCCCTCTTTCCTCCTACTCCCATCTCCCCTCTTTTCCTCCTCCTCTCATCCCCTTTTCCTCCTCCTCCACTCCCATCTTTTCCTCCTCCTCCCCTCCCCCCTCTTTCCTCCTACTCCACTCCCCTCTTTTCCTCCTCCTCTCATCCCCTTTTCCTCCTCCTCCACTCCCATCTTTTTCCTCCTCCCCTCCTCCCCCCCTCTTTCCTCCTCCTCCACTCCTCTCTTTTCCTCCTCCTCCACTCCCCCTCTCCTTTCCCCTCCTCCTCCACTCCCCCCTTTTCTTTTCCTCTCTCCCCCTCCCCTCCCCCATCTTTTTCCTCCTCCTCCACTCCCTCTCTTTTCCTCCTCCTCCATCCCCCTTTTCCTCCTCCTCCCCATCTTTTCCTTTCCTCCCCCTCTTTCCTCCACTCCCTCCCCTCTTTTCCTCCTCCTCCATCCCCTCTCTTTTCCTCCTCCTCCACTCCTCCTCTTTTTCCTCCTCCACTCCCTCTTTTTTCACTCCCCTCTTTCCTCCTCCTCCTCCACTCCCTCTTTTCCTCCTCCTCCCCTCCCCTCTTTTCCTCCTCCTCCCCCTCTTTCCCTCCACCTCCCCTACCCTCATTTCCTCATCTTCCCCTCCCCCTTTTTCCTCCTCCTCCCTCCCCCTCTTTTCCTCTGCCCCTCTTTTCCTCCTCCTCCCCCTCCCCCTCTTTTCCTCCTCCTCCCTCCCCTCTTTTCCTCCTCCTCCCCTCCCCTCTTTTCCTCCTCCTCCTCCCCCTTTCCTTCCTCCTCCTCCTCCCCCTCTTTTCCTTCCCCCCTCTGCCCCCCCTCTTTTCCTCCTCCCCCCTCTTTTCCTCCTCCTCCCCTCCCCCTCTTTTCCGCCTCCTCCCCTCCCCTCTTTTCCTCCTCCTCCCCCTATTTTTCCTCCTCCCCCTCTTTTCCTTCCCCCTCTCCCCTCTTTTCCTCCGCCCCTTTTTTCCTCCTCCTCCCCTCCCCCTCTTTTCCTCTTCTGCCCCTCTTTTCCTCCTCCTCCACCTCTTCCCCACCCCACCCCACCCCTCCCCTCTTTTCCTCCGCCCCTCTTTTCCTCCTCCTCCACTCCCTCACTACCTCTTTCAGTTTATACTTTCCTCTCCACTCCTCTCTCCCCATTCCCTCACCCTCTCTCCCATTCCCTTCACCTTCTTGCCTCTCACCCTGCCTCTCTTCTCTCTCTCCTCTACTCTCTCACCCCTACTTCTCCTCTCTCATCCTTCTCTCATAAGTTTAATTGAACTCCACCTACTGTGAGCCATAAACACAGAGCTGATGTCTCCCCTCTAACCAGGCGTACACACACACACACACACACACACACACACACACACACACACACACACACACACACACACACACACACACACACACACACACACACACACACACACACACACACACACACACACACACACACACACACACGAGATGAATCTGGCTGTGTACAGGCTGCTAGATTTCCAGTGTTAACACAGAAATGTGACATTTCAACCAGTGAGAGAGTAACAGAAAGGTGATTAGGCAGAATTTAACGATGTTGATGATGATGATGATGACAACGACGTGATGATGGTGATGATGACAACAATGATGATGATGATGAAAGTGACTAACCCAGTACTCCCAGTCTGTAGTTGATTGTGATGACGATGACATTTCCATAGCTAGCCAGGACACTGCCGTCCATCATGCTGCCGCTCCCCTCTGAGTAGGAACCTCCGTGGACATACACCATCACCGGCCGCAGACCGCCCTCATCATGGATGTCTGGAAACACACACACAAGCGATATTTCCAGAGCGCTAAACAGCTCTTGCAGATAGCAAAGAAACATGTGGGTGCATGCATAATATGAGTTGAGGTAGATGCAGTGCATTGGTGTGTGTGTGTTTGTACATACTACATACCTTCCTCAGTAGGGACGTATATATTGAGGTAGAGGCAGTCTTCACTCTGCTGTGCCAGGTATGTGCTGGCTATGTCCAGGTTGGCAGAGTACCAGACAGGTAACATCTCTGTCAACAGGCTGTGTTCCTCTACAGGCTGGGGGCAGACGGGGGAGAACTGGGTGGCGTTTCTCACCCCCGGCCAGGACAGGGGGGGCTCGGGGGGCTGGAAGCGTCTCTCCCCGGTGGGGGGCGGGCATAGGGGACCCCCAAGTACTGGACCACAGGGCCCAGCAGGTCAGAGGGCATGGGGGTCAACTGACCCCTCAGTCTGCCCTGGGACGTGGTGATGACTGACTGGCTAGCAGCAGGGGGGAGGGACAGGATAAGGGAGAGGAGAGGGAGGAGGATGCCCCTCAGTTTGGACAGGGACAGGAGCATGGAGAGGACACACAGTAGAGAGGAGGGGAGAAAGAGGAGAGGGATGGGGGGAGTCGGGGGAGACATGTGGGAAGGACGGTGGGAGCGTTGGTGTTTGGTTTAGATCAGGACTCCGACTGTGAGTCTAGCACACACTCAAACAGCGATGGTCTCAGAATATGTCTTTCTCCTCCCTGGGTCTGCCACTCACCTCCCAGTTCTCTCCGCACAGTCACACTGCTCTGCCTGGAGGGAGAGAGATAGAGACAGACAAAGATGGAAAGACAAACCTTGAATTACAGTGGGGCAAAAAAAGTATTTAGTCAGCCACCAATTGTGCAAGTTCTCCCATTTTAAAAAAACGAGAGAGGCCTGTAATTTTCATCATAGGTACACTTCAACTATGACAGACAAAATGAGAAAAGAAATCCAGAAAATCACATTGTAGGATTTTTATGAATTTATTTGCAAATTATGGTGGAAAACAAGTATTTAGTCACCTACAAACAAGCAAGATTTCTGGCTCTCACAGACCTGTAACTTCTTCTTTAAGAGGCTCCTCTGTCCTCCACTCGTTACCTGTATTTATGGCACCTGTTTGAACTTGTTATCAGTATAAAAGACACCTGTCCACAACCTCAAACAGTCACACTCCAAACTCCACTATGGCCCAGACCAAAGAGCTGTCAAAGGACACCAGAAACAAAATTGTAGACCTGCACCAGGCTGGAAAGATTGAATCTGCAATAGGTAAGCAGCTTGGTTTGAAGAAATCAACTGTGGGAGCAATTATTAGGAAATGGAAGATATACAAGGCCACTGATAATCTCCCTCGATCTGGGTCTCCACGCAAGATCTCACCCCGTGGGGTCAAAATGATCACAAGAACGGTGAGCAAAAATCCCAGAACCACACGGGGGGACCTAGGGAATGACCTGCAGAGAGCTGGGACCAAAGTAACAAAGCCTACCATCAGTAACACAATCCGCTGCCAGGGACTCAAATCATGCAGTACCAGACGTGTCTCCCTGCTTAAGCCAGTACATGTCCAGGCCCGTCTGAAGTTTGCTAGAGAGCATTTGGATGATCCAAAAGAAGATTGGAAGAATGTCATATGGTCAGATGAAACCAAAATATAACTTTTTGGTAAAAACTCAACTCGTCGTGTTTAGAGGACAAAGAATGGTGAGTTGCATCCAAAGTACACCATACCTACTGTGAAGCATGGGGGTGGAAAAATCATGCTTTGGGGCTGTTTTTCTGCAAAGGGACCAGGACGACTGATCCGTGTAAAGGAAAGAATGAATGGGGCCATGTACTGTGAGATTTTGAGTGAAAACCTTGTTCCATCAGCAAGGGCATTGAAGATGAAACGTGGCTGGGTCTTTCAGCATGACAATGATCCCAAACACACCGCCCGGGCAACGAAGAAGTGGCTTCGTAAGAAGCATTTCAAGGTCCTGGAGTGGCCTAGCCAGTCTCCAGATCTCAACCCCATAGAAAATCTTTGGAGGGAGTTGAAAGTCCGTGTTGCCCAGCAACAGCCCCAAAACATCACTGCTCTAGAGGAGATCTGCATGGAGGAATGGGCCAAAATACCAGCAACAGTGTGTGAAAACTTTGTGAAGACTTACAGAAAACGTTTGACCTCTGTCATTGCCAACAAAGGGTATATATAACAAAGTATTGAGATAAACTTTTGTTATTGACCAAATGCTTATTTTCCACCATCATTTGCAAATAAATTCATTAAAAATCCTACAATGTAATTTTCTGGATTTTTTTCTCTCAATTTGTCTGTCATAGTTGAAGTGTAGCTATGATGAATATTACAGGCCTCTCTCATCTCTTTAAGTGGGAGAACTTGCACAATTGGTGGCTGACCAAATACTTTTTTGCCCCACTGAATATATACAGTTGAAGTCTGAAGTTTACATACACCTTAGCAAAATACATTATACTCCGTTTTTCACAATTCCTGACATTTAATCCAAGTAAAAATTCTGTGTCTTAGGTCAGTTAGGATCACCACTTTATTTTAAGAATGTGAAATGTCAAAATAATAGTAGAGAGAATGATTTATTTCAGCTTTTATTTATTTATTCACATTACCAGTGGGTCAGAAGTTTACATACACTCAATTACTATTTGGTAGCATTGCCTTTAAATTGTTTAACTTGGGTCAAACGTTTGGGTTGCCTTCCACAAGCTTCCCACAATAAGTTGGGTGAATTTTGGCCCATTCCTCCTGACAGAGCTGGTGTAACTGAGTCAGGTTTGTAGGCCTCCTTGCTCATTTCCGCCCACAGATTTTCTATAGGATAGAGGTTAAGGCTTTGTGATGGCCACTCCAATACCTTGACTTTGTTGTTCTTAAGCCATTTTGCCATAACTTTGGAAGTATGCTTGGGGTCATTGTCCATTTGGAAGACCCATTTGCGACCAATCTTTAACTCCCTAACTGAGGTCTTGAGATGTTGCTTCGATATAGCCACAGAATTTTCCATCCTCACGATGCCATCTATTTTGTGAAGTGCACCAGTCCCTTCAGCAGCAAAGCACCCCCACAACATGATGCTGCCATCCCCCGTGCTTCAGGGTTGGGATGGTGTTCTTCGGTTTACAAGCCTCCCCTTTTTTCCTCCAAACATAAAGATGGTCACTATGGTCACTATGGCCAAACAGTTCTATTTTCGTTTCATCAGACCAGAGGACATTTCTCCAAAAAGTATGATCTTTGTCCTCATCAAATCAAATCAAATTGTATTTGTCAGCAGATGTTAATGTGAGTGTAGCGAAATGCTTGTGCTTCTAGTTCCGACAATACAGTAATAACCAACAAGTAATCTAACTAACAATTCCAAAACTACTGTCTACTGTCTTATACACAGTGTAAGGGGATAAAGAATATGTACATAAAGATATATGAATGAGTGATGGTACAGAGCAGCATAGGCAAGATACAGTAGATGGTATCGAGTACAGTATATACATATGAGATGAGTATGTAAACAAAGTGGCATAGTTAAAGTGGCTAGTGATACATGTATTACATAAAGATGCAGTAGATGATATAGAGTACAGTATATACGTATGCATATGAGATGAATAATGTAGGGTATGTAACATTATATTAGGTAGCAGTGTTTAAAGTGGCTAGTGATATATTTCACATCATTTCCCATCAATTCCCATTATTAAAGTGGCTGGAGTTGAGTCAGTGTCAGTGTGTTGGCAGCAGCCACTCAATGTTAGTGGTGGCTGTTTAACAGTCTGATGGCCTTGAGATAGAAGCTGTTTTTCAGTCTCTCGGTCCCAGCTTTGATGCACCTGTACTGACCTCGCCTTCTAGATGATAGCGGGGTGAACAGGCAGTGGCTCGGGTGGTTGTTGTCCTTGATGATCTTTATGACCTTCCTGTAACATCGGGTGGTGTAGGTGTCCTGGAGGGCAGGTAGTTTGCCCCCGGTGATGCGTTATGCAGACCTCACTACCCTCTGGAGAGCCTTACGGTTGAGGGCGGAGTAGTTGGCGTACCAGGCGGTGATACAGCCTGCCAGGATGCTCTCGATTGTGCATCTGTAGAAGTTTGTGAGTGCTTTTGGTGACAAGCCGAATTTCTTCAGCCTCCTGAGGTTGAAGAGGCGCTGCTGCGCCTTCTTCACGATGCTGTCTGTGTGAGTGGACCAATTCAGTTTGTCTGTGATGTGTATGCCGAGGAACTTAAAACTTACTACCCTCTCCAATACTGTTCCATCGATGTGGATAGGGGGGTGTTCCCTCTGCATGCGCAGCTGCAAACTGTAGTCGGGCTTTTTTATGGAGGTTTTGAATCAGTGGCTTCTTCCTTGCCTAGCGGCCTTTCAGGTTATGTCGATATAAGACTTTTACTGTGGATATAGATACCTTTGTACCGTTTCGTCCAGCGTCTTCACAAGTTCCTTTGCTGTTGTTCTGGGATTGATTTGCACATTTCTCACCAAAGTACATTCATCTCTAGGAGACAGCACACATCTCCTTCCTGAGCGGTATGACAGCTGCGTGGTCCCATGGTGTTTATTCTTGCATATTATTGTTTGTACAGATGAACATGGTACCTTCAGGCATTTGGAAAATTCTCCCAAGGATGAACCAGACTTGTGGAGGTCTACAATTCTTTTCCTGCGGTCTTGGCTTATTTCTTTTGATTTTCCCATGTTGTCAAGCAAAGAGGCACTGAGTTTGAAGGTTGGCCTTGAAATACATCCACAGGTACACCTCCAATTGACTCGAATTATGTCAATTAGCCTATATGGCTTTAGCCTTCTAAAGCCATGACATCATTTTCTGGAATTTCCCAAGCTGTTTAAAGGCACAGTCAACTTAGTGTATGTAAACTAATGACCCACTGGAATTGTGATACAGTGAATTATAAGTGAAATAATTTTTCTGTAAACAATTGTTGGAAAAATGACTTGTGTCATGCACAAAGTAGATGTCCTAACCAACTTGCCAAAACTTTGTTAACAAGACATTTGTGGAGTGGTTGAAAAATTAGTTTTAATGACTCCAACCTAAGTGTATGTAAACTTCCGACTTCAACTGTACATTGAGACTCCTCTTACTTAGCATGTGGGCTGAACTGGGCAAATTCCCTCTTCTACTGCGTTGAAAAAAAATGCATGCACGTTTTGACAAAGCCCATAGTGCAAATAAAGGCAGACTTTAAAGTATAGATATGAAGACATAATTTAAAAAACATCACTGGCCAGAGAGAACAAGCTGTACAACCTTTCAGGGTGCAGAATGATAGAAACTGAGAGACATGCTCTCCTCTCATGCCCCAACTACAAAGTAAACGAGAGTAATCTTGGTAGCATTTTACATTGGACTACAGGCTACAGCATAGAATAAACTGGTAATAACATGGCAATAGCATGGTGTAATTACGTTATTGTTTCAGAGGAATAATCTTTTCTGCCTATATTCAAAATCAACATGACAACAATCATAGAGCTGGCAGCATAGTATGTGACAACAACCTGTCATAAATTAAGGTGGGAAAAACAGATACAAAATATGCCAATGTTACTCCTTAGCTATTTCCTGATTGTAATTATTGGTTTTTCTAAATTATTGGTTTCTAACCCCCCCCCCCCCATTCGCATTAAAATGTGTAGGACAAGTCATTTTTCTTATTGTAGTGATATTGTATTGGTTTTTCCATTCATGACAAAACATGCCATTTGAACTGATTTTTTTTTTTTGGGGGGGGGGGTAAATATTTGTGTCCAACAAATAACATCTAAATGTATCTCTTAGCTGTGACTGATAGGCCTACTGCAGCTGCAACGTCCTATGTCTGGGCCTGTATCAGCTGCATATGGCTGTATATTTTAATCAGAGCCCATTCCTCTCCATTCGCTGCAGTGACACCCTCCAGGTGCTACAGTGGCCATGACACAGGTTGTGCAGCTTAGATCATGACGCTTTGACTCCGGACATATCTTTAAAAAAAGAAACCTTATCCATCTGCTATCCAGCTATATTATCTATGTACAGCCTATAGTGAAATACATTTTATAGCGGGTTTTAGTCACAACATTTTCACTGTGAAGCGCAACATCCGATGAATAGTAATGAGTGTTACTCCCTACAGGACACCAAACACACACACACAGAAGAACAGGGTGATAAATGAGACTCACCGATACACACGTCATAGCTCCATTGGTCTGTTCATGTGGCTGCTGCGGTAAAAAAAAAATGTCAGCTGGCAGAGCATTTCATCCTTCACCGCGAAGAAAAGACAAGAAGGAGAGAGAGAACAGGAGCGGTGAGAGAAATCCCGGGACCGTGTGTCACTGGACTGCAGAGCCTCGTGCGCCAGCGACGTGCCTGGGGTATATTCCGCCGTGAGCTCCGGGGAATAGCCTATGTATTTATTGTCCGAACCCCGCAACTGAATACGGTACTAGACGTGGTTATTGTTAATTAATAACAAAAACACGATGTTCACATCTCCCTCTCCCTTCCCCTCTCTGTCTTTCTTTCTCTGTCTCTCCCTCTCAAAAGATGCTAATGGAAAGTGTTGAATTGAGCCTGCAGCCAATAGATTCCTGCACCCTCATCAGCTTGGACACACTAACACACACACTAACACACACACACACACACACACACACACACACACACACACACACACACACACACACACACACACACACACACACACACACACACACACACACACACACACACACACACACACACACACACACACACACACACGTGTCAGGCTATCAGTAATCACAGCACAGCTCATCTTAGCTTCTGGATCCAAGTTGGGAGAACTGTGTCTCAGGCAAGATGGAACATAAATGGGATGTGATAACTTCATAATACCTTTCTTCTATTTGATACAAAAAGGATAAAGCAGCCTTCGCCAAAACCACACATTTTCTCGATAGCACCACCATGGTGAAATACATACTGTATGAATGTTGTTTTTTAAATCACACAAACAGCTTCATGACAAACAACCTTAAAAAACAATCAAATGACTGAGTCACAAGATAACATCACATTAGTGTGTTCTGTCTCCACCTATGTCTGTGTTCTTTGCTGGGGCCATTCCAGCTGGACTGTGACACATGACTCACCCAATTACCTCAAATCCTTAGCCCTCAATGTCAGCTCAGTTTAACCCTAACTGTACCAATGATGCCACGTAACAAAGACGATTCTCCCTTTGCCACCCCAAAGTGGATATGTGAAATGGCCCATGAAGGTATTTTCGGGTCCAAAAAGTTGGACCTGGACACGAGGACAAACAGAACCAGACCAGAATGGACCTGATCATTTAAGAAAAAGGGGGACCCAGACCCGAACGGACCCAAGAACAATCAGACCCAGACACGACAACATCCAGACCGATTGGACCTGAGTGACAAAACAATGTGTGTCAGCCTAGTTGCTCTTCTGGTTAACAAATAGGTCCTAGATCCCTGCTGTTTGTTGTTTTCAATCTTCATTGTGACCTGCCCTGTCTGGAATTGCGAGTAGTAACAGTGTAACCTACGTTGCTAGCTACCATAACAAAGACCAAAGCCAGCGGGAGTACCATTGAGGACAGTGGTGTCTGTCACGGATTCCTCCGGTACTGCTGCTCATTCCGTGCATCATGTCCAGAGGTCTATGGCTATATAGGCTCTCTGAAACTGGCCCGTCCGACACAACTTCGGCAGCTGCAACTGGCACGTCCGACGCCGCTGCAACTGGCACGTCCGCCGCAACTTCGGCAGCTGCAATTGGTCCGTCCGACGCCGCCGCAACTTCGGCAGCTGCAACTGGTCCATCTGACGACGACACAACTTTGGCAGCTGCAACTGGCCCTGACCGACCCGTACCACGTCCTTGTGGTCGTCCTCAAGGCCCGATGTCGTCCCGCTGCTGGTGTTGTGCACTTGTTATTACAGGTCTTGTCCCGTGTATTGTTATTACGTGTTTCATCCTGTGTTTTTTCATCCCTCTCTCTTTTGTTTTGGTTACATCCCTGTGTTTTTATATATGTGTTTTTTGTGGGGGGCATTGTCCCGTGCCTTTTCATGACATGTTGTATTTTTGGGAGGACTAATAAAACCTGTTTGGGCTAGGGGGCAGCATTTTCACTTTTGGATGAAAAGCGTGCCCAGAGTAAACTGCCTCCTACTCAGTCCCAGATGCTAATGAATATTATTAGAAGTATTGGATAGAAAACACTCTGAAGTTTCTAAAACTGTTTGAATGATGTCTGTGAATATAACGTAACTCATATGGCAGGCAAAACCCTGAGAAGAAATCCAAACAGGATGTGGGAAATCTGAGGTTTTTCAACTCATCCCCTATTGAAGATACAGTGGGATTGCACTTCCTAAGGCTTCCACTAGATGTCAACCGTCTTTAGAACTTTGTTTTATGCTTCTACTATGAAGGGGGGCTGAATGAGAGGGGAATGAGTCAGAGGTATGCCAGCAGTCACGAGCATTCACATAAGAGGTAGCTTTTCTATAGATGGAATTCTCCGGTTGGAACATTATTGAACATTTATGATAAAAACATCCTAAAGATTGATTCTATACATCGTTTGATATGTTTCTACGACGAGTAATATAACTTTTTGGAATTTTCTTCCGACCTTTCCGCTGGAAGTTGCACGCACGTTTCGATTTGTTTACCAAACGCCCTAACAAAAGGAGGTATATGGACATAAATTATGAACTTTCTCGAACAAATCAAACATTCATTGTGGAACTGGGATTCCTGGGAGTGCATTCTGATGAAGATCATCAAAGGTAAGTGAATATTTATAATGCTATTTCTGACTAATGTTGACTGCGCAACATGGCGGATATTTATTTTGGCTGATTTGGGCTCTGAGCTCCGTACTCAGATTATTGCATGGTATGCTTTTTCCTTAGAGTTGTTTTGTAATCTGACACAGCGGTTGCATTAAGGAGAGGTTTATCTAAAGTTCCATGCATAACAGTTAAATTGATGTGGCTCTCTGCAAAAGCACTGCATGTTTTGGAACTACTGAACATAACACGCCAATGTAAAATGAGATTTTTGGAAATAAATACATACTTTATTAACAAAAACATACATGAATTCCTATGAGTGTCATCTGATGAAGATCATCAAAGGTTAGTGATTAATTTTATCTCTATTTGTGCTTTTTGTGACTCCTCTCTTTGGCTGGAAAAATGGCTGGGGTTTTCCGTGACTTGGTGGTGACCTAACATAACGTTTGTGGAGCTTTCACTGTAAATCTGACACTGTGGCTGGATTAACGAGAATTTTATATTTAAAATGGTGGCTAATACTTGTATGTTTGAGAAATTTGATTTATGAGATTTCTGTTGATTTGTATTTGGCACCCTGCAATTTCATTGGCTGTTAGCGGAACCCTGTTCCCAGACAGGTTAAAACCCCCTATTACGTATTCCTGCGCCTGTCTCCAATCATTTATACAACGTGACAGTGTCTCTCTATCACAGGTGAAGGATCTTTTAAACAAACAAAAATTGTTACACAAGCAGTTGCTACAACAACAAGAAAATAGCTACAAGTGTTTTGTCCAAATACTGGTGGATTCAACTAATAAAAGAATGGGCAACCTGACCAGAGAGGTCCTTGACCTGATGAACAGTTTGCAGTTTTCCCAGGGGCAGCTCAAGTTGAAACAGGAGAATGACAAGATGACAGCAATCTGTAAGTCATTGAGAGAGGACATCAGTTCTGTGTGTGAATCCATGATAACAATGACGATTAAATCAGACTCGAGGGACAATCAAGGTGGAACAACATGGACGGAATTGCAGAATCTCCACATGAGACCAGGACAGATTCTAATGATAAAGTGAGGGAAATGATCTCTGAGAAATTGAAGATGGACCACAGGAAGATTGAGATGGAACACGCCCACAGGACTGTAAAACCCACCACCGGCCCAGGTGACAGGTCCAAGTTCCTGAGGTTCAAGGACAAGGTAGCTGTTGTGGAAAGAGCAAAGAACTTGAGAGGAACGTATATCTGTCACGTGTGCTCCCTCTCCGGCCTCTAGGTCAGCAGGCTGCTCATTATCGTGCACACCTGTCACCATCGTTACACGCACCTGGGCTTTGTCAGATTCACCTGGACTCCATCACTTCCCTGATTACCTTCCCTATATATGTCACTCCCTTTGGTTCCTCCCCCAGGCGTCATTGTTTCTGTTTCATGTCTGTGTGATGTTCGTGTTTCTTGTTTGGTATTATGTTCCATTTATTTTATTAAAACACTCACTCCCTGAACTTGCTTCTCGACTTGCTTCAGCGCACATTGTTACAATATCTTTATCAACGAGGACTATCCTGAAGCTGTAAGCTAGAAGACAAAATAACTCATCCCAGCCATGAAAGCTGCCAGAGCGCGTGTAACGGTTTTCTGTATGTGAAGGAGAGTCAGACCAAAATGTGGCTTGGCTATTGAGGTCCATGTTTAATGAAACAAAGTAAACACGAATCAAAAACAATAAACGTAACACGAAAACCGAAACAGCCTCATACTGGTGCAAAGTAACACAGAGACCGTAACAAGGACAATCACCCACAAAACCCAACACCAAACAGGCTACCTAAATATGGTTCCCAATCAGAGACAATGACGAACACCTGCCTCTGATTGAGAACCATATCAGGCCAAACATAGAACTAGACAAACTAGACATGTAACATAGAATGCCCACTCAGCTCACACCCTGACCAACCAAAACATAGAAACATACAAAGCAAACTATGGTCAGGGTGTGACAGCGCGCAGATACATTGCTTACATCCACTATAGCAGAAGCCTGGAAGGGATGAGAGAGCCAAGTCTATGGGTTCGTAGCTTCAACCCCACAACACACACACACCAATTGATTAATGGACTGCTGAATATATTTTTTGTATCTTGCTTGTTTGATCTTTTCCATATTATGTCTATCTCTGATAAGCTACACAGGAAAGGGCTGAAAATACCCCATATTAATATATCTAGCGTTCGATATAACGTTCATGAAATCAAAAATGAGCAAACATTAAATAACATTCATATATTAGCCATTTCTGAGACTCCGATAATTCATTTGATGATACAGCAGTAGCAATACAAGGATATAAGATTCATAGAAAAGATAGAAATACTTATGAGGGACGTGTTGCTGTATATATTCAGAGCCATATCCAGAAGATCTTATGTCAAGTGTTATTGAAGTGTTGTGGTTGTAGGTTAACTTGGCACATCTAAAGCCTTTTCTTTTGGGGTGTTGCTATAGGCCACCAAGTGCTGACAGTCAGTATTTAAATAATATGTGTGAAATGCTTGATAGTGTATGTGATGTAAACAGAGACTTTCTTGGGGACCTGAATATTGACTGGTTTTCATCAAGCTGTCTGCTTCAAAAGGAAGCTTCTCACTGTAACCAGAGCCTGTAATCTGGTTCAGGTTATTAATAAGTTTACCAGGGTGTTTACAAACACTACAGGAACAAGATCGTCCACATGTATCGCTCAAATTTTTACTAATACTGTAGAACTTTGTTCTAAAGCTGTATCCGTACTGTCACGCCCTGGCCATAGAGAGGGTTTTATTCTCTGGTTTGGTTAGGCCAGGGTGTGACTAGGGTGGGCATTCTAGTTTCTTTAGTTCTATGTTTTCTATTTCTCTGTGTTTGGCCGGGTGTGGTTCTCAATCAGAGGCAGCTGTCTATCGTTGTCTCTGATTGAGAATCATACTTAAGCAGCTTTATCCCACCTGTTTTTTGGGGTAGTTGTTTTGTGTCTGCACCAGACAGAACTGTTTCGTTTTGTTCCACTTTGTTCTTTTGTTTCAGTGTTCAGTTTAAATAAATACCATGAACACGTACCACGCTGCACTTTGGTCCACTCCTTCTTCATGATGTTAAAAATATTTGTTGGTCTGATGTGATTAATAAGGAGCATCCAGATGCTGCACTTGATTCATTTATGAAATTGCTTCTTCCAATTATTGATAAACATGCACCTGTTAAGAAACGGACTGTTAGAACTGTTAAGGCTCCATGGATTGATGAGTTGAAAAACTGTATGGTTGAAAGAGATGGGACAAAAGGAGTGACTAAGTCTGGCTACGCATCTGACTGGCTGACTTACTGCAAATGTAGAAATGATGTGTCTAAACTCAACAAAAATGAGTAGAAACTGTATTATAAAGCCAAGATCACTGATATAAAGACTTTGGAGTACTTTAAATGAAATTATGGGCAGAAAGACAAATTCAACTCCATATTTCATCTAATCGGATGGCTTATTCATCACAAAACCATTTGATGTTGCCAATTATTTTAATGATTACTTAATTTGCAAAGTGGGCAAAATAAGGCAGGAAATGCCAACAATGAACAGTGAGACATCATATTCATGCATACAAAAAACAAATTAGTTAGTGTGAAAGAGGTGGATTATTTTTGTTATCGATCAATAATGACAAACCCCCTGGCATTGATAACCTAGATAGAAAGCTACTGAGGATGGTAGCTGACTATAGCTACTCCTATCTGTCATATCTTTAATCTGAGCCTAGAGGAACGTCTTTGTCCTCAGGCCTGGAGGGAAGCTAAAGTAATTCCGCTACCCAAGAGTGGTAAAAGAGGCCTTTACTGTTTCTAACAGCAGACATATTAGCTTGCTGCCAGCTCTTAGCAAACAGTTGGAAAAAATTGTGTTTGACCAAATACAATGCTATTTCTCTGTAAACAAATTAACAGACTTTCAGCGTGCTTATAGAGAAGGGCACTCAACATGTACTGCATTGACACAAATAACTGATGATTGGTTAAAAGAAATTGATAATAAGATTGTGGGAGCTGTACTGTTAGATGTCACTGCAGCCTTTGATATTATTGACGTGTTGTTGAAAAAACGTATGTGTTATGGCTTTTCAACCTCTGCCATATTGTGGATTCAGAGCTATCTATCTCATAGAACTCAAAGGGATTTCTTTAATGGAAGCTTCTGTAATGTCAAATGTAAGTATGGTGTAACGCAGGGCAGCTTTCTAAGCCCTCTACTCTTTTCTATTTTTACCAATGACCTGCCACTGGCATTGAACAAAGCATGTGTGTCCATGTATGGTGATGATTCAACCATATTCGCACCAGAAACCACAGCTAATCAAGTTGCAGTCTATTTTGGAATGGGTGGCCAGTAAGAAACTGGTTCTGAACATCTCTAAAACTAAAAGCACTGTATTTGGTACAAATCATTCCCTAAGTTCTAGACCTGACATATCAATGACCCCAGCTCAGTTAATCCCTACCATTGTGTCGCTGAGTCATCATAATGCTTTAGCAAATGTACATTATACCAGGGGCAGTGGTAGACACAATGTAAGTCACCTAATTGATATCCCTCTAACTGCCCTAAATGCCTCTGCTGATCCTACATCTATTCTATGCAGCAATTATGTGTCTATGAACCAGATTTATGCTGTTAGCACTGAGGCGATGTGTCCTAGTAGGAAGTTCCCTGTGTGCAGCTCACCCTGCACTAACATAAATAACATGAGAATATCTACTTCTGCTAAGCTTCCCAGTGAAGCAATGAAAACAAGCAAGCATCCATGAAAAGTGCTCAAAATATAGTCCACGTTAACATATGTAGCTTAAGAAACAAGGTTCATGAAATTAATAAATAGCTTGTAACAGATGACATTCATATTCTGAATATGTCTGAAACTCACTTAGATAATACCTTTGATGATACAGTGGTAGCAATACAATGTTTTAACATTTACAGAAAATATGGTGGAGGTGTTGCTGTTTATATTCAGAACCACATTCCTGTAAAAATGTTAAATACAATTGAAGTAATATGGCTACAGGTTCATCTGCATCATCTAAAGCCTATTCTTGTGGGAAGCTGCTATAGACCACCAAGTGCTAACAGTCAGTATCTGGATAACATGTGTGTAATGCTTTATAATGTATAAGGGGTCATACAATAAGTTTTGTAGTGATTCCTATGTTGTTGATGTAAATAAAATGTGTTGGTGTGTAATGAGGAGCGAACAGATGTTGAACTTGACACATTTATGAAATTGCTTATCCCAGTTACTAATAAGCATGCACCCTTTAAGAAAATTACTTTAAAAACTATTCAATCCCTGTGGACTGATGAGGAATTGAAAAATTGTATGGTTGAGAGGTATGAGGCAAAAGGAATGGAAAATAAGTCTGGCTGCACAACCGACTGGCAAACGTACAGCAAATTGAGAAATCATGTGATTAAACTGAAGAAAAACATGAAGAAACTACACTATGAAACACAGATATGACATAAATATTCCTAGTAAAAAGCATTGGATGCCTCTCGGGTGTCATCCCTGGGTTCGCGCCCAGGCTCTGTCGTAACCGGCCGCGACCTGGAGGTCCGTGGGGCAACGCACAATTGGCCTAGCGTCGTCCGGGTTAGTGAGGGCTTGGTCGGTAGGGATGTCCTTGTCTCATCGCGCACCAGCAACTCCTGTGGCGGGCCGGGCGCAGTGCGTGCTAACCAAGGTTGCCAGGTGCACGGTGTACCCTCCGACACATTGGTGCGGCTGGCTTCCGGGTTGGATGCGCGCTGTGTTAAGAAGCAGTACGGCTGGTTGGGTTGTGTATCGGAGGACGCATGACTTTCAACCTTCGTCTCTCCCGAGCCCGTACGGGAGTTGTAGCGATGAGACAAGATAGTAGCTACTACAACAATTGGACACCACGAAATTGGGGAGAAAAAGGGGTACATTTTTTTTAAAGCATTCAGCTTCAATGAAATTCTGGGGAAAAAGGCAAACTCAGCTACATCATTCATTGAATCAGATGGCTCATTCATAACAAAACCGACTGATATTGCCAAGTACTTTAATGATTTTTTCATTGGCAAGATTAGCAAACTTAGGCATGTCGTGCCAGCAACAAACACTGACACTACACATCCAAGTATATCTGACCAAATTATGAAAGACAAGAATAGTAATTTTGAATTGCGTAAAGTGAGTGTGGAAGAGGTGAAAAAATGATTGTTGTCTGACAACTTGGATGGAAAATTACTGAGGATAATAGCGCCACTTCTGCCATATCTTCAATTTAAGCCTACTAGAATGTGTGAGACCTCAGGCCTGGAGGGAAGCAAAAGTCATTCCGCTACTTAAGAATAGTAAAGCCCTCTTTACTGGCTCAAATAGCCGACCAATCAGCTTGTTACCAACCCTTAGTAAAGTTTTGGAAAAAATTGGGTTTGATCAGATACAATGCTATTTTACAATAAACAAGTTAACATTTCAGCATGCTTATAGTGAAGGACATGCAACATGCACAGAACTTACTCAAATGACTGATGATTGGCTGAGAGAAATGTATGATAAAAAGATTGTGGCGGCTGTTTTGTTACACCCCCTGCTATATTGTGGATAAAGAGTTACCTGTCTAACAGAACACAGAGGGTGTTCTTTAACCTCTTGCTCCTACCTGACGCGCAGGCGTCCCATCTAGACATCTGGAAATGCAAATGCGCTATGCTAAATGCTAATAGTACTAGTTAAAACTCAAACGTTCATTAAAATACACATGCAGGGTATTGAATTACACTCGTTGTGAATCCAGGCAACAAGTCAGATTTTTAAAATGCTTTTCAGCGAAAGCATGAGAAGCTATTATCTGATAGCATGTAACACCCCAAAAGACCCGCAGGGGACGTAAAAAAAAAAATTAGCATAGTCGTCGCTACACAAACCGCACAAATAAAATATAAAACATTCATTACCTTTGACCATCTTATTTGTTGGCACTCCTAGATGTCCCATAATCACCATTGGGTCTTTTTTTCGATTAAATCGGTCCATATATAGCCTAGATATCGATCTATGAAGACTGTGTGATAAACAAAAAAAATAGCGTCTTATAACGTAACGTCATTTTTTTTAATTAAAAAAGTTGATGATAAACTTTCACAAAACACTTCGAAATACTTTTGTAATGCAACTTTAGGTATTAGTACATGTTAATAAGCGACCAAATTGATCACGAGGCGATGTATATTCTTTAGCTGTCCGTCTGGAAATAAATGTCCGGATAAATCTCAACCAAAATATCCGGTCGGAGACCTGAAGAAATGGCTTGTCTCTTCTTCGTTTGACCAAGTAACAAAGCCTAGGCAAATGACAAGACTGTTGACATCGTGTGGAAGCTGTAGGTATTGCAACCTCAGCCCCATTTATTGTGGTTCGCCTTTATCAATGGGTTGAAGTGGCGGATGGATATATATTCCCATTTTCAGTGATCAGATTTTCCTGCGCTTTTCGATGAAACGCACGTTCTGTTATAGTCACAGCCGTGATTTAACCAGTTTTATAAACGTCTGAGTGTTTTCTATCCACACATAATAATCATATGCATATACTATATTCCTGGCATGAGCAGCAGGGCGCTGAAATGTTGCGCGATTTTTAACAGAATGTTCGAAAAAGTAGGCAGTAGGAGTAACAGGTTAATGGAAGCCGTTCCAACATAATCCAGGTAGAATCAGGTATTCCCCAGGGCAGCTGTCTAGGTCCTTTACTTTTTTCAATCTTTACTAACGGCACGCCACTGACTTTGAATAAAGCCGGTGTGTCTATGTATGTGGATGACTCAACACTATACATGTCAGCTACTACAGCAACTGAAATGACTGCAACGCTTAACAAAGAGCTTCAGTTAGATTCAGAATGGGTGGCAAGGAATAAGTTAGTCCTAAATATTTCAAAAACTAAAAGCATTGTATTTGGGACAAATTATTCATTACACCCTAAACCTCAACTAAATATTGTAATAAATAATATGGAAATTGAGCAAGTTGAGGTGACTAAACTGCTTGGAGTAACCCTGGATTGTAAACTGTCATTGTCAAAACATATTGATACAACAGTAGCTAAAATGGGGAGAAGTCTGTCCATAATAAAGCGCTGCTCTACATTCTTAACTTCTTCGAGATAGGGGGCGCTCTTTTAATTTTTGGATGAAAAACGTTCCCGTTTTAAACAGGATATTTTGTCACGAAAAGATACTCGACTATGCATGTAATTGACAGCTTTGGAAAGAAAAAAAACTGCAAAGATATCATCTGTGAGTGCCTCAGAACTAATGCTACAGGCGAAACCAAGATGAAATGGTCCAGATTTTGAATGCCCTGTGTTCCAATGTCTCCTTATATGGCTGTGAATGTGCCAGGAATGAGCCTGCACTTTCTGTCGTTTCCCAAAGGTGTCTGCAGCATTGTGATGTATTTGTAGGCATATAATTGGAAGATTGACCATAAGAGACTACATTTACCAGGTGTCCTCCATCGAAATTATTGCATAATCTCCAGCTCCATGCACGTTCCATTTTCTTCAGAGGAGAAAGTCAACTGCCACGAATGATTTATCATCGATAGATATGTGAAAAACACCTTGAGGATTGATTCTAAACAACGTTTGCCATGTTTCTGTCGATATTATGGAGTTAATTTGGAAAAAAGTTTGCGTTGTAATGACTTAATTTTCTGTTTTTTTCTTACCCAAACGTGATGAACAAAACGGAGCAATTTGTCCTACACAAATAATATTTTGGGAAAAACTGAACATTTGCTATCGAACTGAGAGTCTCCTCATTGAAAACATCTGAAGTTCTTCAAAGGTAAATTATTTTATTTGAATGCTTTTCTTGTTTTTGTGAAAATGTTGCATGCTGAATGCTAGGCTTAATTCTATGCTAGCTATCAATACTCTTACACCAATGCTTGTTTAGCTATGGTTCAAAAGCATAATTTGAAAATCTGAGATGACAGTGTTGTTAACAAAAGGCTAAGCTTGAGAGCTAATATATTTATTTCATTTCATTTGCGATTTTCATTAATAGTTAACATTGCGTTATGGTAATGAGCTTGAGGCTATAAATAGGATCCCAGATACGGGATTGCTCGTCACAACAGGTTTTAACAACACTATCAATAAGGCAGGTCCTACAGGCTCTAGTTTTGTTGCACTTGGACTACTGTGCAGTCATGTGGTCAGATGCCACAAAGAGGGACTTAGGAAAATTGCAATTGGCTCAGAACAGGACTGCATGGCTGGCCCTTGGATGTACACAGAGAGGAAACAATAATATGCAACAATCTAACAATGATATGCATGTCAATCTCTGCTGGCTCAAAGTAGAGGAGAAATTGACTTCATCACTTCTTGTATTTGTGGGAGGTATGTTGAATGCACCAAGCTGTCTGTTTAAACGACTAGCACACAGCTCAAATACCCATGCATACCCCACAAGACATGCCACCAGAGGTCTCTTCACAGTCCCCAAATCCAGAATAGACTATGGGAGGCGTACAGTACTACATAGAGCCATGACTACTAAAAATAGACCTTATGGAACAGTGGGGACTGTGAAGCAACACGAACATAGGCCCAGACACATGCATACACACACATGATAACATACCCATGTACAGTTGAAGTCGGAAGTTTACATACACAGAGGTTGGAGTCATTAAAACTTGTTTTTCAACCACTCTACAAATCTCTTGTGAACAACTATAGTTTTGTCAAGTCAGTTAGGACACCTACTTTGTGCATGACACAAGTCATTTTTCCAACAATTGTTTACAGATTATTTCACTGAGAATTCACTGTATCACAATTCCAGTGAGTCAGAAGTTTACATACACTAAGTTGACTGTGCCTTTAAACAGCTTGGAAAATTCCAGAAAATGATTTGATGGCTTTAGAAGCTTCTGATAGGCTAATTGACATCATTTGGGTCAATTGGAGGTGTACCTGTGGATGTATTTCAAGGCCTTACATTCAAACTCAGTGCCTCTTTGCTTGACATCATGGGAAAATCAAAAGAAATAAGCCAAGTCCTCAGAAAAACAATTGTAGACCTCCACAAGTCTGGTTCATCCTTTCCAAATGCTTGAAGGTACCATGTCCATCTGTAAAAACAATAGTATGCAAGAATAAACACCATGGGACCATGCAGCCATCATACCGCTCAGGAAGGAGACGCATTCTGTCTCCTAGAGATGAACGTACTTTGGTGCGAAAAGTGCAAATCCACCCCAGAACAACTGAAAAGGACCTTGTGAAGATGCTGGAGGAAACTGGTACAAAAGTATCCATATCCACAGTAAAACAAGTCTTATATCGACATAACCTGAAAGGCCGCTCAGCAAGGAAGAAGCCACTGCTTCAAAATCACCATAAAAAAGCCAGAGTACGGTTTGCAACTGCACATGGGGACAAAGATCGTACTTTTTGGAGAAATGTCCTCTGATCTGATAAAAACTCAAATAGAACTGTTTGGCCATAGTGACCATTGTAATGTTTGGAGGAAAAATGGGGCAGCTTGCAAGCTGAAGAACACCATCCCAACCGTGAAGCACGGGGATGGCAGCATCATGTTGTGGGGGTGCTTTACTGCAGAAGGGACTGGTGCACTTCACAAAATAGATGGCATCAGAGAAACATTATGTGGATATATTGAAGCAACATCTCAAGACATCAGTCAGGAAGTTAAAGCTTGGTCACAAATGGGTCTTCCAAATGGACAATGACCCCAAGCACACTTCCAAATTTGTGGCAAATTGGCTTAAGGACAACAAAGTCAAGGTATTGGAGTGGCCATCAAAGCCCAATCCTATAGAACATTTTGAGGGCAGAACTGAAAAAGTGTGTGCGAACAAGGAGGCCTACAAACCTGACTCTGTTACACCAGCTCTGTCAGGAGGAATGGGCCAAAATTCACCCAACTTATTGTGGGTGTTACCAAATAATAATTGAGTGTATGTAAACTTCTGATCCACTGGGAATGTGATAAAATAAATAAAAGCTGAAATAAATCATTATCTCTACTATTATTCTGACATTTCACCTTCTTAAAATAAAGTGGTGATCCTAACTGACCTAAAACAGGGAATCTTTACTAGGATTAAATGTCAGGAATGTATTTGGTTAAGGTGTATGTAAACTTCAACTGTACACACGGATTTTGTGGTAGTAGAGTATGGGCCTGAGAGCACACAGTGTGTTGAGAATTCTGTAATGAATGTATTGTAATGTTTTTAAAATCGTATAACTGCCTTAATTTTGTCATGCCCCAGGAAGCTAATGGGGATCCATAAATACAAATACCTCAGCTGAGTCTGGTAATGAATGGTGTCGCTGTTAAACAAGTTGAGACTAAATTACTTGGCGTTACCTTAGATTGTAAACTGTCGTGGTGAAGATGGGGAGAGGTCTGTCCGTAATAAAGAGATGCTTTGCTTTATTGACACCACACTACAAAAATCAAGTCCTGCAGGCACTAGTTTTGTCTTATGTTGATTATTGTCCAGTCGTGTGGTCCAGTGCTGTAAGGAAAGACCTAGTTAAGCTGCAGCTGGCCCAGAACAGAGCAGCATGTCTTACTCTTTGTCATCAGAGGGCTGATATAAATATTATGCATGCCGATCTCTCTCTGCTAAGAGTTGGAGAGACTGACTGCATCACTTCTGTTTATGAAATATTGTGTTGAAAACTCCAAATTGTTCGCATAGTCAACTTACACACACAGCTCTCACACACACACAGCTCTCACACACACACACTTACCCCACCAGACATGCCATCAGGGGTCTTTCCACAGTCCCCAAATCCAGAACAACTTCAAGAAAGCGTACAGTATTATATAGGGCTAGTATTGCATGGAACACTGTTCCATCTCATATTGCTCAAATGAACAGCATTTGTTTCCACAGGTTTCAAAAAACAGATAAAGCAACGACACAACGCCTCCCCTGTATTTGACCTAGTTAGTTTGTGTGTATCTATTGATATGTAGGCTAAGTGTGCCTTTTAAACTGAGCCGTTCATGTCTATTAATGTTCTGTACTATGTAATGTTTCATGTGGACCCCAAGAAGAGTAGCTGCTGCTTTTACAATAGCTAATGGGGATCCTAATAAAATACAAAATATGTTGGCTAAGCTTTGTAAAGGTCAATAAATTCCTTATGAGCGTAAAATAAATATGCTGTAGGCTATTCAGAGCCGTGGCCGGGTCCATTCAGGTCTATCAGCTGTAGTTACATAGACCCGAAAACCGATGACAATCAAACAGGACCCGCTCGAGTCCCGGTTATTCAGTTATTGGACCAATGAAGACCCCTACTCAGCAGTCATTCATCACATCAACTGGTGGCTACAGACATTTATTTTCCTTCAGATGTTGTATCCATCCTCTCAGGAAAACAAAACAAACTGGGTATGTATACATCAGCCCAATATAGTTCAGTGCATGAGGGCAAGTTAATAAAATCCATAAAACGGGTGCCTAGGAGGACCATGCCGCCCTTGCCATTCAGTCAGATACTGTATGTCTTCCAATATAAAGCCTGCATCAGGTGTCTTCTGGGAGTAGGACTGCAATGCTACCGGTAAATGACCAGAATTTAGTAATTTTGTTAATTCAGTTAATCTATGGCAAATGTATTTAAAACTATTCATATAGTATTCATTTTTTATCTGTGCCCATATTGTCCAAAAGTTCTTAAAAACATATATATATATTTTACATGTGATAAGGCCACACAGGGGGCCAGCAATAGACACCTGTGATAATCTGAAGTAACCAAAAGGCCACTAGATGCCACGTGATAAACCCCCCCCCCCCCCCCCCCCCCCCCAAAAAAAAAAAACATTAAGTGACCAAAATTCAGGTAGTTTACTGGTAAATGTAAAAAGTTTACAGTAATAAACCCTCCATTTGCAACCCTACCTGTGAAGCAATGTGAGGACTAACTCCTGTGGTCTTTTTAGTAACCCTCGTCTCATCTGCAGGACACACAAACAGGTAGTGGAGCTATGCTGCCCTCTGCTGGATCATAAACGTAGAGGCAGTTCTAACTGTTTTTTTTTTGGAAAACACCATTTCAACAGAAGCAACAATGCATGCAATATAAGAAAACTACATTATTTAGGTACAGAATTTAAAAAAAAACATTTGACTTGTTCAATAAGGATGTTCATTACCTGATGTAAAATGTTTTACTATGCTGTGAATCAGAATCATCTTTATTCACCAAAGATATTTGCATGTACAGGAATTTGACTAAGTAAAAAACTACTGCTACAAATGTTTTGGTAGACTGTGCCCAACTGAACACAACCTTGTATTCATTTTATGTTTGCAACATTAGGATAGACAAGAATAGTAGCAATAAAAACATCATGCTAGAATTGGTGTTAATAATCAGTGTTTAGTGGACATAGAGGCTGGGGTTGGCTATAAAGTCATTGATCTTCTGGGCTGTGTGGTCTAACTCTGTGGTGTTACTATATTTCAGCAGGTTGTAGGAGCGGACAAAATAGTGTCTCAGGTAGCGCTGGCTCACACACTTCAACAGCTTCCTGGCTACACGCAGCACACACTCCTTTACACAGCGCCAGTCACGCCCACATGGAAACTTCTCACAGCACCAGAACAACAGAGTCTGCAGAGAGTGAGAAGGATAAACGCAGAGAGAGATGACTATGTACACCAGAAATATATAATATAACCTTGAACATCTGAAAGGGTGAGAGTTGATTGGTTAACTGAGGATGTATGATAAGGGGGCAGTCATTGGGCAGGGACATTGCGTTGTGATTGGGTACCTGCAGGTGGAAGGCTGTGATGACAGGCTTGGTGCCGGGACACCAGGTGTCCTCCTTCAGCTGTCTGACAACGCGGTAACACTTCCTACGGCAACCACCGTCCTCATCAACGGCCACTAGCAATGCCTGCTCCGCCCGTGAGAACGACAACAGCCAGTGGTAATTAGACGTTGCCATGAGGTTAAACCCAAACGACTGGAGAGAGGGAGAGATAGAGAGAAAGTTAGTTAGGGTGTAGAAGGTTATAAGGGTTAGAAAGCATGTTTCCCCAGCTGAGACCTTGATGCAGCGAGCTCTCTCTGTGGTTGGCCAGCGCTGCAGAAGGCGGGGCCAGCGGGCCTTCTTCGGCCAATAGTTGATCAGCTCCACAGTGGGAACAAGTTCTGCCTCCATCACACCCTCCACCGTCTCTATGGCAACACGCACTACCGAACCCACAGACTCCAAGATGCTGACCTTACCTGCATTCGCTCACACACACACACACACACACACACACACACACACACACACACACACACACACACACACACACACACACACACACACACACACACACACACGATCAGGTTGGAATGTGTGCGTGTTTGCACCTTTGCTACGAGGGAAGCCTTTGGCCCGGTCAGTTTATAGATTTTACTCTGGCCCAACACCTATCAACACTGTGGCCAGTGTGTGTAGGTTGCTTGTAGAGGTATTCAATGTGACAGAAAGTTTTTCCAGTGTGTGGGAAATCTGATCAGTCAAATCCACAGCCTGTCCTGCCCTGCCACACACTCACCACTGAAGCTGCAGCTCAGTATGGCGGTCTCTAGTTGTTCTCTGAAGAGACTGACCACCTTGGCCGGTACAATGTCTCCCTCAACACACACTTTGGCATCCTGTAAAACAGTGGTCACCAACCTTTGGAGTGAAGATCACGTTCGCAGTCAAAAACATGACTTTAAACAAGCCTATACAACATTACCCTTATAAAAACAGTTTTGTAAGAATGAAGTTTGTGCAGTAGGCCTAATACAGCAACAGCATGTTGGCTATATGCTTGGCCTGACAATTGTTTTCTTCTCAGACCATATTATGTTTCAAAATGCAACCTTTGATAACAAAATATATCAATTGGTGTAGAACTTTCGAGGAACTACTGAGCATAAATGTTAATAATTAGCTTCTTTATTTGATTGGACTGATGATACCTGCGTCTGATGGTCAGTCTCAGCAGAGGGAGGGAGAGAGCAGGGTCTGCCTCATAAGGTCCCTGCTCTCTCTTTTCCTCCAGTGAGACTGATCAGAGAGAGGGGAACACAGTCTTTCTTTTTTTTGTTGTGGATTTTTACCCCTTTTTCTCCCCAATTTCGTGGTATCCAATTGTTGTAGTAGCTACTATCTTGTCTGATCGCTACAACTCCCATATGGGCTCGGGAGAGACGAAGGTTGAAAGTCATGCGTCCTCCGATACACAACCCAGCCAGCCGTACTGCTTCTTAACACAGCGCACATCCAACCTGGAAGCCAGCTGCACCAATGTGCTGGAGGAAACACCGTGTACCTGGCAACCTTGGTTAGCGCTCACTGCGCCCGGCCCGCCACAGGAGTCGCTGGTGTGCGATGAGACAAGAACATCCCTACCGAACAAGCCCTCCCTAACCCGGACGACGCTAGGCCAATTGTGCGTCGCCCCACAGACCTCCCGGTCGCGGCCGGTTACGACAGAGCCTGGGAGCTGGCGCTGCAGTACAGCACCCTTAACCACTGCGCCACCCGGGAGGCCTGGAACACAGTCTTTCACCTGATGGGGAAACTCGAGTCGCACTGCTTATGTACAAATTAATGTTGTTTATATGACCAGAAAAAAAAATCTATCCTCAATATTAAAATAGACATGAGCTGCTAATAATAAAAATGCAGGCCTATCGATACACTTGGCTACTCATTCATTGCAGCTGCAGTGTGAGTGGAAGTCGAGGGAAGCAGATTTTATGTTTTGTAAGTGTTGAATAAAAACAATGTTGACCGTGCTGAATAAAAACTTAAAACATTAACTCACTCAAACAGCAGCTCTTTGATGTATTCTTCGACAGTCTCTCTGGTCATGGTTTTTAAAAGTTACCAAATCTCACATAGGCCAGTATCAAACTTTGCTGTGGGGTAGGGGGAAGCGGTCAGCACTGTGATTTGAGCTATTCGATTGGCCGGCGCAGTAGGAGTACTTGATTTAGCCACAGCTCTCCTGGTCATTCAGGTAGGCGGAGCTTGACAAATTAAATGGTTCAAAATGGGAACACTTTGCCTACCCAGTACGCAGGGCTTCTGAATCAAGTGCACCTACTGCCAATTGCACAATAAATAGTTGTGTATATAAATAGGAGTGCAAGTTTGTTGTTGGCGACAGAAATGTTTGAAGATCGACTAATGACCACTGCTGTAAAAGACATACACACCAAATAGTGTTATTTAAGAATATTTAGGACATTTAACTGGCTAACTATTTTCACTGCTCTATGATATCCCACCTGCCAGTCCTGGGCGGGGCTTGTGAAGCTCTCCAGCTCCAGCCATTGGTGGAGTTTCTCTGGCTCGCGGACAGGAGTGGGGAGAATGGAGCCAGTCAGAGAATAGTACCTCCACTGACGAGCCACATGCTGATGATATCCAATCAACCCCCTCACCGGAACACTGACCAAAACTAGGCTGGAAGTCAGGACCTACACACACACAATCATTAGATCCCTCACAGACACACACAGAATATTAATACACAGAGCACAATGGGCCTTACCTGGATGGCTGGGTTGAAGGAACATCTGCCTCTCAGGAGGGCTGCCCATTTAGACAACATGGCAGGCTGGTCCTGTACACACACACACACACACTGAGATCCCAAAATTCTGTAGATTGACAGATATACTGAATGTCCATCTATGTAAGACATTAAAGTCGTTGTGTTACCTTGATGTTCTCGTTGTTGACTCCAGCGTGGGCGATGGACTGGAAGCGTCCGTCTTTCTTGCTGACCTCAGTGGTCAGATCTCTGAGCACCGTCAGAACCTCCTCAACACGCCTGCTGACTGTACGGTGCCGCAGGTCCACCTCACACACACAACCACAATTACACACATACACGACAATCGACACACAGGATAACCACAACACCCACACACTACGTAGCAGCATATGAGCCTCACTTGATTCAGTAGGTAGTGGTCCAGCCCTTCCTCAGAAAAGTCTGGCATTTTCTCCCCTCCAGATTTTCAATTGAAACCAGTTCAGCTCTGATCTCTCCACCAGAATTCACCAGACAGACTAACGATTGCATGACCCCTTTTCCTAGCACTATGGTCCGGCTGTCAAAAACATTCCACCATCGATCTCCCATCATTGATTTCCAATGCTAAAGAGCTTCGATGAGCCTTTGGGCCACCATGGTCCAAACAACATGATCATAGCAGGCACAGCTCTGAACGTGCAGTCTGAAAAGCCCAAATAAGTGTAAGTAATAATCAACAGTGGGATCTTTAGGACCCAGCAAAGTGCCAGGCAGGAGCTCCAGTGCCTCAGGACCCAGTAGAACTCTGGCTGAGGTCAATAGGGTTCTGTCCATGTAGAATGAATGGGAGGGGGCTTAAAAACTTAGTCACATGGCTCAGTTAGTCATATATCTGTAAGAGGTCAGAGAGAAGTCTCACCTGGTGTCCCAGGTCTGAACCAATCTCCGATTAGAATGAAATAATATACATCAGTACTTCTGACCTTAATAGCTCCTACATAAAGAACACAAGAAAGGTAATTTTCTGGTTTCCTTTAATAATCATCAATACATTATGTACAAAGCCAGCCAAATAATACCCTACTGACCAAGGAAATCCTAAAATGTATTTTAAGTCATTAAAATAGCTAAAGATTACATCAGGTATTTAACAGAAAAACACCATAGAGAAATACTAGAAGTGACAAAACATTGAGTGGATCCTCCAAAGCCCTGATCAGTTTGTCTTCTCAATGGAGACACCTGGTCAGTCTGCCCATCACTACAAAAACAGCTGACCATCATATTACTGACGTCTGTGGGTGCGCGCGCTGAGGGCAGTCCTAGCAGTTCACTCACAGGTTAAAATGTCACTAAAGGAACCGTGAGCTGGTAATTTAATCACTGAACACAAAAACTAAACACAAAAAGTTTAACATTAGAAAGAGTCGACAAAATTTGAAAGTGTGTTCCTTCTTTCATTTATCTTCAGTCATTGTTCAGACAGCTGTCTGACCAATGTGTAGAAGCTAGGAGTAAGCACACTGTACACTCCAATCTGTCCAATGGGTCGTCACTAGCTTCCATAGCCACGAAGTCATAATTATGGCTAAACCCCACGCATTTGTACAATTTCTTCTTCAAATTTGATTTGAAACATACTCCTAACTTAATGCCTAATCCTAAATGAAGACCAAAAGGCTAATTTTTGTAGCCAATTTTTACTTTGTAGCTTTGGAATCCAACCGTGGCTTTGGAAGCATGTGGAAACCCAGACAACTAGAGCATGATGGGAGGGGCTGGGGGAGGGAATGATTGTCCAGGGAAAAGGGGCTGGCAGTATCTGACACTGTTCCTTCTCTGTAACCACAACAACCCGCATTTCTGTCCGCCCGGTGATGTTTCCATGGGGAGCCTTTCGCCTCATGTGATCCGCCCAAAATAAAAGTTACTGCGGAATAAAGAGAAAAGTCTAAGTTAAAATGTCATCACTCTGCTCATTATGCATCTAATATGTGTGAATGTTGGATGAATGTTAGGATGAAGGATGGGAGTTCTTACACTGAGGAAGCTCTTGCCGCGTGGCTTCCTGTCCTCATCTTCATCATCAGACACGTGTGGCTTCGCTATGGCCATCTCCTCTTTACTCGCCGCTATCATCTTACATTTCTAAACACATAGACACAGATTGATTTTAAAACAAAAACAAAATCATTGTGATGTGAACAGTCCATAGTACAATAGAACCCCAAAAAACAGTCTAGTCTTCTGTTTCTAACCTCAAATACCCAACTACATAAACCAAAGACTAGGAGTTTGAACTAAAGTTGAATGCTTGCTGTAATCCATATGGGGAGTCTACATAGACAATGCATTAAGTAGATCTTTGTTAAAACATACATTGCAAGTGAAGCCTCTTATAAGTCTTACCTCAGTGAGCTCCTTGATGCTGTATATGTTGGCCTGCTGAGTCACCTTCCTCTTCACTTCCTCTATGTGGTCCAGGTTGAGGGGGGGAAGGGTTGTTTGGGGAACCTGGCTAGGAGGGGGCTTGTTGGTGATGGTGGGGAGGGGGGCCATCTGGGGCTTGTTGGTGATAGTGGGGAGGGGGGCCATCTGGGGCATGTTTGACATCTGGGCCATGTTGGTGAGGGCTGCAGTCATGGTGGCAGCTGTCATACTGGCCATGGCAGCACTCATGGCCATATTGGACATATTGCCCATATTAGGCATATTCATATTGGGCATATTCATATTCATGTTGGGCATGTTCATGTTGGGCATGTTCATGTTGGGCATGTTCATGTTGGGCATGTTCATGTTGGGCATGTTCATGTTGGGCATGTTCATGTTGGGCATGTGCATGTTGGGCATGTTGGACATGTGCATGTTGGGCATGTGCATGTTGGGCATGTGCATGTTGGACATGTGCATGTTCATGTTGGGCATATTGGGCATATTGGGCATGCCCATGCCGGGCATGTTGAGAGGCAACGGCAGGGGGAGAGGCAGATTCAGGGGGGTTGGGGCTGGGTTGGGCAGGGGCAGCTGGAGGATGGCCTTGGGTCTCAGACTCTCTGGGATGGGCACACCTGCTTTAGCACACATGGCTGCTGCATTGGCCTTCGCTATCTCCAGGAGCTGGTCTTTGTCTGGGAATAGAGAAAGGGGAGAGGAAAGAGAGAGGAGGGAACAGACATCTGTCAACAGCGGAATTTCAGACTACCTAATCTGTTGTAAAGGTTTCTAGAACAGCCACCATCAAGACTTCTCACATGCCCTCAGAGTTTCTACTGATCGACCATCAAGGGTGGACAGCTTCTTTTGTGATTGAATTAATAGATAAGGCTTCCAAAACATTTACAACTGGCCCACTGGTCAATCACACTCATCTGGACCCGTTTCCCAAACCCGGTCCTGGAGCCCCCCCCCCCTGGGGGCACGTTTTGGTTTTTGCTCTAGCACATAGAAGGTGGGTGCATAAACCTATACATAAAATGTACTGTTATATAGTGCCTTCAGAAAGAATATACAACTCAACTTTCTCCACATTTTGTTGTGTTACAAAGTACGATTAAAATTGATTTCATTGTCAATTTTTGTCAACAATCTACACAAAATACACAGAAAATTTGAACATTTGTATAAAAAAATAATTAAAAAATAAAAATAAATGTATGAAAAATAAAACACTAATATTTCTTTATTAGGTAAGTATTCAACCCCCTGTGTCAACACATTTTAGAATCACCTTTGGCATAGATTAAAGCTGTGAGTCTTTCCGGGCAAGTCTAAGAGTTTTGCACACCTGGGTTGTAAAAAGTCCATTTAACCCATATGAACATCTTTGTAAAGCATTGGAAAACCTCCGTGGTCTTTGTGGTTGAATCTTTGTTTGAAATTTACTGCTCAACGACCTTACAGATAATTGTATGAGTGTGATAAAAATACGAGGTAGTCAATCAAAAATCATGTTACACCCTATTGCACACAGAAGGAGTCCACGCAACTAGAGAACAACATTTTTCCTTCTGAACGTATTTAGGTTCAATACTTATTGACTCAAGACATTTCAGCTTGTATTATTTGTTTAAGTAAAAAAATTCTAAAAACATAATTCCACTTTGACATTAGGTGGTATTTGTGTGTAGGGCAGTGACTAAAAATCTAAATTGAATCCATTTTAAATTTAGGCTGTAACAACAAAATGTGGAAACAGTCAAGAAGTGTATATTTCTTAAGGGACTGCATATTATTTTATTTCACCTTTATTTAACCAGGTAGGCCAGTTGAGAACAAGTTCTCATATACAACTGCGACCTGGCCAAGATAAAGCAAAGCAGTGCGACAAAAACAACAGAGTTACACATAAACAAAAGTAGTCAATAACACAATAGAAAAATCTGTATACAGTGTGTGCAAATGTAGAAGATTACGATGGTAAGGCAATAAATAGGCCATACAGGCAAAATAGTTACAATTTAGCATTAACACTGGCGTGACAGATGTGCAGATGATGATGTGCAAGTAGAGATACTGGGGTGCAAAAGAGCAAGATAAATAATAATATGGGAATGAGGTAGTTGGGTGGGCTATTTACAGATGGGTTGTGTACAGGTACAGTGTTGGCTTTGAGGATGACCAGTGAAATATACCTGCTGGAGCACATGCTACAGGTGGGTGTTGCTATGGTGACCAGTGAGCTGAGATAAGGCAGGGTTTTACCTAGCAAAGACTTATAGATGACCTGGAGCCAGTGGGTTTGGCAACAAATATGTAGCGAGGGCCAGCCAAAGAGAGCATACGGGTCGCAGTGGTGGGTAGTATATTGGGCTTTGGTGGCAAAACGGATGGCACTGTGAGACTCCACCCAATTTGCTGAGTAGAGTGTTGGAGGCTATTTTGTAAATGACGTCGCTAGGATAGTCCATTTTACAAAGGTATGTTTGGCAGCATGAGTGAAGGAGCCAATTCTCAACCTAATTTTTTTCTGGAAGGAAAGTTCACAGTCTAACCTAGGTATTTGTAGATGTCCACATACTCTAAGTCGGAACAGTCCAGATTAGTGACGCTAGACGGGCAGGTGCGGGACGCAGTCGGTTGAAGAGCATGCATTTAGTTTTACTAGCATTTAAATGCAGTTGGAGGCCACGGAAGGAGTGCTGTGTGGCATTGAAGAGCCAGATGTATACAGAATGTTGTCGTCTGCGTAGAGGTGGATCACCAGCAGCAAGAGCGACATTGATATATACAGAGAAAAAAAATCAACCTGAGAATAGAACCCTGTAGCACCCCCATAGAGACTGGCAGAGGTCGGAACAGGCCCTCCGATTTGGCACACTGAACGGTCTGAGAGGTAGTTGGTGAAACAGGCAAGGCGGTCATTTGAGAAACCAGGGATATTGACTCTGCCGATAAGAATGTAGTGATTGACGGAGTCGAAAGCCTTGGCCAGGTCGATGAAGACGCCAGCACAGACGGTATTTCATCGATGGTGGTTATGATATATATTTGGACCTTGAGCGTGGCTGAGGTACACCCATGACCAGCTCGGAACCAGATTGCATAGCGGAGAAGGTACGGTGGGATTCAAAATGGTCGGTGATCTGTTTTAGAAAGGCAAGGCAGGATGGATGTAGGTCTATAACAGTTTGGGTCTAGAGTCTCCCCCTTTGAAGAGGGGGATGACCGCGGCACCTTTCCAATCTTTGGGGATCTCAGACGATACGAAAGAGGGTGAACATACTAATAATAGGGGTTGAAACAAATTTTGGCAGATCATTTTAGAAAGAGAGGGTCCAGGTTGTCTCGCCAATTGTCTCGCCAAGCTCATTTTTAGGGATCCAGATTTTGCAGCTCTTTCAGAACATCAGCTGTCTGGATTTGGGTTAAGGAGAAGCAAGGGGGGCTTGGGCAAATTGCTGCAGGGGGTGCAAAGCTGTTGGCCGGGGTGGAGGTAGCCAGGTGGAAAGCATGGCCATCTGTAGAAAAATGCTTATTGAAATGATCGATTATCGTAGATTTATCAGTGGTGACAGTGTTTCTTAGCCTCAGTGCAGTGGACAGTTGGGAGGAGGTGCTCTTACTCTCCATGGACTTTACAGTGTCAAACATTTTTGGAATTAGTGCTACCGGATGAAAAGTTTCATATCGCAGGGGCTATTCAATGCTAATGCAGAACGCCACAGGATGTTTTTGTGCTGGTCAAGGGCAGTCAAGTCTGAGGTGAACCAAGGGCTATATCTGTTCTTAGTTCTGCATTTTTTGAACAGGGCATGCTTATTTAAGATGGTGAGGAAAACACTTTAAAAGAATAACCAGGCATGTGATATTACTGCCCCAAAAGATTTAGACATAGATTTAGATTTAGGCATCCGCTACAAGACCATGGTGCTTGCCTACGGAGCTGTGAGGGGAACGGCACCTCAGTACCTCCAGGCTCTGATCAGGCCCTACACCCAAATAAGGGCACTGCGTTCATCCACCTCTGGCCTGCTCGCCTCCCTACCACTGAGGAAGTACAGTTCCCGCTCAGCTCAGTCAAAACTGTTCGCTGCTCTGGCTCCCCAATGGTGGAACAAACTCCCTCACGACGCCAGGACAGCGGAGTCAATCACCACCTTCCGGAGACACCTGAAACCCCACCTCTTTAAGGAATACCTAGGATAGGATAAAGTAATCCTTCTCACCCCCCCCCCCCTTAAATATTTAGATGCACTATTGTAAAGTGGTTGTTCCACTGGATGTCATAAGGTGAATGCACCAATTTGTAAGTCGCTCTGGATAAGAGCGTCTGCTAAATGACTTAAATGTTAAAATGTTAAGACACAAAATAATAATAATATAGAATCTGGAATCCTATTTTGATATAAAATAATAATTTCCTAGTTGTCAAACCACACATCCATGACCAGCACTGATTTAGGCAATACTTTATAAGACGATTGAAACAAACGTTTTACACGGAGTACTGTGACTATGCTCTTGCACATAAAATAGAACATGTGAATTACAGGTTTTTTAAGCCATGCTCCCACACTAGTTCCAATTTGGAAATAATAATGTTACTAAATGAAAAAAATGCTAGATTAGATTTTATAAAAATGTAACGTTTTAAAATATGTCTGGGTGTTTGGGGCCCTATTTAAGCTGCATGGCGGTAAACGCGGACGGTATCCAGACATTAAAATGGAATTCAACAATATAAAATATGTATTGAACTTAATTAGAAAATTAATTAATTTGCCCAACAACAAATGATTACCCTGAAACAGTCTGAAACGGCACAGGAATGACTGTCTGTGTGTGTTGTGCTCGCATGTGTAGTCTACACTGTGTAGCCGTTAGCGATAATGCTAATGAGAGTCTACTGGTAAATTAAAAGCCGTTCCCAAAAACCTTCTCAATTAAATGTTAACAACAAAGTAGACAATACCTACCTGGCAGAATGATATGATTATTTGCATAAACAGAGTTACCATTTAATTAGCGCAACTCGACAATCACATGAGCTCTACAGAAACACTGCTAACCAAACAATGGTCTCTGGCTGGCGCACTTGCATAAAAGTGCTTCTACACCCACAATTTTTTAATATATTAATAAATAAATAAAAATCTAGTCTCCTGATGTGGTTTAAGCATTGTTGTGAACTTAGAACATACAATTTCGATAATTCTTTTTTTTTTTTACAAAACAAACCCGAGAAAAACAAAAGGAAGAATACTGAATTTTGGAAAATCCTGAAACAAAATCGGACAAAAAAAATTAAAACTATTTTATAGGGACCTAAGTGTTAGAAGTTAAAGTAAACCAAAAGTAATCAATGTAAATCGATTGATTACTCAAAATAGTAACAAAGGATTACCTTACCGATTACTTTATTTTTCATGCAACTAATCACTAACCGATTACAAGTTTCAATTAATCTGCCCAACCCTGATTATATATAGGTGTAGTCTTACCCAGCTCAGTGAGACGAGGAGGGGTCTTGCTGGCACTGCGGCGGCCTCGAGATGTGGAACGGCGTTTGCGGAGGATGAGGATTGGCGAGTGGCTTGGTTCCCGTTTCCATCGGTCGCGTCGGTCAAACGAGCGATTCCGCATGACGGGCCGACGCCGCCGCGACCCGGAGCGGGACCTTCTCCTCCGGCCTGGAGAACGAGACTTGGAGCGTTTGCTCCTGTCTGCAGACTTGGACCTCTTCCTTCTGGCTGGGGAGCGGGACTTAGAGCGCTTGGTCCTGACTCTGGACTTGGAACGTGACTTCCTGCGCCGTACCGGTGACTTAGACCGTGATCTCCTGCGCCGGGCCGGACTTCTGGACTTAGACCTCTTCTTCCGTCTGGTAGGCGGGGAGACAGACTTCCTTTTCCTGGCTGGGGACTTGGAACGTCTCCTTCTGGAGGCAGACTTGGACTGAGAGGGAGAGATGGACTTGGACCGGGAGCACCTCCATGAGGGAGAGGTGGACATCTTCCTACCAGCAGGTGATCGGGACTTCCTACTAGGAGACGCTGAAGTTGAGGACTGCCGTTGTTTTGAAAATGTCTTCTTAATGGGAGATTTAGAAGGTGAGGACCTGGAGCGGCGATCAGCAGGAACAGTCTCTGGTGAAACAGACCTGGACGTTGCATGCTCATCCGGTTCTTCTTCAGATGAGCTTGTTGGGCTTCTTGCCACCTTTGGCTCTTCTGCAGAGTCATGGTCTTCAGATGGAATCTCAGAGGTGCTCTCTTCAGCATGCCCAGCCATTGGCTTGCCCTGTGTGGTAGATCTGGAGGCAGCAGCCAAAGCGAGGGGCTTCCAGGGCTCTGCTGCAGCTACAGCTTCCCCAACAGGCTTAGTAGACGCTTCATTATTCACAGTCGTGTCTGCAGTATGCTTGTCAGCCATTTTTGGAGACTTTAGGCCCTTGGCAGTAGACCTGGATCTTGAGCGTTCTGGGGATACACTCTCAGATTGCCTGTCGCTTGAGACAGACTTGGATTTGTCGCTGGTGGGTGATTTTGACATTGAACGCTTGTTTATTTTCTGGGATTTGGATTTAGGAGTATGAGACTTGGACTGGTTATGCGGCGATAGTGATCGTGATGTTGATGGTTTACTGCGTCCTGGGGATCTGGACTTTGTCCTGCTCCGCTTCGGTGATCGAGAACATATTTTCTTAACTGGTGACCTGGATATCCTGCGGCTCCGGGAGCGGGACTTATTGTCCTTGCCCCGTGGGGATTTGGACCTTGAACCTTTCCTGTTCCTCTTCAGGATCACAACGGAGCGGGAACGAGTCCGCCTACCTCTCCTGACCGGAGACCGGGACCGTCGTGTCCTTGGGGGGGACCTCTTTCTGCGAGACGGGGAGCTGCTCTGGGAATGCCGTCCTCTCCTCATTGACCGGGAGCGATGGAGCCGTCTAGATCTGGAGCGTGAACGGCGAGTCTGCCTCACAGGCGAGCGGGACCATGGACGTCTACCTCGACGAGGGGGGGGTGTTCTGGTCCTCGACCTTCTGACACAGCCATGTGACCTGGACTCAGACCGCCGCCCTCGTCTGGGAGATGGAGACAGTTTGCGTCCTCTCCTAGGGGATTTAGACAGAGACTTGCGTCCTCTTCTAGGGGACAGAGAAGAGGACAACTTGCGCCCTCTCCTAGGGGACAGAGAAGGGGACAACTTGCGCCCTCTCCTAGGGGACAGAGAAGGGGACATCTTGCGCCCTCTCTAGGGGACAGAGGAGACATCTTGCGCCCTCGTCTAGGGGACAGAGGAGACATCTTGCGCCCTCGTCTAGGGGACAGAGGAGACAACTTGCGCCCTCGTCTAGGGGATAGAGGAGACAACTTGCGCCCTCGTCTAGGGGACAGAGGAGACAACTTGCGCCCTCGTCTAGGGGACAGAGGAGACAACTTGCGCCCTCGTCTAGGGGACAGAGGAGACAACTTGCGCCCTCGTCTAGGGGACAGAGGAGACATCTTGCGCCCCCGTCTAGGGGACAGAGGAGACAACTTGCGCCCTCGTCTAGGGGACAGAGAAGGAGACTTGCGTCCTCTCCAGGGTGACAGAGGAGAGGACTTGCGTCCTCTCCTGGGGGACAGAGGAGACATACGTCGTCTCTTAGGGGACAGAGAAGGGGACTTGCGTCCCCTCTTGGGAGACATGCGTCCTCTCTTGGGGGACAGAGACGGGGACATGCGTCCTCTCCTGGGGGACAGAGACGGGGACTTGCGTCCTCTCCTGGGGGACAGAGACGGGGACTTGCGTCCTCTCCTGGGGGACAGAGACGGGGACTTGCGTCCTCTCCTGGGGGACAGAGACGGGGACTTGCGTCCTCTCCTGGGGGACAGAGACGGGGACTTGCGTCCTCTCCTGGGGGACAGAGACGGGGACTTGCGTCCTCTCCTGGGGGACAGAGACGGGGACTTGCGTCCTCTCCTGGGGGACAGAGACGGGGACTTGCGTCCTCTCCTGGGGGACAGAGACGGGGACTTGCGTCCTGTCCTGGGGGACAGAGACGGGGACTTGCGTCCTGTCCTGGGGGACAGAGACGGGGACTTGCGTCCTGTCCTGGGGGACAGAGACGGGGACTTGCGTCCTGTCCTGGGGGACAGAGACGGGGACTTGAGTCCTGTCCTGGGGGACAGAGACGGGGACTTGAGTCCTGTCCTGGGGGACAGAGATGGGGACTTGCGTCTTGTCCTTTTGGGGGACTTGGACTGCTTCCTCTTGGGAGTCATGCTTTTTGAGCCAGATCGAGACCTGCCCCTGCCAGACACTGGCTGACTAGACAATCCCGCAGGGCTTCGTGAACGACTGCGACTTGATCTGGACCGCTTAGGGCTTGGCGAACGACTAAGACTCGATCTAGCCATCTTAGTTTCTGTCAGCGACCCTGACCTTGACCTGGAGGGAGCCTGGTTCTTCACCTTTGACCTCTGCTCTGGGTTGGTTTCCTCCTTCTGGCCATCCTGCTTGGGGATGATGTCAGGAAGCTCCTGGGTGTGGCTGAAGCTCCCGCCGCTCCGTGGATCTTCCGGCTTTGTGACAGAGATGGTTTGGTTCTCCCTGTTAGCAGGGGAAACCTTCTCTTCTGTCTTTCCTCCTGCATCCGCGGACTCATTATCTGAGGGTTGACACATCACTTTCAGAGATTCCTCTTTTTGGGCCAAAGTGATGCATAGGGAGGGAACTCGCTCCTCTTGCCTGGCCTTAGACTGCATGGGAACAGCCTGCACTACCATGCCAGCTGGCTTCCCCTCAGACTCAGAATCTGTTCCTGACATAGATTCGCTCTCTGATAGGGAGTGTGAAGAAGAGTTCTTCTCCTGCTTTTCTTCCCCTTTTCTCCTCCTTTTTCTCTTCTTTTTCCCAGCATGTCTTTTGTGTTTTCTGGCTTTAGCGTCACCTTCTACCTCAGGTATAGCTGTGTGGACAGGTAAACAAAAATCAGTTTTGTTTTTTAAATCACTTTGCATCGGTTTGTTTCTGACACCTGGCCCAAACTCCTTACCTGTGATCAAGTCCTTTGTTGCCTCCTCTTTCGTGTCTACTCCTGCATCGGAGGCCACTGGGCCAGCACTCCTCAAGCTAAAAACAGAAAATATATTGATTATAGCCGCAAATATAATGAATACTATAATCACAATTGTCCCAATGGTTTAGAGCCAAACAAACAAGAGCCTGTTGGATTTACATTTCTGCTGCTTTACCTCCTATATTCCAGTGTGGAAACCATCTAGAGGTGACCAGGCAACACACTTGGCTGCATTCAGTACATAAAAACGTAATAGAACGTTTAATTGAACAGAAACGATGCTGTACTGAAGTCCGTTAAAAAACAGGGATGGGCTGGGTTGTAGCTTCAAAATTCACCTTTCCCTTTAAACACATAAATCATTGCGCCAAGCCACACCCCGGCACACCCTCCAAATGGAGCAAACGTATCAGAGTCTGTTCAAGAACATACAAAGTTTTGGGGAAATGTGTCGTTCAGTACAAGCCTTTCCGAAAAGTAGCAAATGTTCACGCAAACTGAACGCAGCCCTGGTCTGGTTGTTATGGGCAGAATCTAGCAAAGTTATGGTTCTCATTGGATGAGTCAAACCAAGTTCTGGTTCTAATGGGAGGAGCCTCACCCTGCTCTGGTTCTGATTGGCGGCTTTTCTACGTCGGACTCTGGGGCCGACTCTGAGCTCGTCTCTCTCTCTCCCTTGCCACGTTTCTTCTTCTTCTTCTTGCTCTTGTGTTTTTTGTGCTTCTTGTTCTTCTTCTGCGGCGTCTCACTTCCTTCCTTTGCAGATGTTTCCTCCAGAGCGTGTTCTTGCTCTGCAGCCTCGTCCCCGCCTGCAAGGATTAATAAATTACATTCCTCATTTAAAGATTAGCCAACCATATTCTTTAGTCACAAATTAAACAATCACATTTCTTTGTTATGCTAGATTCGGAATATGGGGAGTTCACATGGACAACATGTGAAAGCAATTCCTAATGAAAGAGTGGCCAGGCAGAGGCATGGCAATCTCTGGTGTGTGTGTCATTGGCATATCATGATCTAGCCAATCCAGCATGAACTTCCCAGCAACATAGCTAGTTTATGTTTGAGCCGATGGTCTATTGAAAGGATGGTAAAGAAACCTCCAACAAACCTTTACTTGTGCATACTTCCTTAATTCTCAATTTGGAAGTATGCTAATTGTCAAGAATACTCTGAAAAATATTGACTCCACAGAAAGAGGATATCTTCTTAGTTAATATGTTTCTGAATATTTCCTTGTTTTTCAGAGTTCCACCAGCGACCACAAACATCATTTTATAATTCACTGGTACCTTCCAAATGATCATTAATTAAGTATCGCCAAGTAAAGGTTAGCTGAAAATTTCTCAGTCCATGAATTTTCCAAAATTAGGTATAACCATCTACATGAGAATAACTATCCCTCACATTACAGGGATATTTCTGCAAATCATGATCACAAACCTGGCTGTGTGTCAACTGCACACTCCATTTTATCAGCTCTGTGGGGTGATTGATGGCCTAAAAAATCGCTGGCCCCTGGCAGTCAGTCCACCGTTCCCTTGGCCCTCTGTCACTATTGGGAAAAACAAAGCAGTTACTCCAGGGCACTCAACAGTTTGTTTCCCGAATGTCAAGACAATACAGATTAATTACATGAAATACTAACGTTACCGTTAAAAAAAACTGTTGAGTGTCCACAGGGTTACATTAAGTATAGGTACAGAACAAAAATAAAAACACACTCTCTGCAGAGCATTACATAACCAATGGCCCACTTACAGAGCCAGGCAACCGTTTTGTAATCGCCCATCTCAACTGGCAATAACACTTGATAGTTAACCAGGCAGATCACTGGCTACGATTTAGCTTAGCTAACTACATAGCAACCAAAGTAGTTAAGTAACGTCAGCTCGCTAGTGCGATCAAGTTAACTTCATATAGCTAACGTAGCTCGCTAATACATTCTAGTTATCAACGAGGGTCCAACAACAAGTTAGCTAGCTTTAGCTTAACTACTTTTTATAATTGTGTGAAAATTTAAATGCAATCTGGCTAGCCAATTCAGGTTAGCTAACAAAGACACGCCGTAATCAGCACCCGGCCTCACTCGACAAACGTTAGCCAGATTGCTAGCCGTCTATAGATTATTTGTCTTGATTCATCTGAAAAAATATATATATCTATAGACAACCAATAGTTGTTGTATAACACACATTTACACCGTTTTCTTACCTAGCTATATCTCCAATGCCTTGAATTTAAATTATTAGATACTCCAGGAAAGCCTGTTGTATGGCAGTCGCCATCTTCCTAGGACGCCATGACAGTTTGGGGGACCCCGTAATCCCAGAATGCCCTACTGGGCGGCAAATTGCGAGCGGAAATTATCTCCATGACAACTCAGAGGTGACAAGCCCTCTGCATTTAACATACAAATCTTTTTTTTAATAAACACATCTGCTACTTAATCTTCTTTATGTTTTTATATCAGAGGCATAGAAAACAGGGGCCATAGAAATATAAACTTGACCTTTACACTTTAGCTTGAGACAAGTAGTACGTTTTTTTTGGGGGGGGTTAGTGCTATCACATATCCTTGGGCTTGGGACGTTCCTACCCTAAACGCTAACCCAAGACTTAACCCATACCCGAACCTTAACCCTTATGTAACCATTTTACATTTCAACTTCAATGGGGTCAGGTTCCAAGGAGCTCTGATAGCAAGGACCCAGCTTTGTAGTCCTACAAAACTGAAATTTGTTACCTCTGGTTTATTCAGCCATTCCTATTAGGAAAATGAATGGAAAAATAATAGAGTTTTGGAATAAATGCTGAGTATAAACTCTAAGGTTAATTTAGGTTGAGGAGATCTTATACAGTTTGTTAACGTGAACTTTATGAAAAATAAAGCCTTTATGTGTTTTTTAAAATTACATAAATTCTTCAAATCTCACAAAAAGTGATGTTAGCTGATGAGATTTTCTCATATAACAATGAATGACATAACTATTGCTCTCTATTGCATTGGAGCAGGGGGCAGAGTAAAAATGATACAGTTCCCGTCAAAAACAAAATATTTAGTTAGTAGAGCAGAGACCCTGCTGAGTATTCCATCCCCCTTTGGCTGGGAATGAAAGTACATTTTTTTCTTGACTGCAACATTGGTTGGAGGCAATGGAAGGGTTGGGGTAAAAAGCCAGCAGCAGGTGGTGCAACACAGACCTCATAAAAACAAAACATATAGTGCCTTCAGAAAGAATTCACACCCCTTGACTTTTTCCACATTTTGTTGTGCTACAGCGTAAATTTAAAATAGATTAAATTGAGTTTTGTTGTCACTGGCCTACACACAATACTGCATAAACTAGGCAAGTTTAAGAACCAATTCTTATTTACAATGAGAGCCTTCCCTGGCCAACACTGTGCCAATTGGGACTCCCAAACACAGCCAGGTATGATGCAGGTTGAATTTGAACCAGGGACTGCAGTGACACCTCTAGTGCTGAGATGCAGTGCCTTAGACCACTGCCTCACTCAGTGAGACAATAAATGTTCAACCCCTTTGTTATGGTAAGTAAAAATTCCCAAAATTAGTTGCATTGACTCAAACATGATTTTTAAAGGACTACCTCATCTCCCCACGCATATAATTATCTGTAAGGTCCCTTAGTCGAGCAGTGAATTTCAAGCACAGATTCAATCACAAAGACCAATGCCTCGCAAAGAAGGGCACCTTTTGCTGGATGGGTAAACATTTAAAAAGCAGACATTGAATATCCATTTGAGCATGGTGAAGTTATTAATTACAATTTGAAAGGTGTATAAATACACCTAATACACCCAGTCACCAAAGATAAAGGTCTCCTTCCTAACTGTGAATCTGCTCAGGGATTTCACCAGTTCAAATCCCCGAGCTGACAAGGTACACATCTGTCGTTCTGCCCCTGTTCCTAGGCCGTCATTGAAAATAAGAATTTGTTCTTAACTGACTTGCCTAGTTAAATAAAGGTAAACAAAATAATTAAAATAAAATAAAAAATGAGGCCAGTGGTGACTAAAACAGTCACAGAGTAAATGTCTGTGATAGGAGAAAACTGAGGATTGATCAACAACATTGTCGTTTCTCCACAAAACTAACCTCATTGACTAAGTGAAAAGAAGGAAGCCTGTACACAATAAAAAATATTCCAAAACATACAGTTGAAGTCTGAAGTTTCCATACACCTTAGCCAAATACATTTAAACTCAGTTTTTCACAATTCCTGACATTTAATCCTAGTACAAACTCCCTTTCTTAGGTCAGTTAGGCTCACCACTTTATTTTAAGAATATGAAATATCAGAATAATAGTAGAGAGAATGATTTATTTCAGCTTTTATTTCTTTTGTCACATTCCCAGTGGGTCAGAAGTTTACATACATACACTCAATTAGTATTTGGTAGCATTGCTTTTAAATTGTTTAACTTCAGAAGGCTAGGGTCGTTTTTCTCAATTCCCGCCTGACGGACGTGCCCAAAGTAAACTGCCTGTTGCTCAGGCCCTGAAGCCAAGACATGCATAGAATTGGTACCACTTGAAATACAACGTTTTGAAGTTTGTAGAAATGTTAAAATAATGGAGGAGACTATAACACAACAGATATGGTCGGAGAAAATCCAAAGAAAAACCAACCAGAATTTTTGTTTGAGAAATCCCATGCTCTTACAATGGGAAGTATAAGGAAATAATGAAATTGTTTGGGATATAAAGAAGGATTTTATCAAACAGAATGAAACTTCATGTTATAGCAGGGACCTTGTGGATGACAAATCAGAGGTAGATTTTTAAAAAGTAAGATAATATTTAATCGCTATTTGTGAATTTATGAAACCTGTGCCGGTGGAAAAATATTTGATGTGGGGCACCGTCGTCAAACAATTGCATGGCATACTCTCGCTGTAATGGCTAGTGTAAATCGGACAGTGCAGTTAGATTAATTCATCTAATAATTCAATAGTGAATTCATAGTGAATTCATCTCCCAGTGTCTTGTGGAAAGCCAACTGAACCAGGTTTTCGTCTAGCCTGTGCTTAGCTCCATTCCTTTCCCTTTCTATCCTGAAAAACTCCCCATTCCATAACAAATACAAGCATGCCCATAACATGATGCAGCCACCACCATGCTTGAAAAAAGGAGAGTGGCACACAGTAATGTTTAGAGCTTTAGATCTGGTTTAGATCTTATCTGTCAGAAAGATATCAGTTTGTCTCTGTGCATGGTTTGTCAACTGTACATTTCGGTGTTCCCCAAGGTTCCGTTTTAGGACAACTATTGTTTTCACTATATATATTTTACCTTTTGGGGAAGTCATTCGAAAACATAATGTTAACTTTCACTGCTATTCGGATGACACACAGTTGTACACTTCAATGAAACATGGTGAAGCCCCCAAATTGCCCTCGCTAGAAGCCTGTGTTTCAGACATAAGGAAGTGGATGGCTGCAAACATTCTACTTTTAAACAAAACAGAGATGCTTGTTCTAGGTCCCAAGAAACAAAGAGATCTTCTGTTGAATCTGACAATTAATCTTGATGTTGTACAGTCGTCTCAAATAAAACTGTGAAGGATAAATAAAACTCTCGCCGTTACTCTGGACCCTGATCTCTCTTTTGACGAACATATCAAGACTGTTTCAAGGACAGCTTTTTTCCATCTACGTAACATTGCAAAAATCAGAAACTTTCTGTCCAAAAATGATGCAGAAAAATTAATCCATGCTTTTGTCACTTCTAGGTTAGACTACTGAAATGCTCTACTTTCCGGGTACCCAGATAAAACACAAAATAACCTTCAGTTAGTGCTAAACACGGCTGCTAGAATCTTGACTAGAAGCCAAAAATATGATCATATTACTCCAGTGCTAGCCTCTCTACACTGGCTTCCTGTTAAGGCAAGGGGTGATTTCAAGGTTTTACTACTAACCCACAAAGCATTACATGGGTCGCTCCTACCTATCTTTCTGATTTGGTCCTGCCGTACATACCAACATGTACGCTATGGTTACAAGACGCAGGCCTCCTAATTGTACCTAGAATTTCTAAGCAAACAGCTGGAGGCAGGAATTTCTCCTATAGAGCTCCGTTGTTATGGAATGGTCTGCCTACCCATGTGAGAGACGCAGACTTGGTCTCAACCTTTAATTCTTTACTGAAGACTCATCTATTCAGTAGGTCATATGATTGAGTGTAGTCTGGTCCAGGAGTGTGAAGGTGAACGGAAAGGCTCTGGAACAATGAACCGCCCTTGCTGTCTCTGCCTGGCCGGTTCCCCTCCCGCCACTGGGATTCTCTGCCCCTAACCCTATTACAGGGGCTGAGTCACTGGCTTACTGGTGCTCTTCCGTGCCGTCCCTAGGAGGGGTACGTCACTTGAGTGGGTTGAGTCCCTGACGTGATCTTCCTGTCTGGGTTGGCGCCCCCCCCCCTCCCCCTTGGGTTATGCCGTGGCGGAGATCTTTGTGGGCTATACTCGGCCTTGTCTCAGGATGGTAAGTTGGTGGTTGAAATGATCCCTCTAGTGGTGTGGGGGCTGTGCTTTTTTCAAAGTGGGTGGTGTTACATCCTGCCTGTTTGGCCCTGTCAAGGGGTTTCGTAGGATGGGGCCACAGTGTCTCCTGACCTCTCCTGTCTCAGTCTCCAGTATTTAAGCTGCAGTAGTTTTATGTGTGGGGGGCTAGGGTCAGTCTGTTATATTTTTGGAGTATTTCTCCTGTCTGATCCAGTGTCCTGTGTGAATTTAAGTATGCTCTCTCTAATTCTCTCTTTATTTATCTCTTTCTTTCTTTCTTTCTTTCTTTCATTCTTTCTTTCTTTCTTTCTTTCTTTCTTTCTTTCTTTCTTTCTTTCTTTCTTTCTTTCTTTCTTTCTTTCTTTCTTTCTTTCTTTCTTTCTTTCTCTTCTCTCTCTCTCTCTCTCTCTCTCTCTCTCTCTCTCTCTCTCTCTCTCTCTCTCTCTCTCTCTCTCTCTCTCTCTCTCAGAGGACCTGAGCCCTAGGACCATGCCTCAGGACTACCTGACATGATGACTCCTTGTTGTCCCCAGTCCACCTGGCCCTGCTGCTGCTCCAGTTTCAACTGTTCTGCCTGCGGCTATGGAACCCTGACCTGTTCACTGTGATTACTATTATTTGACCATGCTGGTCATTTATGAACATTTGAACATCTTGGCCATGTTCTGTTATAATCTCCACCCGGCACAGCCAGAAGAGGACTGGCCACCCCTCATAGCCTGGATCCTCTCTAGGTTTCTTCCTAGGTTTTGGCCTTTCTAGGGAGTTTTTCCTAGCCACTGTGCTTCTACACCTGAATTGCTTGCTGTTTGTGGTTTTAGGCTGGGTTTCTGTACAGCACTTTGATATATCAGCTGATGTAAGTAGGGCTATATAAATACATTTTATTTTATTTGATTTCATATGTTGTATTGGATTTGTATTCAGGACAAAAAGTTAATTGCTTTGCCAGATTTTTTGCAGCATTACTTTAGTGCCTTGTTGCAAACAGGATGCAGAGTTGAAGTCAGAAGTTTACATACACTTAGGCTGGAGTCATTAAAACTCATTTTTCAACCACTCCACACATTTCTTGTTAAACTTCTTTGGGACTGGGGGGCAGTATTGAGTATCTTGGATGAATAAGGTGCCCAGAGTAAACTGCCTGCTATTCAGGTATATAATTAGTAGAATTGGATAGAAAACACTCTGAAGTTTCTAAAACTGTTTGAATGATGTCTGTGAGTGTAACAGAACTCATATGGCAGGCGAAAACCTGAGAGAAAATCCAACCAGGTAGTGGGAAATCTGAGGTTTGAAGTTTTTCAAGTGATTGCCTATGCAATATACAGTGTGTATGGGGTCATATTTCACTTGCTAAGGCTTCCACTAGATGTCAACATTCTTTAGAACTTTGTTTCAGGCTTCTACTATGAAGGAGGAACGAATAAGAGCTGTTTGAATCAGGGGTCTGGCAGAATGCCATGAGCTAAGTCACGCGTGCGGCTGTGAGAGCGAGCTCCGTTCCTTTTCATTTCTAAAGACAAAGGAATTGTCCGGTTGGAATATTATTGAAGATTTATGATTAAAAACATCCTAAAGATTGATTATTACATCGTTTGACATGTTTCTACGAACTGTAATGTAACTTTTTTGAATTTTCGGCTGGACTAAGTGCCCGCGTCTTGTGAATTTGGATTTGTGAACTAAGCGCGCGAACAAAAAGGAGGTATTTGGACATAAATTATGGACTTTATCAAACAAAACAAACATTTATTGTGGAACTGGAATTCCTGGGAGTGCATTCCGATGAAGAACATCAAAGGATAAGGAATAATGTATAACGCTATTTCTGAGTTTTGTGACACCTCTCCTTGGTTGAAAAATGGCCATGTGTTTTTCTGTGGCTTGGCGCTGACCTAACATAATTGCATGGTGTGCTTTCACAATAAAACTTTTTTGAAATCAGACACAGCAGTTGCATTAAGGAGAAGTTTATCTTTAATTGTGTGTTTAACACTTGTATATTTATGATGAGTATTTCTGTAATTTGATGTGGCTCTCTGCACTTTCACCGGAAATCGCAAGGTGGGCTTTTGCCGTAAAGCCTTTTTGAACTCAGACACGGTGGCTGGATTAACAAGAAGTTTATCTTTAAAATGTTGTATAATACTTGTATGTTTGAGGAATTTTAATTATGAGATTTCTGTTGTTTTGAATTTGGCACCCTGCAATTTCACTGGCTGTTGGCGAGGTGGGGCGCTACCATCCCACATATCCCAGAGAAGTTTTAACAAACTATAGTTTTGGCAAGTCAGTTAGGACATCTACTTTCCAACAATTGTTGACATACAGATTATTTCACTTATAATTCACTGTATCACAATTCCAGTGTGTCAGAAGTTTACATACACTAAGTTGACTGTGCCTTTAAACCACTTGGAAAATTCCAGAAAATGATGTCGTGGCTTTAGAAGCTTCTGATAGGCTAATTGACATCATTTGAGTCATTTGGAGCCGTACTTGTGGATGTATTTCAAGGCCAACTCGGTGTCTCTTTGCTTGACATCATGGGAAAATCAAAAGAAATCAGCCCTCAAAAATTGTAGACCTCCACAAGTCTGGTTCATCCTTGGTAGCAATTTCCAAACGCCATGTTCATCTGTACAAACAATAGTACGCAAGTTTAAACACCATGGGACCACGCAGCTGATCATACCGCTCAGGAAGGAGACGCATTCTGTCGCCTAGAGATGAATGTACTTTAGTGCGAAAAGTGCAAATCAATCCCAGAACAACAGCAAAGGACCTTCTGAAGATTCTGGAGGAAACAGGTACAACGTATCTATATCCACAGTAAAAATGAGTCTTATATTGACATAACCTGAAAGGCCGCTCAGCAAGGAAGAAGCCATTGCTCCAAAACTGCCATAAAAAAAGCCAGACTACGGTTTGCAACTGCACATGGGGACAAATATGTTACTTTTTGGATAAATGTCCTCTGGTCTGATGAAGAAAAAATAGAACTGTTTGGCCATAATGACCATCGTTATGTTTGGAAGATAAAGGGGGAGGCTTGCAAGCCAAAGAACTCATCCCAACCGTTAAGCAGGGGGGTGGCAGCAAAGTGCTAAGTGGGTGCTTTGCTGCAGGAGGGACTGGTGCACATCACAAAGTAGATGGCGTCATGAGGATGGAAAATTATGTGGATATATTGAAGCAACATCTCGAAAAATCAGTCATGAAGTTAAAGCTTGGTCGCAAATGGGTCTTCCAAATGGACAATGACCCCAAGCATACTTCCAAAGTTATGGCAAAATGGCTTAAGGACAAAAAGTCAAGGTATTGGAGTGGCCATCACAAAGCCCTGACCTCTATCCTATAGAAAATTTGTGGGAAGAATTGAAAAAGTTTGTGCGAGCAAGGAGGCCTACATACCTGACTCAGTTACACCAGCTCTGTCAGGAGGAATGGGCCAAAATTCACCCAACTTATTGTGGAAGACAACACAAAACGTTTGACCCAAGTTAAACAATTTAAAGGCAATGCTACCCAATACTAATTGAGTGTATGTAAACTTCTGACCCACTGGGAATGTGATAAAATAAATAAAAGCTGAAATAATAAATCATTCTCTCTACTTATTCTGACATTTCACATTCTTAAAATAAAGTGGTGATCCTAACTGACCTAAGACAGGGAATTTTTACTAGGATTAAATGTATTTGGCTCAGGTGTATGTAAACTTCTGACTTCAGCTGTAAGACCCTTTGTATTCCACGAAGCGAGCATATAAGGCATTTAGCTCGTTTGGGAGTTCTGATTCACTTGGCATCTCACAGCTGGGTTTCCATTTGTCATTCGTTATCGTCTGCAAGCCCTGCCACATACGACGAGTGGGGGGGAGAATAGATCCGTGGTCAGATTTGCCAAAGGGAGGATGAGGGAGGGCCTTGAATGTGTTTCTGTGGGTAGAATTAAAGTGTTCTAGAGTTTTAGCGCCCATAGCGGCGTAGGAGATGTGCTGGTAGAACGTTGTGTTGGTAAAACGCTGCCTTTGTATGTTTATGGCCCCATTCAGTTTGTTGAGTGCTAAAGTGGTGTTGGTTTGTGGAGGGATGTAGACAGCCGTGATAATTACAGATGATAACTCTTGGTAGATAAAAGGATGCGCAGCTTTCCATGAGGTGTTCTATATCAGGTGAGCAAAAGCTAGAGATTTCCATCACATTGGAAGCAGCGCACCAGTTGTTGTTCATGAAGTTGCACACTCCTCCCCCCTTGGACTTGCCCGGGGCCGCTTTCGTCCGATTGTACCGCTGCTACCGACTGTCTACATACTGTAGACAGTCATCCAGCCACATCCTCTGCAAGGCATATAATATAGCAGCTTTTCAACAAGCTCATCCATCTATTCTCGAGTGACTGGACATTTGCCAAAATGCACAGGGAATCTGATTGCTGTTCTGCTTCGGCAGGCAAAGTGACGTTTTGTTGATTCTTCTGCAGCCAGTATTTTAGGGCACCGATTGCCCATGTTGTATTGTTTGTTGTGTTGTTGTCATGTCTTCAATCCTCTATCTAATAATAATAATCAACTTCCTGGTCACTGACAGTTTAATGTCTCTTGGTTAAAGGATGATCATCATCCTCGCAAAATAAATCAAAAGATATATCAAAATCCTCCACCGTACCAGCTACTGTTAGCTATATTTTTCTTTAAAATCAACGTTTTTTTTTGTGTTCTTTTGAATTCATCATAGAATTCAATAGCCATTGAATTCTACTGTGCCAATAAACCATGCATTATAGTGAAATAATGCACAGCTCTAGAATGCCCTTCAAGCCAGTCAGAAATGAGTATTCAACAATGCCATGGTTGTTACGATCAACTAGGAGTGGTGGGTGGAATCAGGCGCAGAGTGCAGGGTTCAGTCTTTCTTTCACATTTATTCCCCAGCGCAACAAAAACAATCACGCCAACACACAGGGCGTATAAGTTGCCAGTCCTAACAGGACAAAATAGTCCGGAGAATAAATACATGAATAACTCACACCATCAAAACCCAGAGTAACACAAACAAGCCCGCACAAATACCCAGCGGGCCTAGTGCCCTTAAATACCCTACAAACAAACCCTAATACAAAACAGGTGTCGGCAACACGACCGCCGAGCACCGCCCGAACGGGAAGAGGCACCACGGCAAGGTTCGTGACAATGGTATAATAGGTTGTACGTTTCAAAGGCAGCAATGAGTTTCAGGGCATGTTTATTTTTAACAAATCTTAATGACTGCATAAAAATATGAAGCTCTCTTTCAAAAATCAATAATAAGTGGGTAGTCTTGAAAAATCCACATTTGTGTATAAGAATTTGGCTAATACAAAATAAATTGGCATGGGCTCAGTTTCCGATAGCGATGGAACTTAAGTTTATGAGTGTTTTAACAATGCATCTTTTCTACAATGGCCGAAAGATGTAACATTTCCCAAAACACCACGCAGAGCTAAGTGCATCGTTGAGGCATGTGTAAATACTGATAGGATCGAAAGAAAGGCAAGGCTGCTCTCGGATCAGCTTTCTCCATTCAAATCTTACCTTAACAGTAGAATTATTCCACAATACGGATGACGGTCCAGCTTCTAGAAAGATATTATCACCCATGGCTGCAAATATTGAGGCGGCTTATTCTAATGCTTACCCTATAATAATGCCTAGATGGAATACAGCTTTTGTCAAATTGACATCAAATGTGTTTTTGCATTTTAGCCAACCAAAACCTTTTTCTAACCTAAACCTAATTATTCTAACCTGCTACGTTAATTCTCCTAACCTGCTGCTAAAGTTCTCCTACTATGAAAATTTTGACAAAAGCTCTTCTTGACAAAACCGTTGAATACCAAGCGCTTATTTATGATCCTTTCCACAATAATGTTGCAACAGACTGAGGATAGCCTGTCTGTCCTTTAGAGTTTTGGTGCAGAGTGTTTGCTGGATATTTGCAAGGGTATATACACTGAGTATACCAAATATTAGGAATACCTTCCTAATATTTAGTTGCAGCCCCCCCCCCTTTGCCCTCAGAACAGCCTCAAAATACACCAGAGAGTAATATTTAGTCACAGAGGATCCATTGTTTCTACATTACTGTGGATTAAATTGGATCACAAGCGCATACAGGTAACTGTCACAATAAAGGAAACACCAATTTAGTGTCTTAAAATGGTGTTTGGCCACCACGAGCTGCCAGAACAGCTTCAATGCGCCTTGGCCAAGATTTTACAAGTGGACCTAATATAATAATAATAATAATAATAATAATATATGCCATTTAGCAGACGCTTTTATCCAAAGCGACTTACAGTCATGTGTGCATACATTCTACGAATGGGTGGTCCCGGGGATCAAACCCACTACCCTGGCGTTACAAGCGCCATGCTCTACCAACTGAGCTACAGAAGGACCACAGTAGATGTCCTAACCGACTTGCCAAAACTATAGTTTGTTTACAATAAATTTGTGTAGTGGTTGAAAAACGAGTTTTAATGACTCCAAACTAAGTGTATGTAAACTTCCAACTTCAACTGGACATGTAGCTATTTTCAAGTATCATCAGCTCACTTGCCCTGAACGTGTTTGTGAAAATGAAAAGAAAAAAAAACATCACATATATTTTGACAAAGCATACAGCAGTTCATGTTTCACATTATATATGTCACAAAGGTAAATATACTGAATGACCTAAACCATGGCAGGAAAATGCACCCACCCCATAACATATGATTTATATCCCTCATTTACTCAAGTGTTTCCTTTTCTTTTGGCAGTTAAAAGGCCATTATTCTCCGGACCCAGGGCCTATGATTTATTAATCTGTATCTGTGTACATTATACAGTCAATTGAGAGAGTGAGAGAAAGAGCCTAAAATATCACATACATTTTTATTCATCCATTGTATGCATGAATCATGGCAAAGTTGGTTGCTGTTTCAGTCATGTCTTTGGTCACATTCGCGTGGGTCAAACAAAAACACCTTAATGATTGGTTGACAATACTGCTCCCACAATGCAGGCAATGGATGCAGGATTAAGCTGGTGAAGAGCAACTGCAGAAACTTGCAGTCAACTGCAGTCAAAACTTCATGACCCTTGATCACATGATTTACGTCAAGTTTATGCAGTCATTGGCTGTGTTCAAGAGGATCAAAACTGTAATGTATCATGAGTAAATTGTGACTGACTGACTACAAATAATCAGAGGTCAAAGTAAGGCGGTACGGTCCAGTAAAACATGAGCCTCTCACAATAATTCAAACAAAATGTCAAGAAAACTTTAAACTATTACACCACTTTCTATCATTACCGCATGTCAGAAGCATGAAAAATTAGCGAATGGACTTGGAAACGGGTGGTACAGCCTACACTCAAAAATGCAATGTGGTTCAACACTGACATTTTGAGAAGGCAGAGATGAGTGGCAGAGATGAGTGGCCTACACAGAGACACACACAAACTGCAGTGGACACATAAATTCTGCCCTAATGACAATCGCCAAATGTCATTACACTTTTTGGTGTCTTGTGTAACAGATGTCACTTTCCATTCACCAAGGTTTGGAAGCTGGAAATATGTTGCGAGTGGATGAATGTACGGGGTACGCTATTAAAGGAGACCTCTGAAGTGATTGTTTGACAAGCTGATGAAAACAAAACTATTTGTGTTCATGCAACAATAAAAGGTAATCTGCTAATGTAAAAAGGGCTTTATAAATACATTTGATTGATTGAATACAGTTACTTGACTAGGCCTACAGAGATCCTATTGAATTCATAGGGATTCTATTTGTAATTCTATGATTAGGCCCATTGTCACGAATATCACCGAAGTTGGCTCCCCTTCCCGTTCGGGTGGCGCTCGGTGGTCATCGTTGCTGGTCTACTAGCTGCCACCGATCCCTTTTTCCCTTTTCGTTTGGTTTTGTCTAATTGGTTTCACCTGTTCCTTGTTGGGGTTTTTGGGTTGGGGTTATTTAAGTTCGGTTAGCCCGCCTGTGTTTGTGTGGGCTTGTTACCGTTTATGTCAAGAGGTGTTATTGATGATTGTTGGGTTTTTCCGCTGTCCGGTGAGGTACCAGTTTGTACTTGGGTATGTGTATTTACGCTGTGTTCGGCGTCACTCATTGTACATTTTTCTGTTGGACATTAAAGCTTTTTTCCCAAATCCTCTGCTCTCTGCACCTTACTTCACACCCATCACTCTTCCAGCGTTACAGAAGCCCGCACCAACAAAAGTACGGAGTCAGCAGGAGCAGCGACCACCCCTCTCCCTACGATGGAGGAGCGTGTCCTTCATCACACGTCCATCCTCCATCGCATCGAATCAGTGATGGATTTGATGATGGAGAGGATGGACCGCTGGGAGAGGAGTGGTCTCCCTACTTCCCCTCCAACCCTCCCACCTGCACCATCTCCTCCAGCGGTATCCGGTACCAGCGCCCTGCGTATTGCACCTCCGAGGGAGTACGATGTAGCGGCGGGGTGCCACGGCTCCCTCGGGCGAGGAGAGCATGAGTGTCCTCGTCTCTTGCTTGACGGGTAGAGTCCTGGAGTGGGCCAATGCCGTCTGGAACGGGCCCGACTCGGCGAGGGGTCACTACCTGGAGTTCACCCGCCGTTTTCGGTCCGTGTTCGATCCCCCTCCGGAAGGCCGAGCGGCGGGTGAGAGATTGTTCCATCTCAGGCAGGGGACGAGGAGCGTGCAGGACTTCGCTCTGGAGTTCCGGACCTTGGCCGCTGGAGAGGGGTGGAACGACAGGGCCCTGATAGACCATTACAGATGTAGCCTGAGAGAGGACGTCCGCAGGGAGCTGGCTTGTCGGGACACTACGCTCCCCCGGGACGAGCTCATATTCCTGTCAATCCGGCTAGACAATCTGCTGGCTGCTCGCGGACGTTCTGAAAGGGTCCTGTCTGCCCTCCCGCTCCCATACCTATGGGGCTGCATCTAGGGAGACCGGAGGAGGAGGCTCCTCCTGTACCAGCTGTGGCCGGAGAGGGCACACTTCCAGTCGGTGCTGGAGGAGTCCATCTGGGAGTCGAGAGGGCAGGCAGAACACTTCTCGATCACCCCAGGTGAGTCAGCACCACACTCACCCAGAGCTTCTAGTTGGTCACATGCTTCCAGTTGTTTTTTATTAATTTGATCCCTTAAGTTTTCTCCTTCTCTCCAGCATAAGGCGCTAGTCAATTCAGGCGTAGCTGGGAACTTTATAGATCGCGGACTCGCCCAGAGGTTGAGGATTCCTTTAGTACAGGAAGACCCCCCCTTCCCCGTGCACTCCTTAGATAGTCGACCATTAGGGTCAGGGCTGGTCAGGGAGGCCACGGTTCCTCTGGAGATGATTACGGCGGGGGGGGGGGGGTCATAAGGAGCGGATTAGTCTGTTCCTTATCGATTCACCTGCGTTTCCAGTGGTGTTGGGGATCCCCTGGCTGGCTATTCACAATCCTAGGATTTCGTGGAGACAGGGAGCTCTCCAGGGGTGGTCTGATGAGTGTTCAGGCAGGTGTGTAGGAGTTTCCATCGGTGCGATGACGGTGGAGAGTCCAGACCAGGTTTCCACCGTGCGCATTCCCACTGAGTATGCAGATTTGGCTATCGCCTTCAGTAAAAAGAAGGCGACCCAATTACCATCCCATCGACAGGGGGATTGCGTGATAAACCTCAGGTAAATGCTGCACTGCCCAGGCGTCACGTGTATCCTTTGTCCCAGGAGGAGACGTTGGCTATGGAGACATATGTCACGGAATCTCTGGGACAGGGGTACATTCGGCCCTCCATGTCACCCGTCTCCTCGAGTTTCTTTTTTATGAAGAAAAAAGAGGGTGGTTTGCTTCTGTGCATTGATTATCGAGGTCTCAATTCCATCACGGTGGGTTTTAGTTACCCACTACCTCTCATCACTACGGCGGTGGAATCATGTCACGGGGCGCAGTTCTTCACAAGACTGGACCTCAGGAGCACGTATAATCTGGTGCGTATTCGGGAGGGAGATGAGTGGAAAACCGCGTTTAGTACCACATCTGGCCATTATGAGTACCTCGTCATGCCGTACAGGTTAAAGAATGCTCCAGCCATCTTTCAATCCTTCGTCAATGAGATTCTCAGGGACCTGCACGGACAGGGTTTGGTGGTGTATATTGAAGATATCTTGATCTACTCCGCCACACGCACCACGCATGTGTCTCTGGTGCGCAAGGTTCTTGGGCGACTGCTGGAGCATGACCTGTACGTGAAGGCGGAGAAATGTGAGTTTTCCAAACGAGCCGTTTCTTTCCTGGGTTATCGCATTTCCACCTCGGGGGTTGTGATGGAGTGTGACCGCGTCAAGGCCGTGTGTAATTGGCTGACTCCGACCACGGTAAAGGAGGTGCAGCGGTTCTTAGGGTTTGCCAATTACTACAGGAGGTTTATCTGGGGTTTTGGTCAGGTTGCGGCTCCCATTACCTCACTGCTGAAAGGGGGGCCTGTGCGTTTGCAGTGGTCGGCAGAGGAGGATGGAGTTTTCCGTCATTTGAAGGCGCTGTTCACCGACGCGCCAGTGTTGGTGCATCCGGACCCCTCTTTGGCTTTCATAGTGGAGTTGGACGCATCCAAGGCTGGGGTTGGAGCCGTGCTCTCACAGCACTCGGGTACGCCATCGAAGCTCCGCCCCTGTGCTTTTTTTTCTGAAGAAGCTCGGGCCGGCGGTGCACAACTATGATGTGGGGGACAGGGAGTTGTTGGCTGTGGTTAAGGCCCTGAAGGTGTGGAGACACTAGCTCAAGGGGGCTAAGCACCCTTTCCTCATCTGGACTGACCACCGTAACCTGGAGAATATCTGAGCAGCTAGGAGACTGAATTCTCGTCAGGCAAGGTGGGCCATGTATTTCACCAGATTTAGATTCTTAGATGGGAGGTGGACGCGGACATCGAGCGGGCACTAAGGGAGGAACCTGCACCTCCACAGTAACCGGAGGGTTGTAGGTACATGCCGCTCGCTGTTCGTGATCAATTGATTCGGTGGGCTCATAGTCTACCCTCATCGGTTCACCCGGGGATTTCGAGGACAGGGCGGGGACTTAGGAGGAAGTACTAGTGGCCCACCTTAGTTAAGGACGTGCGATTCTATGTCTCCTCCTGTTCGGTGTGCACCCAGAGCAAGGCTCCTAGGCACTTGCCACAAGGGAAGTTACAACCCCTCCCCGTTCCACAATGGCTGTGGTCCCATCTATCGGTGGACTTTCTCACTGATCTTCCCCCGTCTCAGGGAAACACGATGATCCTGGTTGTTGTGGATCGGTTATCTAAGTCCTGCCGTCTTATCCCGTTGCCCGATCTCCCTACGGCCCTACAGACTGCGGAGGCTCTGTTCACCCATGTCTACTGGCACTACGGGGTGCCCGAGGACATCGTTTCTGATCGGGGTCCCCAGTTTACATCCCGAGTGTGGAAGGCGTTTATGAAACGTCTGGGGGTCTCGGTCAGCCTGACTTCGGGGTATCACCCGGAGCGTAATGGGCAGGTGGAGAGAGTGAACCAGAATGTGGGTAGGTTTCTGAGGTCGTATTGTCAGGACCGGCTGGGGGAATGGGCGAGATACGTCCCCTGGGCTGAAATGGCCCAGAACTCACTACGCCACTCCTCTACCAACATTTCACCGTTTCAGTGCGTTTTGGGGTACCAGCCGGTCCTGGCACCATGGAATCAGAGCCAGACCGAGGCTCCTGCGGTGGAGGAGTGGGTGCAGCGCTCTAAGGAGACCTGGAGGGCCGTCCAGTAATCATAGCGTCAGGCGAGTGGACGGCAGAAGAGGAGCGCTGACCGTCACCGCAGTGAGGCCCCCGTGTTCGCACCGAGGGACAGGGTCTGGTTCTCGACCCGAAACCTGCCCCTCCGCCTGCCCTGCCGGAAAGCTGGGTCCGCAGTGTGTGGGGCCATTCAAAGTTCTGAGGAGAATAAACGAGGTGTGTTATCGATTATTACTTCCCTCGTATTATCGTATTAACCCCTCGTTTCATGTGTCTCTTCTCAGGCCGGTAGTAGCTGGTCCCCTGCAGGAAGGTGAGGTTCCGGAGGTCCCTCCGCCCCCTCTGGACATCGAGGGGTCCCCGGCGTACACGACACGGGCCATTCTGGACTCGACATGCCGGGTGAGGGGCATGCAGTACCTCGTGGACTGGGAGGGGTACGGGCCGGAGGAGAGGTGCTGGATCCCGGTGGGGGACATATTGGATCCATCTATGCTGAGGGATTTCCATCGCCTCCATCTGGATCGCCCTGCGCTCCCCTTCCCACCGATCCCTTTTTTCCCTTTTTTCTCTAAATGGTTTCACCTGTTCCTTGTTGGGGTTTTGGGGTTGGGGTTAGTTCGGTTAGCCCGTCTGTGTTTGTGCGGGCTTGTTATCGTTTATGTCAAGAGGTGTCAAGAGGTGTTATTGATGATTGTTGGGTTTTTCCGCTGTCCGGTGAGGTACCAGTTTATAGTTGGGTATGTGTATTTACGCCTGTGTTTGGCGTCACCCATTGTATGTTTTTCTGTTGGACATTAAAGTGTTTTTCCTGAATCCTCTGCTCTCTGTGCCTGACTCCACACCCATCACTCTTCGAGCGTTACACCCATAAATAATGTTGGGGCACACGTTAAGTACATGCAGATATAGGAGGACCTGTACTGGGAAGAGTTGAATTCTACTTTCACCCCTGCAAATAATAATAATGAGTAGTTATTATGATGCAAGGTTCTTTGTACATCAGTCCGTCGGCAGACACTTTCACTATCGGCAGCAGTCGATATACATGTAGTACATGTAGGCCAAAGTCACACTTTTTTTATCCCCCATAATGCAATACCCTCTGAAAGGCGACTTTGACAAAGTGATCTGCTCGAACGCACTCAATGTTGCAACTTCCAGCAGCTTCGCCATACTAGTTTTTCTTCCTCACATATCTATTGCCACGTTCAATAACTCAGTGGTCGTTCTATATGTTTGAGATGACAAGGGCGTTGTAACCTGCGGGCGTACTGCTCCCGGAGAAGATAGTGTGTTATGTGATGTTTAAGCATGCACCGGACAGTGGAGGACTAGGGTGATGATACACACACAGCCCCAGGACAGCAACACAATTAGACTTAACCACATCATGAGAAAACAAAAAGAGAATTACCTGACACATTGGAAAGAATTAACAAAAAAATGGAGCAAACTGTAATGCTATTTGGCCCTAAACAGAGTGTACACAGTGGCAGAATACCTGACCACCGTCACTGACCCAAAATTAAGGAAATCTTTGACTATGTACAGACTCAGTGAGCATATCCTTGCTATTGAGAAAGGTCGCTGTAGGCAGACCTGGCTCTCAAGAGAAGACAGGCTATGTGCACACTGCCCTCAAAATGAGGTGTAAACTGAGCTGCACTTCCTAACCTCCTGCCAAATGTTTGACCATAATAGAAACACATATTTCCCTCAGATTACAGATCCACAAAGAAGATCCTGGATTACAGATCCAATTTTGATAAACTCCCATATCTATTGGGTGAAATACCACAGTGTGCAATCACAGCAGCAAGATTTGTGACTTAAAGCCAAAAGAAAGGGGCAACCAGTGAAGAACAAACACCGTTGTAAATACAAACCAAATTTATGTTGATTTATTTTCCCTTTTGTACTTAAACTATTTGCACATCGTTACAACACTGTATATAGACATAATATGACATTTGAAATGTCTTTATTATTTTGGAACTAATGTGAATGTAATATTTACTGTTAACTTTTGATTGTTTATTTAACATTTTTTTTAGCAATATAACATATGTTTCCCATGCCAATAAACCCCTTGAATTGAATTGATACCTTCTGGGTGGAAACGTGCGGTTGTGTTGCCGTTTGTAAAACCAGGTAAAGATCCCGCTAGGGTGGGCAGCTATAGGCCTATAGCGCTGACATCGAACATGTGTAAATTGATGGAAAAGATTATAGTGAGTAGGATGATGTATCTCTTGGAAGTCAGGGGTTTGATGAGCGTAGCACAGAGTGGGTTCAGTAGAGGGAGGTCTGCCATGGATGCCCTGGTGACAGTTAGTACAGAGATCTCGCCAAGGCCCTGAAAATAACAGAGGTAATGAGTATGGTATTTTTCTTCTACATTGAGAAAGCTTACTATACCATGTGGAGGGAAGGATTGTCAATGGGGGTTTGAAATGGACAACATTACTCCTCAGGGAAGTGTGGTTCGTCTGATTATGTTCTCCCTGATTATATATTACATATTTAATATATATTACATATTTAAGGAGGTGGAACAGGGAGTGGGTGTGGCCTTGAATGTCATGATGGGGATAAATGGGAGAGAGGTGGGAAGGGAAGTATGCAATGAGGAAGATGCAAGAAGCTGTGGGAGTTGTGGAAGATTGGTCTCTGATAAGCGGGTTTAGGATGTCTGTGGCCAAGTCTTGCTTTATGGTGTATTCTAGGAGGAAGGTTTTAACCTCTTAAATATAAAATACCTTATTTGATTGTATTTGTTTTATTCAACTCAGTCTGGTATGAGAACGGTAACCCCTATCTGCATGCCCATATATGGTGACTTACTACCATATATGGGCATGCAACTGTATAAAGGCAGGCCAAACCAATGACCTAGTTTCAAGATGGTTGCTAACTACATTCAGGTTAGCGTTGTGAAGAACAAACTAAATAAACACAAAATACGTTGATAAACACTGAAAGCCGGGACTACCCATATCATGAGGATATCTTATTTGTCTGCCTGTGACCTACCGTTATTGATCACCAGCCCCGAGAATCAAAATGTTTATTTTACACAACATTTTCACCAAACAGCAAACATCTTGCAAGGTAAGCTTCGATTTGCTCTGTGTTTCAGCTATAGCTACACGGGGGGTATCAACTTAATCCTTAGGTTGGTAGGAACAAATCTAGGCTATTGCCAGTGTTATCTGATTATGTATGACTTAATGCGCATCAAAAATGATGTTGTCTGCTTACGCGCTGTAGGTATCCATTACACAGGGGATTGGCTACTATGGCACATTGACAGTCTTGTAGCCAATGAGATAAGCTTTCCAGGGATATATAGTTGACCTGGGTGGGACAAAGCAAAGCTTAGAACCTGTATTCCTAATGCGAACTATTGATACCTGGCTCAGAGACGAGACGCACTGAGCACGCTACATTGACATACATTGTTTACATTGTAAACAGATTTAATCTCTTTAATTGAATTGCTTTAGCATGAAAGATGGCTTCTTAAATGGGAGAAGTTAAAAACTAAGAATATTGAACCGGAACCTTAAAAGAAGGCAGCTATGAATAAGAATACCGACATAGAAGTTTTGAATAAAAACCTAGAGTCAGACTCGGATCAGGGGAGCGATTTGGACAATAAGGATTTCGACTCGGCCGACGAAGATTGCTTTCTAATAAAAGTGGCGATCCACACTTATTTTCATGACATTATATATCTAATTTACTATATGTATTTAGTTTTTTATAAGTTGTCTGCTTTCTGTGCTTTGGATTTAGTTTACATAAGCCTATGTAACAAGTCATTTTAATGTTATATAATTCCAAAGTAGTTATTGGCTGTTTCATATTAGTTCACTGTTTCCTGTTCTAAGTTCCATTATTGTAACTTTGTAGAGGCCACTACTCTCTCATGGCCATTGTTTATTTGTGGTTCTCACCTCTGCCTTTGTCTCCAAAGTGTTACTGTTTGCATTGTGTGTCCTTCACCTTCTATGTGAGTCACTGTACAGGTGAAGTTTATGCTTGGTGTTTTTACTTTACCATAATGTCATTTTGTATATTTAGTTAGCTGTAATTCTGTGAGGATTTGGATGACGACGTTAGGGAGAGACCCCTCCCCAGCAAGTGCTGCCACCAGTCAAGGTCTTCACTCCCACTGCAATGTCAATCACCCGTCTGATGGTTCTACAACCACCACTCGACAAAGACCCCACTCCTCTTCAACCCCCCCCCCATCCTTGAGGATGATGAGGAGCCAGAACAATTTAGGTTTAAACCCTAAAGACCGGAAGGCCCACAGTTGCAGCAGGGGGGAAGGAAGATGTCCTAGAAACCTGTCACCATGGTTGTCATGTTCAGCTACATTTCCTTGGTGATTTACATTGGACTGGTAAAGGTATCAAGACTAGTTGACCACTGGAGCAAGTCCCCATTATTGGTGCCAGTTCCCCACCTCCATCATTAGTGAAAACTGATTCTTGGCCATCAACTGTACTCTTCACATGAGTGATCCACAAAATGATCAGGAGAATGACCCGAAGAAGGGCACTGCAGGGTATGATTGTATTGCAAGAGTCATGGTGGGCATGCAAAACGTACTTCCAGCCTGCTCAAAATGAATCTATAGATGAGCGCATGGTTGCTTCAAAGGCTTGAATTGTCTTGAAGCAATATATGAAAAATAAGCAGACCAAATGGGGCAACAAGCTCTTTGTGCTAGCCGATTCAGCCTATGCCTACACGTGGAACTTTTCATCTATGAAGGCAAGGGGATCACACCCACTGGGAAGGGCCTTAGTTATGACTCTGTCATGCAGCTGATGGACTTCACCTTACTTGGCAGTGGGTACAAGCTCTTTGGGGACCATTTTTATACTCGTCCCATGCTTTTCATAGACTTGGAAAAAAAAATGAGGGCTTGTGGTATCATTCGTGTTATGCAGGTGAATGAGGACCCAAAAGCGACTTGGCGAAAAAAGAGTCTTTAATCCAGTAAAGTAAATCTTCAATACTCCTAGACAAATCGGAGCGGTAAATAAAGCATAAAGAACAATTCCACTCGTAATGACGAGAACAGACTGGAGACTCGATCATAAACTGCAGGTTGCCTCGGGAAGGCACTTGACCGTAGCAGACTCAGACACCTGCTCACCACGCAGCATCTGAGGGAAACACGACACGACAGGGCGATACAAAGACACAGCACGGTGAACAATATACAAGGATCCGACAGGACAGAAACGGAAAACAAGGGGAGAAATAGGGACTCTAATCAGGGGAAAAGATAGGGAACAGGTGTGGGAAGACTAAATGATTGATTAGGGGAATAGGAACAGCTGGGAGCAGCAACGGAACGATAGAGAGAGGAGAGAGAGAGAGGGAGAGAGAAAAAGGGGAACGAACCTAAAAAGACCAGCAGGGGGAAAACGAACAGAAGGAAAAGCAAAATGACAAGACAATATAAGACAAAACATGACAGTACCCCCCCACTCACCGAGCTCCTCCTGGCGCACTCGAGGAGGAATCCTGGCGGCAACGGAGGAAATCATCAATCAGTGAACGGTCCAGCACGTCCCGAGACGGAACCCAACTCCTCTCCTCAGGACCGTAACCCTCCCAATCCACTAAGTATTGGTGACCCCGTCCCCGAGAATGCATGTCCATGATCCTACGTACCTTGTAAATAGGTGCGCTCTCGACAAGGACGGGAGGGGGGAGGGAAGACGAACGGGGTGCGAAGAAAGGGCTTGACACAGGAGACATGGAAGACAGGATGGACGCGACGAAGATGTCGCGGAAGAAGCAGTCGCACAGCGACAGGATTGACGACCTGGGAGACACGGAACGGACCAATGAACCGCGGAGTCAACTTACGAGAAGCTGTCGTAAGAGGAAGGTTGCGAGTGGAAAGCCACACTCTCTGGCCGCAACAATACCTTGGACTCTTAATCCTACGTTTATTGGCGGCTCTCACAGTCTGTGCCCTGTAACGGCAAAGTGCAGACCTCACCCTCCTCCAGGTGCGCTCACAACGTTGGACAAACGCTTGAGCGGAGGGAACGCTGGACTCGGCAAGCTGGGATGAGAACAGAGGAGGCTGGTAACCCAGACTACTCTGAAACGGAGATAACCCGGTAGCAGACGAAGGAAGCGAGTTGTGAGCGTATTCTGCCCAGGGGAGCTGTTCTGCCCAAGACGCAGGGTTTCTGAAAGAAAGGCTGCGTAGTATGCGACCAATCGTCTGATTGGCCCTCTCTGCTTGACCGTTAGACTGGGGATGAAACCCGGAAGAGAGACTGACGGACGCACCAATCAAACGACAGAACTCCCTCCAAAACTGTGACGTGAATTGCGGGCCTCTGTCTGAAACGGCGTCTAACGGGAGGCCATGAATTCTGAACACATTCTCGATGATGATTTGTGCCGTCTCCTTAGCGGAAGGAAGTTTAGCGAGGGGAATGAAATGTGCCGCCTTAGAGAACCTATCGACAACCGTAAGAATCACAGTCTTCCCCGCAGACAAAGGCAGACCGGTAATGAAGTCTAGGGCGATGTGAGACCATGGTCGAGAAGGAATGGGGAGCGGTCTGAGACGACCGGCAGGAGGAGAGTTACCTGACTTAGTCTGCGCGCAGTCCGAACAAGCAGCCACGAAACGGCGCGTGTCACGCTCCTGAGTCGGCCACCAAAAGCGCTGGCGAATAGAAGCAAGAGTGCCTCGAACACCGGGATGACCAGCTAACTTGGCAGAGTGAGCCCACTGAAGAACAGCCAGACGAGTGGAAACAGGAACGAAAAGAAGGTTACTAGGACAAGCGCGCGGCGACGCAGTGTGCGTGAGTGCTTGCTTAACCTGTCTTTCAATTCCCCAGACTGTCAACCCGACAACACGCCCATAAGGAAGAATCCCCTCGGGATCAGTAGAAGCCACAGAAGAACTAAAAAGACGGGATAAGGCATCAGGCTTGGTGTTCTTGCTACCCGGACGGTAAGAAATCACAGACTCGAAACGAGCGAAAAACAACGCCCAACGAGCTTGACGAGCATTAAGTCGTTTGGCAGAACGGATGTACTCAAGGTTCTTATGGTCTGTCCAAACGACAAAAGGAACGGTCGCCCCTCCAACCACTGTCGCCATTCGCCTAGGGCTAAGCGGATGGCGAGCAGTTCGCGGTTACCCACATCATAGTTGCGTTCAGATGGCGACAGGCGATGAGAAAAATAAGCGCAAGGATGAACCTTATCGTCAGACTGGAAGCGCTGGGATAGAATGGCTCCCACGCCTACCTCTGAAGCGTCAACCTCGACAATGAATTGTCTAGTGACGTCAGGAGTAACGAGGATAGGAGCGGAAGTAAAACGTTCTTTTAGAAGATCAAAAGCTCCCTGGGCGGAACCGGACCACTTAAAACACGTCTTGACAGAAGTAAGAGCTGTGAGAGGGGCAGCAACTTGACCGAAATTACGAATGAAACGCCCGATAGAAATTAGCGAAACCTAGAAAGCGCTGCAACTCGACACGTGACCTTGGAACGGGCCACTCACTGACAGCTTGGACCTTAGCGGAATCCATCTGAATGCCTTCAGCGGAAATAACGGAACCGAGAAAAGTAACGGAGGAGACATGAAAAGAGCACTTCTCAGCCTTCATGTAGAGACAATTCTCTAAAAGGCGCTGGAGAACACGTCGAACGTGCTGAACATGAATCTCGAGTGACGGTGAAAAAATCAGGATATCGTCAAGGTAGACAAAAACAAAGATGTTCAGCATGTCTCTCAGAACATCATTAACTAATGCCTGAAAAACAGCTGGCGCATTGGCGAGACCAAACGGCAGAACCCGGTACTCAAAATGCCCTAACGGAGTGTTAAACGCCGTTTTCCACTCGTCCCCCTCTCTGATGCGCACGAGATGGTAAGCGTTACGAAGGTCCAACTTAGTAAAGCACCTGGCTCCCTGCAGAATCTCGAAGGCTGATGACATAAGGGGAAGCGGATAACGATTCTTAACCGTTATGTCATTCAGCCCTCGATAATCCACGCAGGGGCGCAGAGTACCGTCCTTTTTCTTAACAAAAAAAAACCCCACCCCGGCCGGAGAGGAAGAAGGCACTATGGTACCGGCGTCAAGAGACACAGACAAATAATCCTCGAGAGCCTTACGTTCGGGAGCCGACAGAGAGTATAGTCTACCCCGAGGAGGAGTGGTCCCCGGAAGGAGATCAATACTACAATCATACGACCGGTGAGGAGGAAGGGAGTTGGCTCGGGACCGACTGAAGACCGTGCGCAGATCATGATATTCCTCCGGCACTCCTGTCAAATCGCCAGGTTCCTCCTGAGAAGTGGGGACAGAAGAAACGGGAGGGATGGCAGACATTAAACACTTCACATGACAAGAAACGTTCCAGGATAGGATAGAATTACTAGACCAATTAATAGAAGGATTATGACATACTAGCCAGGGATGACCCAAAACAACAGGTGTAAAAGGTGAACGAAAAATCAAAAAAGAAATAGTCTCACTGTGGTTACCAGATACTGTGAGGGTTAAAGGTAGTGTCTCAAATCTGATACTGGGAAGATGACTACCATCTAAGGCGAACATGGGCGTAGGCTTGTCTAACTATCTGAAAGGAATGTCATGTTTCCGAGCCCATGCTTCGTCCATGAAACAACCCTCAGCCCCAGAGTCTATCAAGGCACTGCATGTAGCACCCGAACCGGTCCAGCGTAGATGGACCGACATAGTAGTACAGGATCTAGATGGAGAGACCTGAGTAGTAGCGCTCACCAGTAGCCCTCCGCTTACTGATGAGCTCTGGCTTTTACTGGACATGAATTGACAAAATGTCCAGCAAGTCCGCAATAGAGGCACAGGCGGTTGGTGATCCTCCGTTCCCTCTCCTTAGTCGAGATGCGAATACCTCCCAGCTGCATGGGCTCAGTCTCTGAGCCGGAGGAGGGAGATGGTTGCGATGCGGAGCAGGGAAACACCGTTGACGCGAGCTCTCTTCCACGAGCTTGGTGACGAAGATCTACCCGTCGTTCTATGCGGATGGCGAGAGCAATCAAAGAGTCCACACTGGAAGGAACCTCCCGGGAGAGAATCTCATCTTTAACCACTGCGTGGAGTCCCTCCAGAAAACGAGCGAGCAGCGCCGGCTCGTTCCAGTCACTAGAGGCAGCAAGAGTGCGAAACTCTATAGAGTAATCCGTTATGGATCGATCACCTTGGCATAGGGAAGCCAGGGCCCTAGAAGCCTCCCTACCAAAAACTGAACGGTCAAAAACCCGAATCATCTCCTCTTTAAAGTTCTGGTAATTGTTAGAACAATCAGCCCTTGCCTCCCAGATAGCTGTGCCCCACTCTCGAGCCCGGCCAGTAAGGAGTGAAATGACGTAAGCAACCCGAGCTCTCTCTCTAGAGTATGTGTTGGGTTGGAGAGAGAACACAATATCACACTGGGTGAGAAAGGAGCGGCACTCCGTGGGCTGCCCGGAGTAGCAAGGTGGGTTATTAACCCTAGGTTCCGGAGGCTCGGCAGACCAGGAAGTAACAGGTGGCACGAGACGAAGACTCTGGAACTGTCCAGAGAGGTCGGAAACCTGAGCGGCCAGGTTCTCCACGGCATGACGAGCAGCAGACAATTCCTGCTCGTGTCTGCCGAGCATGGCTCCTTGGATCTCGACGGCAGTGTTACGAGCGTCTGTAGTCGCTGGGTCCATTCTCTGGTCGGATCCTTCTGTTATGCAGGTGAATGAGGACCCAAAAGCGACTTGGCGAAAACAGAGTCTTTAATCCAGTAAAGTAAATCTTCAATACTCCTAGACAAATCGGAGCGGTAAATAAAGCATAAAGAACAATTCCACTCGTAATGACGAGAACAGACTGGAGACTCGATCATAAACTGCAGGTTGCCTCGGGAAGGCACTTGACCGTAGCAGACTCAGACACCTGCTCACCACGCAGCATCTGAGGGAAACACGACACGACAGGGCGATACAAAGACACAGCACGGTGAACAATATACAAGGATCCGACAGGACAGAAACGGAAAACAAGGGGAGAAATAGGGACTCTAATCAGGGGAAAAGATAGGGAACAGGTGTGGGAAGACTAAATGATTGATTAGGGGAATAGGAACAGCTGGGAGCAGGAACGGAACGATAGAGAGAAGAGAGAGAGAGAGGGAGAGAGAAAAAGGGGAACGAACCTAAAAAGACCAGCAGGGGGAAAACGAACAGAAGGAAAAGCAAAATGACAAGACAATATAAGACAAAACATGACAATTCGTCCTAACAGAATAGGTTTCCCCAAGACCAAGGTAAACGACATGGCAAAGAGAGTGGAGAAGGGGACCGCACGTTGGATCAGGACTAACACGCTGCTTTTTGTGAAATGGAAGGACACTAGGGAAGTAACCAAGCTCCCCACACAGCATAAGGCATTCAATAACGGGGCATGGTTTGAGGAAGAATGTCCCTGTTTCTGTGAATGACTACAATTCCAGCATGGAGGGTGTCAACCTATGTTGCTCTGATAGGCTACCACCAGGTCCTCCACTAGACCAGGATGTGGTATAAGACCTTTTTTTACCACTTTGTGGACATTTATACAGTAAATGCTTTCATTCTGCATAAGCAGATAGCCAAAGCAAAAAAGTCAAACCCCTCTCACAGTTGGCCTTACGAGAGCAGCTGGTTTTGGAAATGGCTGAATTGGGGGCCCAAAGCAACCTCACAACCATCACAAGACCCCCCACTCAAGGTGAGTGGGTGAGTGCCACTATCCAACACACATGACAAAAGAAAGAACTGCAAGCATTGCACAAAACACAGGGGCCCAAAAATTGTGAAATGCCAGATCTTCTGTCCGAAATGCCAGATCGCTTTTTGTTTCCTAGCAGAGAGACTGCTTCAAAGACTATCATGACACATACAAGCTATGGTGAAAGTGAAATCTAATCATCTACACCTGGGATGTAATATGAACACGAATGCCATTTGCAAATTGTTCAGCTTATTTCTAATTTTGCACACTTTTAGTGTAGGGCACGTGTGTAACTAAGTTTGTGTTTGAAACATTTCTATAAATGTTTTAATGTATTGTATGTCTGTTGCTTTTATATTGTTTTTGTAAACAGTTAATTTGTATGTGGGACCAATACATTGGACATGCCGAGGCTAAACGTTCAGGCACTTTGGAGAGGTTGAAAGAACACTTGGATATCCCCTGTATGTCCCCTGACACCACAATGTTTCAGAGAGGTTGCTGTTGTATTATTTTTTTAATGGTGAACAAAACTTTTAGCTACATCCAGTGTGCAAAAACAGTGCAATTACCACATTCGAACACTTTGGAGAGGTTGAAAAGACACTTGAATGTACCCTGGATACCTCCATAACACCACCACAATGTGTTAGTGAGGCTGATATGTTAGAAATTGTGTTTTTATACTGAACAAATGACATTTAGGGATTACAAATATGTAATGGCACTTTAATGATCTAATTTACAGACATATGCCACTTTGGAAAGTTCTAGGGACACTTGGAAACGTCCCGTGACGACACCTGACATCACTTACTTAAACATCTGCCAATTTCTAGTTGTTATCAATCCCATTTTTGTATGATATTGTTCACATGCTGTGGAAGCCATCTGTGTTTCCAGCTCTAGTCATCAATAATTATTTTATAGCTTGTCAATGAAAGTTGACTTTCAAAATGTAAAAAATTCAACGGTTATTATGTATTCTGAACTATGTAACTCCTATCTTCTGATCGTTTCCTCATAATCTCCCAGATGTCGTCTTACCAAATATTCCAAGTTTTTGCATGTCAGTATCATGTCATTACACATGAATAGCAGTTACTTTTGGGTATGTCTATTTAGGGTGTCTGAGTTTAAGTACTCAGCTATGTGGTCTGATGAGAGGCCAACGTGGAAGAGACATGTTGAGCATATTGAAATGAAGTGTAGAAAGGTGCTGAACCTCATGAGGGCAGTGGCAGGATATGATTAGGGGTCGGATAAACAAACACGGTTGTATATGTACCAGGCATTGATCAGGTAATCTTTGGATTATGGGTGCTTTGCATATCAATCGGCAGCCATAACGCTACTACAGCTCCTGGATAGCATACAGTCAATGGCTATGAGATTGTGTGTGGGTGCATTCAGGACGACACCTGTTGAGGTTAGTGCAGGTAGATAGTGGGGAACTGCCACTGAGTAAAAGATGTGACAAACTTGCATTAGTGTACTGGGTGAGGTTGAACGGGAGTTCAGAAGGACATCCTGCAGTCAGGATAACTGGGGGAATGCTGGGTTTGAGGAGTGTGTAAGCAGAGGGTGTACGGGTGGACAATCGGGCAGAAGGTGGTAGAATATGAACTGGGGGAGAGAGAGAGGCGGCTGGCAATTGCATTGGGGAACATTCCTCTGGCTGTTTCCGAAACCAAGTGTAATTTGGACATGATTGAGGGCAGGAGAGAATGGGGTGAGGATGTGAGACTGGGTGGAGAGACACCACATGACCAAAGGTATATGTGGACACCTGCTCATCGAACATATATTTTCAATAATAAGGAGTTGGTACCCCTTTTGTTACAGAAGCAATCTTCATTCTTCTGGGAAAGCTTTCCAATAGATATTGGAACATTGCTGTGGGGCTTGCTTCCATTCTGCCACGAGCGTTAGTGAGGTCAGGCACTGATGTTGGGCGATTTAGGCCTGACTCAGTCGGTGTTCCAATTCATCCCAAAGGTGTTCGATGGGGTTGAGGTCAGGGTTCTGTGCAGGCCAGTCAAGTTCTTCCACACAGATCTCGACAAGTATGGACCTCACTTTGTGCACGGGGCATTGTCATGCTGAAACAGGAAAGGGCCTTCCCCAAACTGTTGCAACAAAGTTGGAGGCACAGAATTGTCTAGAATGTCATTTGTATGTTGTAGTGTTAAGATTTCCCTTCACTGGAATTAAGGGGCCTAGCCCAAACCATGAAAAACAGCCCCAAAACATTATTCCTCCTCCACCAAACCCAGATTAATCCGTCAGACTGCCAAATGGTGAAGCATGATTCATCACTCCAGAGACCGTGTTTCGACTGCTTCAGAGTCCAAGGGTGGCAAGCTTTGTCCCACTCCAGCCGATGCTTGGCATTGCGCATGGTGATCTTAGGCTTGTGTTTGTCTGCTTGACCATGGAAACCCATTTCATGAAGCTCTCGATGAACAGTTCTTGTGCTGACATTGCTTCCAGAGGACAGATGATTTTTACATGCTTCAGCACTCGGCGGTCCCCTTCTGTGAGCTTGTGTGGCCTACTTTGTGCTCCTAGTTGTTTCCACTTCACAATAACAGCACTTACAGTTCACCGGGGCAGCTCTAGGAGGGCAGAAACTTTACAAACGGACTTGTTGGAAAGGTGGCATCCTATGACTGTGCCACTGAGCTCTTCAGTAAGGCCATTCTACTGACAATGTTTGTCAAGGGAGATTGCATAGCTGTGTGCTCGATTTTTATACACCAGTCAGCAACGGGTGTGGATTAAATAGCTGAATCAACTCATTTGAAGGGATGTCCACATACCTTTGTGTATATGGATATTTGTTTTTATTTGTTTTTAAGGATATATACAGATGGTTCAAAGGATTCAGTCAGTGGTAGGGTGGGGGCAGGGATGTATATCCCAGATTTAAATGTTAGAGAAATGTAAGCGGATAACTAATTTTGTCAATGTATGTGGCCGAGTTCATGGCCACTCAAGAGTGGTGATCTGCTCTGATTAGGCTGCAGTGTCGAGTAGTGTATAGACGAGCAGGTCGTTTAGGGGAGAATTGTTTGTGGAGGTGGTGGTGCTGTTAATGGGATTGAAGAGGATGGGAGTGGTGGTAAGTGTTTGCTGGGTTCCCGCCTATGTGGGTGTGGAGGGTAATGAGAAGGCCAATGCGGTGGCTAAGAGTGCTGTGAGGAGAGGGGTAGATATTTGGGTGCCGCTTGGTCGCAGGAAGTTAAGTCCTTGATCCGGGGAAAAGGGCTCAATCTTTGGCAAAGGGAGTGGGATGCTAGTATTAAGGGGAGGCAATTGTATTGCTTGCACTGGTCAGCAAAGGAAGAGGTGGTGTCTAGGGCTCTTTCACTTAGAGTAAGAGGAACAATGAAGATCATTTAATGTAGGTTGGCCATGACTGGGCTTACACTCCAGTACAGTAGGTGGCAGTGTTTGCACCTTAACGTTGGATTCAATCTGTCAACCCAATCCCAAAGAAGAACTGCGTGGTCAGCTGACTAGCAGCGTCTTTGGCTGTCACAACACACCGTATGCTGTGTTCAAAGTGCTGCTACAAAACACTATTGCGGCTCGACTAGGGCGTTATGTTACGGATAGCCAAAACCAGCTAGGCCTACACCTCCGGAATGGCGGCAGAAATACAACCCAAACCGCAGACTCGGACTCCTGTTCTGCTCAACAAAATCGAAGCTTCCCAAGATGTTGTGAACACAGCGGTCATAATTCCAAAGGAGGACGGGGTGATCAGCGTCTCAGAGGACAGGTAGGATGATACTGTTTAAGACCTTTTGAAAATAAAAGAGAGCCGCACACTATAGGAGCTCAGATGCAAAAATGTAATAGCAACGTTTCGACAGCCAAGCTGTCTTCATCAGGGTATAATCAGAAGCACTGCGGGATGACTCGTTTATATAGTGTGTCAAAAGACACAGGTGTCTGTAATCATGGTCAAGAGTGGCCTAATATCATTGGTTAATAATCAAATATTAAAATGTCATACAAAGAACAGCATTACAAACAACACATGGACAGCATACGATCATAGATTAATTTAACTACACAAGTTTACGAACTGCAAAAATCTCTGAAACTGGAAACACTTATCTCCCTCACTAGCTTTAAGCACCAACTGTCAGAGCATCTTACAGATTACTGCACCTGTACATAGCCCACCTATAATTTAGCCCAAACAACTACCTCTTTCCCAACTGTATTTAATTAATTTATTTATTTTGCTCCTTTGCACCCCATTATTTTTATGTCTACTTTGCACATTCTTCCATTGCAAAACTACCATTCCAGTGTTTTACTTGCTATATTGTATTTACTTTGCCACCATGGCCTTTTTTGCCTTTACCTCCCTTCTCACCTCATTTGCTCACATTGTATATAGACTTGTTTATACTGTATTATTGACTGTATGTTTGTTTTACTCCATGTGTAACTCTGTGTCGTTGTATCTGTCGAACTGCTTTGCTTTATCTTGGCCAGGTCGCAATTGTAAATGAGAACTTGTTCTCAACTTGCCTACCTGGTTAAATAAAGGTGAAATAAAAATAAAATAAAAATTACAAAGTCACAATAATCACAAGAATGGCTTCAGATCAAAGTCTACGTTGAGACCGAAGGGCGCAAGGGTCTTTAAATTAAACTGTTTGAGACCATGTCAAATATGTGACCACAGTAGGTAAAATATAATATTACAGATTGTGCACTATTTATAGCAACGCAAACATGTACTGGCACTATAAGCTCCCTATCGCTACTCGTTAACGTCATCATGGTCGGCGTTAAAACGGAGACAAATTACCATCTCTTCACGCCACTAAGATACGAAGTCATTTTTGTAGCAGGTTAGGAGAGCATTTTCTCTAGCCCTAAACCAAACTATAACCTCGGAATCCTAACTGAGGAACGCGCAACTCCGTTCTTACTTCGAGACGGAGTTGAGTATTGATAACTGGTTGCGCCATTTGCTAGCAATAACAATGCGTCACCATCAGTCAATGCTTGTAAAAATGTAAATTCTGATAACTGTTAGGCCTGCCAGTACCTACAATTGCGGTCTTTCCGCGGGGTTCTGAAATCATTACTTGTCATGACTTTTTTTCAAATATATCCACCGACTTATGAGGAAAAGGTCGGTGGTTTTATTCGCTAAAAGTATGAACCCCACAGTAGTACAGGACAAGCATGGGTACAATAATTTTCAGATTTGACATTTTTACAAGTATCGACAGGTGGCGACTCAATGGTGTTCCAAGCAAATCGCGCGACCAGTTATCGATAGTCAACTCCGCCTCGATATAAGCGAACGGAGTTGAGCGTTCCTCCGCTCTCTTCTAACCTGCTGCATAAGTTCTCATAACCTGTTATGAAAAAGTCACTTCGGTAACGAAGTGGCTTGAAAATAGTTTTCTTAACTAAAAGATGCAGAGATTGAAACTCAGCAAAAAATGAAACGACCACTCAGTGTCAATTGTGTTTATTTTCAGCAAACTTAATGTGTATATATTTGTAGGAACATAACAAGATTCAACAACTGAGACATGGCACTGAACAAGTTCCAAAGGTATGTGACTGACAGAAATAGAATGTGTCCCTGAACAAAGGGTGAGGGGGGGTCAAAATCAAACATAACAGTTAGTATCTGGTGTGGCCACCAGCTGCATTAAGTACTGCAGTGCATCTCCTCATGGACTGCACCAGATGTTACCCCACTCTTCCACCAAGGCACCTGCAAGTTCCTGGACAATTCTGGGGGGGAATAGCCCTCGCCTTCACCCTCCGATCCAACAGCTCCCAGACGTGCTCAATGGGATTGAGATCCGGGCTCATCGCTGGTCATGGCAGAACACTGACATTCCTGTCTTGCGGGAAAACACGCACAGAACGAGCAGTATGGCTGGTGGCATTGTCATGTCAGGATGAGCCTGCAGGAAGGGTATCACATGAGGAAGGAGGATGTCTTCCCTGTAACGCACAGCATTGAGATTGCCTGCAATGACAACGAGCTCAGTCTGATGACTCAGTGACACACCGCCCCAGACCATGATGGATTCTCCACGCTCATTCCTTTGACGATAAACTCGAATCCAACCATCACTGCAGGTGAGACAAAACCGAAACTCATCAGCGAAGAGCACTTTTTGCCAGCCCTATCTGGTCCAGTGACGGTAGGTTTGTGCCCATAGGCGACGTTGTTGCTGGTGATGTCTGGTGAGGACCTGCCTTACAACAGGCCTACAAGCCCTCAGTCCAGCCTCTCTCAGCCTATTGCGGACAGTCTGAGTACTGATTGAGGGATTGTGCATTCCTGGTCTAACTTGGGCAGTTGTTGTTGCCATCCTGTACCTGTCCCACAGGTGTGATGTTTGGATGCACCGATCCTGTGTGTTGTTCCACGTGGTCTGCCACTGCGAGGACAATCAGCTGTCCGTTCTGTCTCCCTGTTGCGCTGTCTTTTGTGTCTCAAAGTACGGACAATGCCATTTATTGCCCTGGCCACATCTGCAGTCCTCATGCCTCCTTGCTACATGTTCATGCAGATGAGCAGGGACCCTGGGCATCTTAGTTTTGGTGTTTTTCAGAGTCAGTTGAAATGCCTCTTTAGTGCCCTAACTGTGACCTTAATTGCTTACCGTCTGTAAGCTGTTAGTGTCTTAATGACTGTTCCACAGGTGCATGTTCATGAATTTTTATGGTCCATTGAACAAGCATGGGAAACAGTGTTTAAACCCTTTACAATGAAGATCTGTGAAGTTATTTGGATTTTTACGAATTATCTTTGAAAGCAGGGTCCTGAAAAAGGAATGTTTCTTTTTTTGCTGAGTTTATTATATGCTACTGTATTTTAGTCAATACCTCTCTGACATGGTGGTGCCTACGGCAGTTTGATAGTCGCGACCAATACATAACCAGAATGGCTTTATGTGACCCGCAGGACGATCCGGATATGGCTGAAGAGAGACAGTGGTCAGTACTGGCCCAGCATTTACCACACAATGCCAGGTGAGTCATCACCTTTCATGTGTTACTGGGCGATTCCGCGACAGCAGGAGTGGAAATGTTTGGTATCTCTGATTGTTCTGGCAATTCTCACGTTAGAACTTCATTGGGAGGAAGAATGTTTCATATGTTTTTTACATTTGTATTGCAAACAATTTTTTGGGAAAATCATGATGACATTTTGCCATTTTAGGTCCTATTTTGACCTATACATGCTTCCTGTAAGACTTTATGATCCGTGAACCGTACAACAACATTGTGTCGTGATACTCCTTTATAATGTGCTCTAACACATGGAGTATGTCTAGATTAGAGGTCGACCGATTAATCGGAATGGCCTATTAATTAGGGCCGATTTAAAGTTTTCATAACAATCCTAAATCTGTATTTTTGGACACCAATTTGGCCGATTTTAAATTATTATTATTTTATTTTTTTACACCTTTATTTAATCTTTATTTAACTAGGCAAATTTAGAACACATTCTTACTTGCGATGACGGCCTAGGAACGGTGGGTTAACTGCCTCGTTCAGGAGCAGAACAACAGATTTTTACCTTGTCAGCTCGGGGGATTCAATCTTGCAACCTTACAGTTAACTAGTCCAATGCTCTAACCACCTGATTACATTGCACTCCACGAGGAGACTGCCTGTTACGCGAATGCAGTAAGAAGCCAAGGTAAGTTGCTAGCTAGCATTAAACTTATCTTATAAAAAACAATCAATCAATCTAAATCACTAACTACACATGGTTGATATTACTAGTTTATCTAGCGTGTCCTGCATTGCATATAATCGATGCGGTGCGTATCGTTGCTCCAATGTGTAACTAACCATAAACATCAATGCCTTTCTTAAAATCAATACACAGAAGTATATATTTTTAAACCTGCATGTTTAGCTAAAATAAATCCAGGTTAGCAGGCAATATTAACCAGGGGAAATTGTCACTTCTCTTGCGTTCATTGCACGCAGGGTCAGTGTATATGCAACAGTTTGGGCCGCCTAATTTGCCAGAATTTTACATAATTAAGACATAACATTGAAGGTTGTGTAATGTAACAGGAATATTTAGACTTACGGATGCCACCCGTTAGATAAAATACAGAACGGTTCCGTATTTCACTGAAAGAATAAACGTCTTGTTTTCGAGATGATAGTTTCCGGATTCGGCCATATCAATGACCTAAGGCTCGTGTTTCTATGTTATTATTATGTTATCATTAAGTCTATGATTTAATAGAGCAGTCTGACTGAGCGATGGTAGGAAGCAGCAGGCTTGTAAGCATTCATTCAAACAGCATTTTCGTGCGTTTGCCAGCAGCTGTTTATGACTTCAAGCCTATCAACTCCCGAGATTAGGCTGGTGTAACCGATGTGAAATTTCTAGCTACTTAGCGGGGTGCGCACTAATAGTGTTTCAAACGTCACTCACTCTGAGACTTGGAGTGGTTGTGCCCCTTGCTCTGCATGGGTAACGCTGCTTTGAGGGTGGCTGTTGTTGATGTGTTCCTGGTTTGAGACCAGGTAGGAGCGAGGAGAAGGAAGGAAGCTATACTGTTACACTGGCAATACTAAAGTGCCTATAAGAACATCCAATAGTCAAAAGGTTAATGAAATACAAATGGTATAGAGGGAAATAGTCCTATAATTCCTATAATAACTAAAATGTCTTACCTGGGAATATTGAAGACTTTCATATGTTCTCATGTTCTGAGCAAGTAACTGAAACATTAGCTTTCTTACTTTTACTTTCTTCTCCAACACTTAGTGCAAAAACCATTTAAACCAAATTGAACATGTTTCATTATTTATTTGAGGCTAAATTGAATTTATTGATGTATTATATTAAGTTAAAATAAGTGTTCATTTTGTAATTGTCATTATTACAAATTTTAAAAATAGGCTGATATAATCGGTATCGGCTTTTTTTTGGTCCTCCAATAATCGGTATTGGCGTTGAAAAATCATAATCGATCGACCTCTAGTCTAGATTTCGAAATTCATCTTCACATTAATTTATTAAACATAACATGAATATCTTAAAAGTACCCTTTGTGATGTAGTTAATTTTAAGACTTATTGTTTGGAACAATATACAATATAAGTGCATAACATTTCCAGAGAGGGCTCTGCTAATTCTGAAGTTTACGAGCACCACCAACAATAAATGGATTCAAAGAGAACCCTCTGCTGAATGTGCAATCCTAAAAGAGGATTGTGATTGGTTAATGACCTATGGTCAATTTCTATGTATGAAATGTAAAGTAACAGAGAACCCACTGGAAATTTTATGTTTGAAGATAATTGGTGTGGAAAAATTCTTACACATAGGGACACTCAATTTCAATCTTGAATGAGTCATTGTTCATTGTCAGTGCGCAGGAGAGGTTCCAACCAACTCAATGCACCAAAGTACACATGTCAATCAGGAGCTTCTCCTTGGGTAGACCCAGCAGCTGTCTGATATACGGCTATACACAGACAAGTTATATTTGCATAATTCATGAATCATTACCATTTTGTTTCATTCATGTGACCTATCAACACCTCACAAGGCTTCTCTCTAAGCTGAGAACTTGAAACTGAGATATCGTTAGTTTGTTCTTAAAACGTCTAGGCGTACTGCCAAATTGCAGCTACTGATAAGTGAGGATTTGTAAACTCAGCCACTTGCATGAACACAGAACTTGGTTTAGAGAACAGCACATGAATAGAACACCTATATTAGTTATAAGAAAAGCACGAACATTCAAATTCCCATTACAGTATATTGTTCCAAACCATTTGTCAGAAAATAAGCCAAATCAAAAAGGGTAGTTGAGATATTTACATTTTTAATGTTCAGGAAATGAATGTGAAAAAATGTATTTCAGAATATAGACCTCCAAATTTCAGAGCACACTATAAAGAGTATAATGACACCAGGATGTTGTCTGTATCATGAACCAATCACGGCTCATAGGGTTTTACAGTATTGTATTGGTCTAAATAGGACCTAAAATAGAAAAAAATTCAATAAATCCTCTATTGGGAAAAATGAGTGGTGGAAAAACAATTGGAACCGTTCCCAGGTTGTGAGTATGATGACTCGTACTGTGGTACTCTATGGCCACTGGCATGGATTTGCCCTACTTATAAAAAATGATTGGTCGCGTACACATATTTTGCAGATGTTATCGCTGGTTTAGCAAAATGCTTATAACTGAGTTAGGCGCCTCGGCCTAGCTATTCCATTGGCCTCATTTTGTTAACAGCTCTTCTGCCTGTGTGGTTTTAACATCTGTTCCAGTTTGAATGAGTTAAACAACCATTTAGTCTATATTTCTGTTTGACCCAATGTTTTAAAGGTCCAATGCAGCCATTTGTATCTCTATCAAATCATTTCTGAGTAAGGGCCTCCCGGGTGGCGCAGTGGTCTAGCTCCACCAGAGACTCTGGGTTCGCGCCCAGGCTCTGTCGCAGCCGGCCGCGACCGGGAGGTCCGTTGCGACGAGACAAGATAGTAATTACTAACAATTGGATACCACGAAATTGGGGAAAAAAGGGGTTGAAAAATATTTTTAAATAATAATTTCTGAGTAACAACTAAGTACCTTAATTCAATTAAAATAGTCAAAATACAGCTTCTCATCCAAAAAATGTTGCTGGGCTGTCTGGGAGTGGGCTGTCTGGGAGTGGGCTGTCTGGGAGTGGGCTGTCTGGGAGTGGGCTGTCTGGGAGTGGGCTGTCTGGGAGTGGGCTGTCTGGGAGTGGGCTGTCTGGGAGTGGGCTGTCTGGGAGTGGTCAGTGTGGGCAGAACAAAACTAGCTGTTATTGACAGAGGTTTGGAACACTCTTATTGTCTAACTAATGTACTGCCTGGGGATGTCACCAGTAGAGCTGGGCGATATGGACAAAAATCCATATCAAGTTAAATTGACTGAATATCACTGATACATTTAACAATACGTTTATACCATGTGCAACAGTTATTTTTTTAAACATTTTTTTATATTACCCTAAACTACTGCATTGAATGATGAAGCTATCAATTGTCCCATTAACAATCACCCATATTAGCTAACTTCTTTAATTTCGAGCTTCACGTATCTCTAGTAGGGGCCTGTAGGTTATTTATCGTAATGAACAATATCAGCAAAATGTCCATGATACAGTGCATTTGGAAAGTATTCAGACCCCTTGACTTTTTCCACATTTTGTTACGTTACATCCTTATTCTAAAATGTATTACATTGTTTTTTCCCCGTCATCAACTACATACAATACCCCATAACGACAAAGCAAAAAGTTTTTTAAAATTTTGTATCTAAACTGAAATGACATTTACATAAGTATTCATACCATTTACTCAGTACTTTGTTGAAGCACCTTTGGCAGTGATTACAGCCTCGACTCTTCTTGGGTATGACGTAACAAGCTTGGCACACCTGTATTTGGGGAGTTTCTCCCATTCTTCTCGGCAGATCCTCTCAAACTCTGTCAGATTGGATGGGGAGCGTCACTGCACAGCTATTTTCAGGTATCTCCAGAGACGTTTGATCGGGTTCGAGTCCGGGCTCTGGCTGGGCTACTCATGGACATTCAGAGACTTGTCCTGAAGCCACTCCTGTGTTATCTTTGCAGTGTGCTTAGGGTCATTGTCCTGTTGGAAGGTGAACCTTCACCCCAGTCTGAGGTCTTGAGCACTCTGAAGCAGATTTTCATAAGGATCTCAACTTTGCTCTGTTCATCTTTCCCTCGATCCTGACTAGTCTCCCATTCCTTGCTGCTGAAAAACATCCCCACAGCATGATGCTGCCATCACCATACTTCACCGTAGGGATGGAAGGTTCTCCAACCTCCACAGATTCTTGGTCACCTCCCTGACCAAGGCCCTTCTCCCCCGATCTTCTTCCATTTAGAAATGGAGGCCGCTATGTTCTTGGGGACCTTCAATGCTGCAGAAATGTTTTTGTACCCTTCCTCAGATCTGTGCCTCGACACAATCCTGTTACAATCCAATTACTTCGACCTCATTCATGGCTTGGTGTTTGCTCTGACATGCACTGTGAACTGTGGAACCTTATATAGACAGGTGTGTGTGCTTTTCCAAATCATGTCCAATCAATTGAATTTACCACAGGTTGACTCCAATCCAGTTATAGAAACATCTCAAGGATGATATATGGGAGCAGGATGCACCTGAGCTCAATTACACGTCACATAGCAAAGGTTCTGAATACTTAAATAAATAAGGTATTTGTTTTTTAAATTTGTAATACACATTTGTAAAACATTTCTACAAACCTGTTTTCGCTTTGTCATTAGGGTTAGATTGTTGAGGATTTAAAAAAAATTAAATACATTCGAGAGTAAGACTAACAATGTAGAAAGTCAAGGGGTCTGAATACTTTCTGAAGTTTCTAGTTTGGACATTGTCAATAATTTTTGGTTTATTGTCCTAGCTCTAGTCACCAGCTAGGCCAAAACTCCATCTCACCAAAACAGGCTAACATTTCAAACAGCTCTTACACTAATTGTCCATTATCATATTGTTCACAGTTTCACAGTATTAGGCTATTCCAACCTCCATAGTGTGGAAATGTATAAAACACAGGAAAATCACTTGACTGCACTGGGCCTTTAATGACTAATTGGTGCATTGTGCCTGGCAGGCTTAAGTTTTAAATGCATTCCAAATTGGGATTCCTAGAGATAAGCCTATGCATGTGCCTGTCTGGAAAGTCTGTCTTAAGTTATTCAGGAAGTCACCACCCTCTTCAGTTCCATTTCCTCAAGTGTACTGCAAGTAATCATCTTCATTTTGACATGTTCCCTACTTCCCTTGTTTTTTCTTTCTGCATGTTGTGCAATCACTTAAATTCCATCATGTAGTCACTACCCCAGTCAGTGATTTCCCCCTCAATGCACATGGCAATGGCACTGGAGAGTGGAGACACCCCACACTTGTATAAGTTACAGGCATTTAGTTCCTTTCTCTTCCTAGATTCTTGCTCCTGTATGTCCTTTAACCCAGAGACCAGGAGGCTGTCTATGGGGATGGAGAATGGAACCATCTCTGTAAGTGACTGTTTCTGTTGTCTAAGATACTCATGATTGGGAGTCATACTTTTATACCAAGCATCCAGCCTTATCCCCCAGTCAAGCCTGATACACATACTAAAACCCCAGGGCCAGATTGGGGTCTGGTTGTGTTGGTTCAAGTCATGATTTCATGTTTAACATTTAGCGGGCCACTAAGTAGCTAGCTACTGTCTCTTGCTCTCTGCTGAGTCTTTGCTTCTCCATACAACAGCACTGATCAATACTGCCAGAGGGGTTGCATCTGAGTAACCTAATCTTCTGCGTGATTGGCTAAGCAGTCAGGTGGATCAATCAACACATGGATACTAAATATGTCTATCTACAGGAGGTGTAGACCTGGGTTTCCTTATGGGATTCATAGCCTAAAACTAACATGGATATACTTTGCTAAACCTAAGCTCTTCCTTTTGAGTCAGAAGGTAATTACAAGCGTTGTGTAACTTTGACCTAAAAGTATGCCCATATCAAAGAAATACTGTGCTTTCTCTTGGGAAAACCAGTGAGTGACATACTTTCTGTTTTTCAGGAGTTCATCCTGTCAGAAGACTACAACAAGATGACCCCGGCACAGACCTATCAGGGTGAGATGGGAAGTGTGGCCACAGGCTGTGTTCTTTGTTTGTGTGACTCAGCTGACTCTGGTCAATGGCAGGAAGGGATGAAACATGGCAAAATAATGTATTTTTTTCTATTCATGGCGCTTTGGTTGGTTTTAGCTACAAGGCCTCTGAAAGCAATGTACTAATATTGAGCTTGCTGCCAACAGCTCTACTGTACGACTGCCATCTTGTCTGTTTTTATCCATTTTAAAGGATGCAAAGAACACCAATCCGTCTACTTTTTTTGTACAGTATATGACCAGTATTTTTTGTTTATTATCATGACATTGTGTGTGTTCTGTATCAGCCCACCAGGGCAGAGTGACAGTGGTGCTGTTTGTTTTGGAGATGGAGTGGGTCCTCAGTACAGGACAGGACAAGAACTTCACCTGGCACTGCTCTGAGAGTGGAACACAACTGGGGTTATACCGCACCACCGCCTGGGTCTCTGGACTGCAGTATCCTTCATCTTTTACAAACCACATTCCTCTATTCTATTCATTCCATTCCATTCACATGCTGTTGCTGATTGGGTAAAACAAATCACTACAGTTACATATCGCAATATTATTTTGGGATGATATTTGATTCCAAGTATCAATTTGTAAAAAATAATAAAGATTTAAAATAATATGCTACTGTAGGTAGCGTTAGCTATTTTTCAATCTATAGCTTTTGTTCTCCATCTTCTTTATAAATATTGAGCCAACATGTTTTCAGTACTTTTACTTCCCTGACTGATCAAAACTAGTTTTCTCATGCTGTCTTGTCTCTCTGCAGAAGACATATAGTGAGCAAAATGTTTGAGAGATTAAATCGCAAAATCAAATCATAAGAATCGCAATACATATTGTGTTGGCACCTAAGTATCGTGATAATATTGTATTGTGAGGTAATTCCCAGCTCTAGTTGCTATCTAGCAAGTATCTTAACAAGTACTACCTGTGTGTGAAGTCTAAAGCCACAGACAACATTTCAAGTGGTAACAGCGCACTCGACTGGGTCTCCTTCACCTCAAACAAGTATATATTTGAGGCGTTAAGGGAGGATGTGGCCCGCTTGTGCTTTCTCCTACAATGCAGTAGACCAGAGAGGGAGCCAGGTAAGCGTCCCAGTAGCTTTTCTTAATTGGGAACGCTAACGATAGCCTTCAGTCATGTGGCCCAAGGCAATGGTCCGGGAGATTTCCGTAATGGCAAGATAAAAGGTCTGGGTCCACTCTGCTGTGGTGGGCTCTCGATATCAACTAGCTCTGTGAGGTCTTGAGACTGACTTATGCTTCAAAGACCGGGATAAACAATTCCAATGTTAAGTACAACAACAACAAAAAAATCTGATTTCTTCCTGACATTCATATGGCAACCATTTTGTTTGTTTTGGTTTTGTATAGCTTTTTACAAACCCAGAGAAGTCATTATTACATTTGCACACACTGTACATAGATTTTTATATTGTTATTGACTGTCCGTTTGTTTATCCCATGTGTAACTCTGTTGTTTTTGTCGCACTGCTTTGCTTTATCTTTGCCAGGTCGCAGTTGTATATGAGAACTTGTTCTCAACTGGCCTAACTGGTTAAATAAAGTTGAAATAATTGGTATTATATTTTTTATTATGTTATTCAAAATTCTTGAAATGAACTACTTGGAATGTATTTATTTAGTATTTCATCCAGCAAATGTTTCTAAAAAACCACGGTTCCGAGTTGGCCTGGGATCAGATTAGTACAGCAACCTTTTTCAGGAGGAGAAATGTGTGTTCTTAGAAGATTTGTCTTATTGTTTTCTCTCTTTTGATTGCTTTTATTTATCATTTTGGCCTCATTTTGGTCTCTTGAGTTCAGAGACTGAATACGTATGATTTTGTAGCTAATGAACAGTTAACTGTGGTAAGTTTTATCTGATGTGGGTTGTTTTTGTTGGAAATTTAAGAGGTGTAAGGCAGTCAGTCCTTCACTGAATAGAATGAACCACATACGAGGTAGGTTTCAACCAGGAAACACTGATTGAATAGAATAAATACAGTGTGTGCAAATCCCTGAAGTTGTTCCGATGCAAACAGTTCAGTTAAACGATCATTGGCATCCTTGACCCTGCCCCTCCCAGGTTCGACGTGGAGACTAGGCACGCCTTTGTGGGTGATTACTCTGGTCAGGTGACCATCCTCAAGCTGGAGCTGGACAGCTGTAGTCTGGTCACCACCTTCAAAGGACACACCGGTATTACTACTACACCCCATGTTGCAAAACAACACTAGTCCCCTAACCCCTAGTACCCCATCCTCCCCCAGCCTTGAAACACCACCATTTGGGACTCCTCAATTGGTTTCAATACACAGAGGAAGCAAAATAAAGTGCCCCTAAAAATTTGAAAGAAAGCACACATACTATTTTAAACCCTTGGAGATTTTATAAATCGGTCTACTACCCACTTTTTATTTTCACCCTAACTGACCGTCCCTCCTGTCCACTCGGGCCACCTGCCAGCAGGGCTAGAGGTAGTGTGGGACATTGTATACGCCAGAGGACAACCCTCACAGCTATTTATAAACCCTCTGTTCTGATCTGGGGTCAGTTGTTTTAACACTCTCACATCTCCTACTTCCTATATTGACAGAAGAGCGTGTGACAATGCTGCTGACAGCACCACTATTCCAGGCCTATCTGTTATCAGTGGGGTTACACATGTTTGTCATTATGCAAATATCTGCCGGTGAAAAGCACTGGAACATATTTCTCTTTGAATTAGACACAAGGGTGCTCAAGATGGATGAATTGTGGTTCATTAAAAGCAAAAGACTTGGCAGTTATTGAGAGGTTAGTTAATTTCAACTTGAATTTGCTCTGAGTCACTTTTGTCCACTTTCTAATAATTGAGGCCTTTTAGTTTCTTGTTTTTGTTCCACTTGACCAGGTCAAGTTTAAGATCCAGTGATGAGCTGAGGAATGTGTGTTTTGTGTTCTGTTCTCTTTAGGCAATGTGACAGCTCTGTGTTGGGACCCGGTCCAGAGAGTGTTGTTCTCCGGCAGCGCCGATCACTCCATCATCATGTGGGACATCGGGGGAGGCAAAGGCACCGCTATTGAACTTCAGGGACACAAGTAAGATTCACACACTGAACCTCAATAGAGTACTCCAATACAGTCTTCAAATGTAGTCTCCATTGTAGTATATAAAAAAAACATTATAAACTGCTTGTTTCGAGTCCTGAATTCTGATTGGCTGACAGCTGTGGTATATCAGACCGTATAAAGGGGGAAAAAGGGGAAAGGGGAAAAGCAGTTGTAATTGACAGAGGTTTGGAACACTTATTAGTTTATTAATTAATGATGTGATGTCACCAGGCAGGCCAAAATCCATCCCACCAAAATAGGTGGAAATTTCAGGCGGTCTTTTCAAACAGCTCTTAACACGAAAAGGGCTTTATCATAATTTTCACAATTTCACAGTATTATACCAACCTCGGTGTGGAGATGTTCTATAAAACCACAGGATAATCACATCTGACTGCACCTGGGCCTTTAATCAATATGATAGTCTTAGAAAGTGTTGAAATGTCCTTAGTAGTCTCCTTTAGGGCGCTTCATTATCCATAACTCCTGGATGTTTCACGGTCAGTTAAAATTTTGGGAGCGTTTGAAAGTGACTTATGTCACACCCAAGGATGTCATTCCGGTGGTGGGGAGAATCTACACTATTTCTGTACCACATTCTCTTTACGTGTGTGTGTTAACAATGCAGTGAGAAGGTCCAGGGCCTATGCTACGCACCACATACACGTCAGCTGATCTCCTGCAGCTCAGATGGGGGCATCGTCATCTGGAACATGGACGTGACCAGACAAGAGGTGAGGGAGGGATGGACTGATAAAGATGGAGGGATGGATCAGAAGGAGGGAGGAAGACTAAACCTCAAGGCTGTGTGTGTGTGTGTGTGTGTGTGTGTGTGTGTGTGTGTGTGTGTGTGTGTGTGTGTGTGTGTGTGTGTGTGTGTGTGTGTGTGTGTGTGTGTGTGTGTGTGTGTGTGTGTGTGTGTGTGTGTGTGTGTGTGTGTGTGTGAAGTAGACAGGTTGAGTTCCTGGCACATATTGTCACCAGGGGGGTTCAAAGGTTCACACACACCCCACAGACTTAAGCAACTTGGATGCAATAGGACTTTCAGGGAGAGGGTGGGAGAGGGAAGGAGAATGAATGTGCTATGGAGCTAAATCTGCAGTGAGGCCTGAGTGTTGGGCAGGGCTGTGTATAGGATTAGCTGGAGCACAGGGCCGGGTTGTGTCACTCCGATATAAGCTCAACTTTCTTCCGTAGAATCTGTCTAGCCCTAGATATGGGCCAGTCACAGCTCTGTGAGTGCAGTGTCACCTCTGTCATTGACAGCATGGTATGGCAGAGTGCTTTGTCTGGCTGTTTCTGTCACCATGGAGGGATACCTGAAATGTGAACATGTACAGAGAGAGAATGACAAACTTAATTAAATTCAGAATGGTAATGTACTGAATGCAAATGAGTGTTCAGTGTAGACTACCTGTGGCTCTGACTGGTTCTTTCTCTCACTTACGTTATACTTAACCACTTAATCTGGGTTAGTTTCCTTTTAAAACTCCTGGTGGTTAAAGGTAGGATTTAGTAAGGAAAAGCTGACTAGAGTAGTATTTAGAGTCTGTACTTAACCTGTCTGTGTTCCCTCAGACCCCAGAGTGGCTGGACAGTGATTCGTGTCAGAAGTGTGAGCAGCCATTCTTCTGGAACTTCAAACAGATGTGGGACAGTAAGAAAATCGGCCTGCGACAGGTACTGTGGGCACCATACTGTCACTGTGGGATATAGTTCAAATATTGTCCACAAGAGGGCAGGAGAAAAACGTAAATGTTCCTATAAACTGGCTCGGGTCACAAACAATGCTCGCTCTTCAATGGAGCAGAAGTTTGTGTTGTTTTTCTGGGTGGCTAGATAGCTCGCAACAGTGACAAGAAGCTGCCATGGGGAATCATGGCTCGTTTTAGCTAGTTTTATCTTGTTCTTGATACCATGTCTTGTTTTGACTGAGGTACTCTTGTCTGCTAATATGGCCAAAATTTGATGTAGGTGAGAGACAAGTGCTCATTGTGCAAATGTATTTCTGTTTTCAATAAACATTGGAGACAAAATGGCCAACCCTGCCTGTTTGCCCCATAATTGCTTTCGTGCATCAGTTTTGTTGCTAAACAACCAAATTGTATTTGTCACATGCACCAAATACTACAAGTGTAGACTTTACAGTGAACCCCTCTATGGCAGTGTAAAATGCAGAAACATAGACCCGGTGTGGCCTCCGCTGTTTGTGACTACATGAGTGAGGGCAAGTGAGATATATGCACATTGGCCTTATCTGTAGGCTGAACCCAAGGCTCAGTGTCTCCTGTCTCCTCTCCCCAGCACCACTGCAGGAAGTGTGGGCAGGCAGTGTGTGGGAAGTGCTCGGCCAAGCGCTCCACCATCCCTCTCATGGGCTTCGAGTTTGAGGTGCGGGTGTGTGACAGCTGCCACGAGTCCATCACGGATGAGGAGTGAGTAACATGCATGCACAAAATAAGCCACAAATATCATCCTCTGGTCATCACATATTATCCTATACTTTAATTCCCATGGTGATAACACTATTTTGCCCCCTCCCCATGTCTTACAGCCGGGCGCCCACGGCGACATTCCATGACAGCAAACACAGCATAGTTTACATGCACTATGAGCCTACCATGGGCTGGCTACTGACCTCTGGGGCAGACAAGGTCGTCAAGGTGAGACAAACACGATGTCTCTTAAGGCAGCGTTTAGATAGGCAGCCCATTTCTGATCTTTTTTCCACTAACTGGTCTTTTGACCAATCACAGATCTTTTCACATCAGATATTTTTCAGAGTTGAGCAGATTGAGGGAAGACCAATTAGTGAGAAAAATATCAGTTGGATTTGCAGCCTAATACAGGAATGGGAGGCATTGATACAATGACCTTTTAATGACAGTGCATATCCACATATGAAGGAGGCATTGTTTTTTTATACACCTTTATGTTTGTGTCAACAGCTCTGGGACATGACTCCAGTGGTGTCCTGAAGGTTATTGTTGATGGAGCATCATGGAGCTCCATCCACCTATCAGGTGAGAGCTTACATCATGGTGGCCGTCATCCTGAGAGGAGGTGGTACAAGAGGTGGTACATGTCCACAAGAACAACCACCACAACAATAGTAACATCCACAGAACCTAGAAACACCAGGCCTTTCTTACCTGCCCTTGTCCCTCTTGGTGACTAAATGTGCTGAGGAAGAGCTGTACTCTGGCTCCCGATATGGATGGAAAGATTTGGAATAGAGACGCCTTGAAGAGGACGAAGGTGTGCGTGCTGTATCAGGACTATGAAAGAGCATTTTTTTGTTAGTTTTATGGATCCCCCTTACCTACAGTATGTCACTCTGGAACAACATTTGGAACTTCAACTAAAATGTTATTGTGCATACATAATTCCCTATATTCTTTGGTTTATTATATTTAAAACAATGGGTTCATAGTAAAAGAAACTCCGTGTAGGCTACCTGCTGAACAACACATACAGCTAGTCGGGCAAATAAAAATATTATATTTAAGTGCCTTCCTGATATCATATTGCAGCTCTCACTATGGCAAACAGAGCATGAAAAAAGTAGGTGAAACAATTGTTAAAATAAAATTATAAAAAAATGTACTGGGGTTATATTAATATCAGTGAGATATGTAACCTGGAGTATGTACATTAGCAAGATGGAATACTCTAATATAATCACAACTCAAGAAGTTGACCTCTTATAACTCATCCTGTTTTGATTGGCTCTTTGCTTGTTAGCTGATGTACATAGAAGCAGCAGGTGGAGGGTAGAATAGCCCTGTTTCTGGGTGGACCCTGTTTCAGTTGAGGTGTCAGAAGTGTTCATAGCCTACAGATAACTGCCAAAATAAAGGAACCACCAACATTGTCTTAATAGGGCATTGGGTCAACAAGCTGCCAGAACAGCTTCAACGCGCCTTGGCGTAAATTCTAAGTCTCTGGAACTCTTTCGGAGGGATGTGTCACAATTCTTCCACAGGACATCTGTAATTTGATGTTTTGTTGATGGTGGTTGAAAAGGCTCCGCTCCATTGTTCAATTGGGTTGAGATGTGGTGACTGAGGCACACAGTTTTAAACCCCCTATGCTGATTTGAGACCCACCTTTCAAATTCACTAATATCGCTTCTAACCATGCTAGCCAAAATAATTGGGCAACTTTGTGCATGACCCTAAGCATGATGGGATGTTAATTGCTTAATTATTTATTTATTTGACCTTTATTCTAAATTCTTATTTTCAATGATGGCTTAGGAACGGTGGGTTAGCTGCCTGTTCAGGGGCAGAATGACAGATTTGTACCTTGTCAGCTGGGGGATTTGAACTTGCAACCTTTTGGTTACTAGTCCAACGCTCGAATCACTAGGCTACCCTGCCACCCCAAATTAACTCGGGAACCACATCTGGGTGGAAGCACCTGCATTCAATATACTTTGTATCCCTCATTTACTCAATTGTTTCCATTTACTTTGGCAGTTACCTAGCTTATAGGCTCTCCTGTAGTCATACATACACACAACTGGTGAACAAGTCTACATGTGGTATCTCACTGTCGGGTAACGGTTGACGACCACAGATGTAGGAGACGTGGAGAAAGACATTTCATTCTTTAGTATTTTTTTTTTCAAATGAATATTGATTTGCTAACTGAAGGTCTTGATTAGGCTTGCCAATTGAAATGATAAATCATAAAGAACAAGTTAATTCCAATCATCTTTTTATGATTTATTTTTACTCTATTGTAGAGTTATTGAAATGTCACCTACGACTCTCTGGACTTTGGTGGTGGACCAAAACATTATTCACCACGTGTCATCTGTAGTTTCTTTGCACTTCAGTTGTTACGGTTTGATTTCTAAGAGAACAAAATCATAGCTAAGCACTTTTTGTCCAATGCATACACTTACAATATGTTGTTATCTACAAATGACATATGGTTGAAGTCTGAAAATATTAGATTTTTCTATTGCGTACGTATAACAGACTGGTGATATGTTAGTGGCTGTGTGTCAAATGTATTTGTGTTGTGAGTTTATTTATTGCTGTGTGTTACTGGTGTCTCAAAGCTAGACATCTCTCATGTAGCCTACTACACCACACGTGTAAAGTTAATTCTCAAATTGTATTGATGGTTATTATGGATATAATATAGTTCAAGTTAAGTTCATGCACTGGATTTGCTTTTGGATTTGTTTTTAGACAGAACCACGATTGTAAAACAACAATCTGTCTGCATGTTGATATTTGGGATATAAAACCTAATTACCCATTGTCATTTTTCACAAGTACTAGCATGTTGTTTTAATAATCAGTGAAGCCACACATCTTGGGCCTAGGCTAATGCATATCTACTGGTGGAGAATGGCTCTCAGGCTGTAGTGCTATTTACAGAGGTAGTCAATCACTGGATTGAATAATTATACTATCCCTATTCGTGTCCTCATTTAATGCCCTCTGTACAGTAAAGAACAATATCTGTTATCATTGTTGGCGGTAAAAATGTGAGTTCCATGCTGATTCATACAGCAATACTGATTTACATTATCTGAATGACTGCCCTAGGATTTGAATTAACTTGATGATGATATTATTAGGTGTGTTTTGTAGCCTGGATACCAGTCTGTTTTTCTGCTTATGTCAACGTTTTGTCATTGGCAACCATGCTGATAATACAGGAGCTGTCTTGTTCCTAGGCTAGTGCTTCTGTGTGGTGTAGTATGATGCTCACAGGTGGCTGTACTATGTGTGTGTGTGACTCCGAGGGGGGGTCGTCACAAAGCCTGATCTGTCTGTCAAAGTAAGGTGGATAACTCCTTGATCCTGCTTTGTGACATTCCCCTCAGGTCTTGATGTGCGTGGTGTGTCCAAGCAGCAGATTAATGAAGATCATTAGTCCTATAGGAGTATCATTACTGCATGTCTCATCCTGGATCAAAAACTGATCTGGGTACAGGTCATCCTGAGTAGAGATGTGTACATATCATTCCATAATTACAGTTCCTCTTGTTGTCCTGCTGCTGATGTACTCATGTTTGTATTTGATTAAATTGATATGAGGTGACTGAAAGACAGGATGTCTCTTTTTCACGTGAATGTTTGGGCTTATGTTTCCATGTAGAGATTCAGCTGGTGGTGTTCAGCTCATCAGTTCTCCCCATTGATCAATATCTCTATTAAAACAAGTTTAGCTTTATCCTATCCTTAACCCTATCAGAGAAAATGTGAAAAGTTATCAAATCAAAGTTTATTTGTCATGTACGCCAAAAACAACAGGTGTAGTAGACCTTACAGTGAAATGCTTACTTAAAGGCTCTAAACAATAGTGCAAAAAAAGTGTGTAGGTATGTAAAGAAATAAAACCAGTAAAAACACAATTTTGACAATAACAGTAGCAAGGCTATATACAGACACCGGTTAATCAGGCTTATTGAGGTAGTATGTACATGTAGGTATGGTTAAAGTGACTATGCATATATGATGATCAGAGAGTAGCAGTAGGGGGGGGAACACAATGCAAATAGTCCGGTTAACCATTTGGTTACCTGTTCAGGAGTCTTATGGCTTGCGGGTAAAAACTGTTGTGAAGCCTTTTTGTCCTAGACTTGGCACTCCGGTACCGCTTGCCATGCGGTAGTAGAGAGAACAGTCTATGACTGGGGTGGCTGGGATCTTTGACAATTTTTAGGACCTTCCTCTGACACTGCCTGGTGTAGAGGTCCTGGATGGCAGGCAGCTTTGCCCCAGTGATATACTGGGCCGTACCCACTACCTTCTGTAGTGCCTTGCGGTCGGAGGCCGAGCAATTGCCGTACCAGGCAGTGCACCATGCTCTCGATGTTGCAGCTGCAGAATCTTTTGAGGATCTCAGGACGCATGCCAAATCTTTTTAGTTTCATGAGGGGGAATAGGCTTTGCCGTGCCCTCTTCACGACTGTCTTGGTGTGTTTGGACTATTCTAGTTTGTTGTTTAGGTGAACACCAAGGAACTTGAAGCTCTCAACCTGCTCCACTACAGCCCCGTCGATGAGAATGGGGGCGTGCTCTGTGCTCCTTTTCCTGTCGTCCACAATCATCTCCTTAGTCTTGGTTACGTTGAGTGATAGGTTGTTATTCTGGCACCACCCGGCCAGGTCTCTGACCTCCTCCCTATAGGCTGTCTCGTCGTTGTCGGTGATCAGGCCTACCACTGTTGTATCATCTGCAAACTTAATGATGGTGTTGGAGTCGTGCCTGGCCATGCAGTCGTGGGTGAACAGGGAGTACAGGAGGGTACTGAGCACCCACCCCTGGGGAGCTCCAGTGTTGAGGATCAGCGTGGCAGATGTGTTGCAACCAACCCTCACCACCTGGGTGCTGTCCGCCAGGAATCCAGGATCCAGTTGCAGAGGGAAGTGTTTAGTCCCAGGTTCCTTAGCTTAGTGATGAGCTTTGAGGGTACTATGGTGTTGAACTCTGAGCTGTAGTCAATGAATAGCATTCTCGCATAGGTATTCCTTTTGTCCATGTGGGAAAGGGCAGTGTAGAGTGCAGTAGAGAATTAATCATCTGTGGGTCTTTTTGGGCGGTATGCAAATTGGAGTGGGTTTAGGGTTTCTGGGATAATGGTGTTGATGTGAGCCATTACCAGCCTTTCAAAGCACTTCATGGCTGCGGACGTGAGTGCTACGGTTCTGTAGCCATTTAGGCAGGTTGCCTTTGTTCTTGGGCACAGGAACTATGGTGGTTTGCTTGAAACATGTTGAAAATGTCAGTGAAGACACCTGTCAGTTGGTCACCACATGCCCGGAGCACACGTCCTGGTAATCCGTCTGGCCCCACAGCCTTGTGTATGTTGACCTGTTTAAAGGTCTTACTCACGTCGGCTACGGAGAGCGTGACCACACGGTCGTCTGGAACAGCTGATGCTCTCATGCATGCCTCAGTGTTGCTTGCCTCGACGCAAGCATAGAAGTGATTTAGCTCGTCTGGCAGGCTCGTGTCACCGGGCAGCTCACGGCTATGCTTCCCTTTGTAGTCTGTAATATTTTTCAAGCCCTGCCACATCCGACGAGCGTTGGAGCTGGTGTAGTATGATTCAATCTTAGCCCTGTATTGATGGTTTGCCTGTTTGATGATTTGACACAGGCCATAGCGGGATTTCTTGTAAGCTTCCGGGTTAGAGTCCCGCACCTTGAAAGCGGCAGCTCTACCCTTTAGCTCAGTGCGAATGTTGCCGGTAGTTGGGGTATGTACATACAGTCACCTTGGGGACGATGTCCTCAATGCACTTATTGATAAAGCCAGTGACTGATGTGGTGTATTCCTCAATGCCATCGGAAGAATCCCGGAACATGTTCCAGTCTGTGATTGCAAAACAGTCCTGTAGTTTAGCATCTGCTTCATCTGACGACTGTCACTGGTGCTTCCTGCTTTAATTTTTGCTTGTAAGCAGGAATCAGGAGGATAGAGTTGTGGTCGGATTTACCAAATGGAGGGTGAGGGAGAGCTTTGTATGCGTCTCTGTGTGTGGAGTACAGGTGATCTAGAATTTTTTTCCTCTGGTTGCACATTTAACATGTTGATTTGGTAGAACTGATTTAAGTTTCCCTGCATTAAAGTCTCCGGCCACTAGGTGCGCCACCTCTGGGTGAGTGGTTTCCTGTTTGCTTATACTCTACTTCAGGCGAGCAAAATCTAGAGACTTCCTTAGATTCCGTGCACCAGGTGTTGTTTACAAATATGCACATGCCGTGCCCCCCCCCCGGCCCCTGTCTTGTGCTGTTCTATCCTGCTGGTGCAGCGTGTATCCCGTTAGCTGAATATCCATGTCGTCATTAAGCCACGATTCCTTGAAACATAGGATATTAGTTTTTGGTGTCCCGTTGGTAGGATATTAGTGATCGTACCTCCAATGATTGCATGTTGGCGAGTAATATTGACGGTAACGGCAGCTTTCCTACTCGCCTTCTGCGGGTCCTGACGAGGCATCCGGTTCTTCGTCCTCTGTACCTGCGTCGCTTCCTCTTGCGAATAACTGGGATGTCGGCCCTGCCGGGTGTTTGGAGAATATCATGTGAGTCTTGCTTGTTGTTGAAAAAATCTTTGTCTAATCCGAGGTGAGTGATCTCTGTCCTGATATCCAGAAGCTCCTTTCTGGCGTAAGATACAGTTGCAGAAACATTATGTACAAAATAAGTTACAAATAATGCGAAAAACCCCCACATAATAGCACAATTGGTTGGGCGCCCGTAAAACTGCTGCCATTTTAGAATGGCGGCAGAAATAGAGATGAAGCAAGGTTTATTTAAACAACAATTACAAAACATGATAATGGTCAACCCTGAAGTGAAAAGCCCATTGAAGATGAGCAGTTCCATTCTAGCCAAATTTGACTTCAAGACAAGTTAAGCTAATTTATTTAACCCTACATCCAAGAAAAAAACTAAGCACAAATCTTAACTACAATTCTAAGAATGGTCTGTAATAACCTTTTAAATATTTAATTATATCAGAATGATAAATCAATGGTTATAAACTGAGGAACTGACTTCTGTGAAGTGACAGCTTGTTTGGCCCCATTGTACTGTTGTTGCACAGCAGTCTTTCTGTTGCACTATTTCCTAGTAGCTCTTCTGGTTAATGTTGAGACTGGAGAAAGGTGTGGCTGCTGATCTGGACCATTGACCAATCTCTGGTGAATTCTTTACACCTCTGAGCCAGGGCTTTTGCCAGTTGTACCTGTGTTGACTTTGGGCAGAGTTGTGTCTTTAGAGTTGCCAACTGCTCCTGTCTTGAGTTTGGGTGTGGCCGTCTTGCTTGAGTGTCATGTGCTCCTTGAACACAATCGCCTTGCGTTGCTCACAGGCTTTCTTATAGTTCAAGTAGTGACCTAAGCCATTGCTGACACTCTCCATGACACCATGTGCTATGGCTCTGAAGTTACAAGACTGCTCTTCCTTCTCCTCGCGCTTGGCCTCCTCCTTCTCTCTCAGGCTCTCTATCTCCTCATTCATGGCTGCCTCTTTCTCTGTGAAGCTCTTAGCCATCAGCTTTTCCTGCTCTTGGAGCTTGCTATCTAGTGCTCGCTCCAACTCCTGTGGCTCCTCCTTCGCCTCCTGGACCATCTTAGCCTAGATTCACAGAGGGAGAACAACACAGACATCATGGTTATGGATTTGCAGGCAAACTGATAGATTTTTGGTCTGAAAACTATTCGAACACAATTGTGGCCTGTTATCAGAGATTGAAGTAAGAGGAACGTCAGGCCACAAAGGCAAAATGGGGTTTCCAGATGTAAATCAGTTAGACTACTACTACTTACATAAACACTAACAGATTCAAAGGGGATTCAAAACAACACATTTATTCATAAACTGATTTAAGACTAATTATATAATATTCAAATGAATGATCTGCCTCTAGGCAACGTTCTCAAAGAATATAAGAACATAAAAATATGTTTAAAAAAAAATAATTAAAGCTTCTACATTTTAAGTGCTACACGAGTAGAGAGCATTTCACCAAAATATGTCAACACGCAAGAAAAATAATGAACTCTTTCATATAAAGCGGATACTGATTCTCAGTGTGGCTATCAACCTGACTTTCTGCTTTACATTGATAAAGCTAGCAAATGTGTACATGCTCAGGTAATACACAATGTTTATACTTCATAAAAGCTACCTTCATGAGCGTATATTGAAAGAAAGTGTTGGCAGCATCCAATCCAAATCGAAGAACAGGCATGACTTTAGACTCAAGGCAACCACATCCTTCCTTCTCAGGTTTGTTGCTATTCTTGAACTCCTCCATATCATCTCCTGTCTCATTAAGTCAGCCTTCTCCTTGTGGCCCTTCTCCAGCAGATCCTTCTGCTCCTGCATCTTGCACTCCAAGGCCCTGTGGAAGTCCCGTTCCTGTTGCTTCAAATCCTCCTTCATCTTCCATCTGCTTCAACTTCTCGTCTTTGCTTCTGCGATCATCCTCCATGGTGCGCTCCATCTCCAACCGTTTCTCTTCAGCAGCCTTCTTCTCCTGCTCCAGCACAGCTGATCCCTCCTTCTCCTGTGAATGGTACAAATTAAGATATTATGGTAGGGAAACACTCTAGCTTCATGTTCTCTCTCATACAGAGTCAATAGACAACCCCTGACATTTTCCATGTTCTGGAGAAGACCACAAGTTTTAGGTTAAACTTTAGCTTGCAATACCTACTGTTAAACATCCCAGATCTATGTTGACTTAGTGCAAGAACTATCAACAATGTATTTTGAGAAGTCACTTCAAACAGAAACCTGAATTAAATCAGAACATAACATCCCATGCCATATTTTGTACATTTTCAAATTTTCGGTCCATTTTTTTGTCAGCTTGCAGGATGGAATACTTCTCTAGACTCTTTTCCTTCCGGAACTGCTCAAGAATCTCCTCAGCCTGCAGAAAACATCCCAGAAGGCTTCATGTTTTCCATCAAACAATGATACATCTAAAAACCGGTTGGATCTATTTCTGGTATGATGCCTAAAAAATACATTCTGGAAGCCACTGTAAATCATAACATAACAGTAACATTAGAGGTTGAGAGAAAGAACACATCATCTATGACATGGAAACTGTTCTGATTTCTTGACTTAAGAAATCATGAAATATACTTGTGTCACTGAGGGAGAAAGTGGAATGTATAAAGTTTACATTCTGTCAGGATATGTTATCGTTAGCCGTCAGGGATCATCGAGTTCTTACTCTGATAATTATTACCTAACAAAACTAAGTGGATCGGCCTGAAAGAGGAGAACAGCTCCAATGTTCAATATGGAGTTTTTGATGAATGTTTCAGCTCTAAGGAATCAACTCGAAGCTCTTACCCCAACTCCTTTGTCGGGCTTGGCCCGGTACTGTGCCAGCATGTTCTCATGGTGATTGCAGTAAAGCTCGTAGATCCCCTCTGTAATCTTCTTGGCCATCTGAGCAGACAGCTTCTCCAGAAGGGCCGCACACTTCTTCTCATCAAGAACGAGGATGCCTCAGAGAAGGTCAGCGTAGTGCTTTGCAATGACCACCTGGAAGAGTCAAGACGTTTTTAGGGAAGCGTTTGTAAAAAAGTGGTCCTTGACAGTTAAGCACAAAGTCAGTGTTTGTACCAGGCACAGATCTCAAATGATGACCCTTACCACCAACACCTTCAAGAAATTCAAATGAGTCTTTGAAGGATCTGTTCATGAACGCCTGCGTGGCCAAGTGGTCTGAGCGGAGGTGATGAGCGCCACAGGGAATAAGGCCTTTACCAACTCCATGCCCCTCTGGTACACTTCCAGGCTCATATCTATAGCAGCCTGGTTCTCAATTTAAGTCATGGCCAGAACCGCAGACCAGGCGAAGAGCCTTTGGATATGGTCTCCACATACAGTTGAAGTCAGAAGTTTACATACACCTTAGCCAAGTACATTTAAGCTCAGTTTTTCAAAATTCCTGACATTTAATCCTAGTAAAAATTCACTGGCTTAGGTCAGTTAGGATCACCACTTTATTATAAGAATGTGAAATATTAGAATAATACTAGAGAATTATTTTCATCACATTCTCAGTTGGTCAGAGGTTTACATACATTCAATTAGTATTTGGTAGCATTGCCTTTAAATTGTTTAACTTTGGTCAAATGCTTCGGGTAGCCTTCCACAAGCTTTCCACAATAAGTTGGGTGAATTTTGGCCCATTCCTCCTGACAGAGCTGATGTAACTGAGTCAGGGTTGTAAGGCCTCCTTGCTTTCACACACTTTTCCAGTTCTCCCCACAAATTTTCTGTTCGATTGAGGTAAGGACATTGTCATGGCCAATCCAATACCTTGACTTTGTTGTCCTTAAGCCATTTTGCCAAAACTTTGGAAGTATGCTTGGGGTCAATGTCCATTTGGAAGACCCATTTGCGTCCAAGCTTTAACTTCCTGACTGATGTCTTGAGATGTTGCTTCAATATATCCACATAATTTCCATCCTCATGATGCCATCTATTTTGTGAAGTGCACCAGTCCCTCCTACAGCAAAGTATCACCACATGATGCTGCCACCCCTGTGCTTAACGGTTGGGATGGTGTTCTTCGGCTTGCAAGCCTCCCCATTTTTCCTCCAAACATAACAATAGTCATTATGGCCAAACAGTTCTATTTTCGTTTCATCAGACCAGAGGACATTTCTCCAAAAAGTACGATCTTTGTCCCCATGTGCAGTTGCAAACTGTAGTCTGGCATTTTTTATGGCGGTTTAGGAGCAGTGGCTTCTTCATTGCTGAGCGGCCTTTCAGGTTATGTCAATATAGGACTAATTTTACTGTGGATATAGAAACTTTTGTACCTGTTTCCTCATCTTCACAAGGTCCTTTGCTGTTGTTCTGGGATTGATTTGCACTTTCCACACCAAATTACGTTCATCTCTAGGAGACAGAACTCGTCTCCTTCCTGAGCGATAATGACAGCTGCGTGGTCCCATGGTGTTTATACTTGCGTACTATTGTTTGTACAGATAAATGTGGTATCTTCAGGCATTTAGAAATTGCTCCCAATGATGAACCAGACCTGTGGAGGTCTACATTTTTTTTCCTGAGGTCTTGGCTGATTTCTTTAGATTTCCTGTGATTTCATGCAAAGAGGCAAAGGGTTTGAAGGTAGGCCTTGAAATACATCCACAGGTACACCTCCAATCGACTCAAATGATGTCAATTAGCCTATCAGAAGCTTCTAAAGCGATGACATCATTTTCTGGAATTTTCCAAGCTGTTGAAAGGAACAGTCAACTTAGTGTATGTAAACTTCTGACCCATTGGAATTGTGATACAGTGAATTATAAGTGAAATTACCAGTCTGTAAACAATTGTTGTAAAATAACTTGTGTCATGCACAAAGTAGATGCACTATCCGACTTGCCAAAACTATAGTTTGTTAACAAGAAATTTGTGGAGTGGTTGAAAAATGAGTTTTAATGACCCCAACCTAAGTGTATGTAAACTTCCGTCTTCAACTGTAGGTGTTAAACCAAGTGGCTGAGCACTGCAATCAAATGGAGGCGGGAAGGAAAGTGTTTATATTTGGGGGTACAATAACATAGGCTACATTCAATGCATCTGTGCAGAATATTTGCTGATATTTGACTTATCCCGGTACATATGTGGCCCCCTTTGACAGTTTGTGTGGATCTCCTAGAAAATGAAGCGGCAGAAGGTGTCTGCAACCTTTCGGAAGCTTCCACAGAGTTCAGCCTCATCCATGGAATCCAGATGGGGCATGTTGGCAGGAGTTGTAGGGGTGGGGAATACAAAGCACTTGAGCGAGGGGAAGTAGTTCTGAATACACTCTCGTGGGAGGTTGTACATCATGTTCAATGGAGAATCTCGTCTGAGAGGCCTATATCCATCCTGCCCTGCCTGTCTAAAGTCCTCGAAAGCCAAGTTAATAAACAGATCATTGACCATTTCGATTTCCACCATAACTTCTCCGCTGTGCAATCCGGTTTCCGAGCTGGTCACGGGTGCACCTCAGCCACGCTCAAGGTACTAAACCATTACATAACCGCCATCGATAAAAGACAGTACTGTACAGCCGTCTTAATCAACCTGGCCAAGGCTTTCAACTCGGTCAATCACCGTATTCTTATCGGCAGACTCAACAGCCTTAGTTTCTCAAATGACTGCCTCACCTGGTTCACGAACTACTTCTCAGACAGAGTTCAGTGTGTCAAATCAGAGGGCCTGTTGTCCGGACCTCTGGCAGTCTCTATGGGGGTACCACGGGGTTCAATTCTTGGGCCGACCATTTTCTCTGTATATATCAACGATGTCGCTCTTGCTGCGGGTGTTTCCCTGATCCACCTCTCTGCAGACGACACCATTCTGTATACATCTGGCCCTTTGGACATTGTGTAAAAAAAAAAAACATCCAAACGAGCTTCAATGCCATACAACACTCCTTCCGTGGCCTCCAACTGCTCTTAAACGCTAGTAAAACTAAATGCGTGCTTTTCAACCGTTCGCTGCCCACACCCGCCCGCCTGACTAGCATCACTACTCTGGAAGGTTCTGAATTAGAATATGAGGACAACTACAAATACCTAGGTGTCGGGCGAGACTGTAAACTCTCCTTCCAGATTCATATTAAAAATCCCCAATCCAAAATTAAATCTAGAATCGGCTTCCTATTTCGCAACAAAGCCTCCTTCACTCACGTCGCCAAACATACCCTCGTACTGACTATCCTACAGATCTTTGACTTTGGCGATGTAATTTACAAAATAGCCTCCAACACTCTACTCAGCAAACTGGATGCAGTCTATCACCATGCCATTCGTTTTGTTACCAAAGCCCCATATACCACCCACCACTGCGACCTGTATGTTATTGTCGGCTGGCCCTCGCTACATATTCGTCGCCTGACCCACTGGCTCCAGGTCATCACTAAGTCTATGCTAGGTAAAGCTCCGCCTTATCTCAGCACACTGGTCACGATAACAACACCCACCCGTGGCACGTGCTCCAGCAGGTATATCTCACTGGTCATCCCCAAAGCCAACACCACCTTTGGCTGCCTTCCAGTTCTTTGCTGCCAATGACTGGAACGAATTGCAAAAATCGCTGAAGCTGGAGACTGATATTTCCTTCATTAACTTTAAACATCAGCTATCTGAGCAGCTAACCGATCGCTGCAGCTGTACATAGCCCATCTGTAAATAGCCCATCCAATCTACCTACCTCATCCCCATATTGTTTTGATTTACTTTTCTGCTCTTTTGCACACCAGTATTTCTACTTGCACATCATCTGCTCATCTATCACTCCAGTGTTAATTTGCTAAACTGTAATTACTTCCCTACTATGGCCTATTTATTGCCTTACCACCTCACGCCATTTGCACACACTGTATATAGACATTATTTTTTCTATTGTGTTATTGACTGTACACTTGTTTATTCCATGTGTAACTTTGTTGTTGTTTGTGTTGCACTGCTTTGCTTTACCTTAGCCAGGTCGCAGTTGTAAATGAGAACTTGTTCTCAACTAGCTTACCTGGTTAAATAAAGGTGAAATAATAAATAAATAAATGTTTAAAAATCTGTGTCTGGGAGACTGGCCCTTAGTTCACCATCCAAAAACACAATCATTAACAGACAAGCATAAGAAGAATACTTTATAACCAATAAACTGGATAAAATAATGCTGACACTTGGTTGGCCCTGTCCGGGGGGGTATCATCGGATGGAGCCACAGTGTCTCCTGACCCCTCCTGTCTCAGCCTCCAGTATTTATGCTGCAGTAGTTTGTGTTGGGGGGCTAGGGTCAGTTTGTTATATCTGGAGTACTTCTCCTGTCTTATCCGGTTTCCTATGTGAATTTAAGTATGCTCTCTCTTTCTTTCTCTCGGAGGACCTGAGCCCTAGGATCATGCCTCAGGACTACCTGGCATGATGACTCCTTGCTGTCCACCTGGCCGTGCTGCTGCTCCAGTTTCAACTGTTCTGCCTGTGATTATTATTGTTTGACCATGCTGGTCATTTATGAACATTTGAACATCTTGGCCATGTTCTGTTATAATCTCCACCCAGCACAGCCAGAAGAGGACTGGCCACCCCTCATAGCCTGGTTCCTCTCTAGGTTTCTTCCTCGGTTTTTGCCTTTCTAGGGAGTTTTTCCTAGCCACCGTGCTTTTACACCTGCATTGCTTGCTGTTTGGGGTTTTAGGCTGGGTTTCTGTACAGCACTTTGAGATATCATCTGATGTTTGATTTGATTGTTTATGAGTGCATATTTTCATAGGAATGATTTTATAATAGGTAATTTAGACACAGTCAGAGCCAATATCAATCATCTTGTTTCACAACCCCTATGCTCTTTGTGAGATAATGATTATTCCAACTGTATAATTGTTAATGGTGCACTATTCTATGTAGAGACATTGTGCACAGTTGATCATTGGGGTGGTGGCTAGTGCTAATGTCACCTTTTCTGAGTTCCAGGGAATGCTCCAGATACTCATCTTCAGTGACGTTTCTGCCGTCGATCTCGAGTAGTAGAGTGAAATCTCTGACGGCCCACACAAAATTCGGAAAGAACTGCACAAACTGGGCGCCCCCTCCTTCCTCGTCATCGTGAGAGGATGAAGCTGCACTGGAAGAATTCACCTTGATCCGCTCTGTCAGCTCACTCACATATCTTTAGGGACGGTTGAGGATTGACTGATAAAAGCTACAAAAGCTCTAAAAAATAATGTGCATGTGCCTGCGACAGTTGTATAAGGACTTGCTATACAACAGTTATAGCATACGAGCAGTTTCAGTTTATTTTTGAATGGACTGAGTAACTCCTAAGGGAATGAATCCAACAAAGTACAGTCGTGGCCAAAAGTTTTGAGAATGACACACATTAATTTTCACAAAGTCACAAAGTATATAATTGTTAGTGGAATTCTAAATTCCTCTGTATTGTTTCCCAATCAGAATTAATGACTCTGTCAATGCATTCTATGGGATTGTAAAACCCATATTATTATAGGAATGGACAGAGCCCCAGTCTTAAACTCAGGTAACAGCTTTAATTCAAGAGAGTACTGACCCAAAATACAAAGAACATTACATTTTAAAGAGAACATAAAATGACGTTATCAGTTTCTCACACTCTCTCCGATCCACACAATAACGCAGTGTCTTCAGGTCTGGAGATGTCTTCTCCTCCCCTCATAAAACAAACATTCCAATCTGTCTAAAAGATATACTTTTCTCCACTAATGGAACATCAAACAAACATTCTTATCTGTCTGAAAAGATATATGCCCTCCTTTCTCCCTTAAACCCGCAAGGTACAGACAATTTGTCATGTTTTGTCTTATATTGTCTTGTCATTATGCTTTCCCTTCTGTTCGTTTCCCCCTGCTGGTCTTATTAGGTTCGTTCCCTTTTTCTATCCCTCTCTCTCCCCCTCCCTCTCTCTCCTCTCTCTATCGTTCCGTTCCTGCTCCCAGCTGTTCCTCATTCTCCTAACTCACTCCTTTAGTCTTTTCACACCTGTCCCCTATTTTGTCCTCTGATTAGAGTCCCTATTTCTCCCCTTGTTTTCCGCTTCTGTCCTTGTCGGATCCTTATATGATGTTCGCTGTGCTGTGTCATTGTCTCGCCCTGTCGTGTCTTGTCTCCTTCAGATGCTGCGTGTGAGCAGGTGTCTAAGTCTGCTACGGTCGGTGCCTTCCCGAGGCAACCTGCAGTCAATGGTCGAGTCTCCAGTCTGTCCTCGTCACTACGAGTGGATTTAAGTTTTTTCATGTTTTGTTTTCTTCTTTAATTGTCCAGGAGTATTGCTTTTGCCTTTTACTGGAATAAAGACTCTGTTTTCGCCAAGTCGCTTTTGGGTCCTCATTCACCTGCATAACAGAAGGATCCGACCAAGAATGGACCCAGCGACTACGGATTCTCGTAACACTGCCGTCGAGATCCAGGGAGCTATGCTCGGCAGACACGAGCAGGAATTGTCTGCTGCTCGTCATGCCGTTGAGACCCTGGCCGCTCAGGTTTCCGACCTCTCTGGACAGTTCCAGAGTCTTCGTCTCGTGCCACCAGCTACTTCCTGGTCTGCCGAGTCTCCGGAACCTAGGGTTAATAACCCACCTTGTTACTCCGGGCAGCCCACTGAGTGCCGCTCCTTTCTCACCCAGTGTGATATTGTGTTCTCTCTCCAACCCAACACATACTCAAGAGAGAGAGCTCGGGTTGCTTACGTCATACCACTCCTTACTGGCCGGGCTCGAGAGTGGGGCACAGTTATCTGGGAGGCAAGGGCTGATTGTTCTAACAATTACCTGAACTTTAAAGAGGAGATGATACGGGTTTTTGATCGTTCAGTTTTTGGTAGGGAGGCTTCTAGGGCCCTGGCTTCCCTATGTCAAGGTGATCGATCCATAACGGACTACTCTATAGAGTTTCGCACTCTTGCTGCCTCTAGTGACTGGAACGAGCCGGCGCTGCTCGCTCGTTTTCTGGAGGGACTCCACGCAGAGGTTAAGGATGAGATTCTCTCCCGGGAGGTTCCTTCCAGTGTGGACTCTTTGATGGCACTCGCCATCCGCATAGAACGACGGGTAGATCTTCGTCACCGAGCTCGTGGAAGAGAGCTCGCGTTAACGGTGTTTCCCCTCTCCGCATCGCAACCATCTCCTTCCTCCGGCTCAGAGACTGAGCCCATGCAGCTGGGAGGTATTCGCATCTCGACTAAGGAGAGGGAACGGAGGATCACCAACCGCCTGTGCCTCTATTGCGGATTTGCTGGACATTTTGTCAATTCATGTCCAGTAAAAGCCAGAGCTCATCAGTAAGCGGAGGGCTACTGGTGAGCGCTACTACTCAGGTCTCTCCATCAAGATCCTGTACTACTATGTCGGTCCATCTACGCTGGACCGGTTCGGCTGCTTCATGCAGTGCCTTGATAGACTCTGGGGCTGAGGGTTGTTTTATGGACGAAGCATGGGCTCGGAAACATGACATTCCTTCTCGACCATGGTCTCACATCGCCTTAGACTTCATTACCGGTCTGCCTTAGTCTGCGGGGAAGACTGTGATTCTTACGGTTGTCGATAGGTTCTCTAAGGCGGCACATTTCATTCCCCTCGCTAAGCTTCCTTCCGCTAAGGAGATGGCACAAATCATCATCGAGAATGTGTTCAGAATTCATGGCCTCCCGTTAGACGCCGTTTCAGACAGAGGTCCGCAATTCACGTCACAGTTTTGGAGGGAGTTCTGTCGTTTGATTGGTGCTTCCGTCAGTCTCTCTTCCGGTTTTCATCCCCAGTCTAACGGTCAAGCAGAAAGGGCCAATCAGACGATTGGTCGCATACTACGCAGCCTTTCTTTTAGAAACCCTGCGTCTTGGGCAGAACAGCTCCCCTGGGCAGAATACGCTCACAACTCGCTTCCTTCGTCTGCTACCGGGCTATCTCCGTTTCAGAGTAGTCTGGGTTACCAGCCTCCTCTGTTCTCGTCCCAGCTCGCCGAGTCCAGCGTTCCCTCCGCTCAGGCGTTTGTCCAACGTTGTGAGCGCACCTGGAGGAGGGTGAGGTCTGCACTTTGCCGTTACAGGGCGCAGACTGTGAGAGCCGCCAATAAACGTAGGATTAAGAGTCCTAGGTATTGTCGCGGCCAGAGAGTGTGGCTTTCCACTCGTAACCTTCCCCTTACGACAGCTTCTCGTAAGTTGACTCCACGGTTCATTGGTCCGTTCCGTGTCTCCCAGGTCATCAATCCTGTCGCTGTGCGACTGCTTCTTCCGCGACATCTTCGTCGCGTCCATCCTGTCTTCCATGTCTCCTGTGTCAAGCCCTTTCTTCGCACCCCCGTTCGTCTTCCCCCCCCCCCCCCCACCGTCCTTGTCGAGGGCGCACCTATTTACAAGGTACGTAGGATCATGGACATGCGTTCTCGGGGACGTGGTCACCAGTACTTAGTGGATTGGGAGGGTTACGGTCCTGAGGAGAGGAGTTGGGTTCCATCTCGGGACGTGCTGGACCGTTCGCTGATTGATGATTTCCTCCGTTGCCGCCAGGATTCCTCCTCGAGTGCGCCAGGAGGCGCTCGGTGAGTGGGGGGGTACTGTCATGTTTTGTAATAATAATAATAATAATAATAATAATATGCCATTTAGCAGACGCTTTTATCCAAAGCGACTTACAGTCATGTGTGCATACATTGTACGTATGGGTGGTCCCGGGAATCGAACCCACTACCCTGGCGTTACAAGCGCCATGCTCTACCAACTGAGCTACAGAACCATTATGCTTTCCCTTCTGTTCGTTTCCCCCTGCTGGTCTTATTAGGTTCGTTCCCCTTTTTCTATCCCTCTCTCTCCCCCTCCCTCTCTCTCCTCTCTCTATCGTTCCGTTCCTGCTCCCAGCTGTTCCTCATTCTCCTAACTCACTCCTTTAGTCTTTTCACACCTGTCCCCTATTTTGTCCTCTGATTAGAGTCCCTATTTCTCCCCTTGTTTTCCGCTTCTGTCCTTGTCGGATCCTTATATGATGTTCGCTGTGCTGTGTCATTGTCTCGCCCTGTCGTGTCTTGTCTCCTTCAGATGCTGCGTGTGAGCAGGTGTCTAAGTCTGCTACGGTCGGTGCCTTCCCGAGGCAACCTGCAGTCAATGGTCGAGTCTCCAGTCTGTCCTCGTCACTACGAGTGGATTTAAGTTTTTTCATGTTTTGTTTTCTTCTTTAATTGTCCAGGAGTATTGCTTTTGCCTTTTACTGGAATAAAGACTCTGTTTTCGCCAAGTCGCTTTTGGGTCCTCATTCACCTGCATAACACAATTAATTTGTTTTATCTACATTTTCGGTCCTAGTTTAACCAAGAACCCATACATTTCATACCATAACATAATAGTATTAAAACAAATGGTTCTAGTTTAAATGTATACATAATTAATCATTTCAACCATAATTTCCTCCAACAATCCAGAATGTTACAAAGAGTGATCAAATTAATTGCAAAGTCCCGCTTTGTCATGCAAATGAACTAAATCCCCCCAAAACATTTCCACTGTATTTCAGCCCTGCCACAAAAGGACCAGCTGACATGTCAGTGATTCTCTCATTAGCACAGGTGTGAGTGTTGATGAGGACAAGGCTGGAGATCACTCTGTCATGCTGATTGAGTTCAAATAACAAGACTGGAAGCTTCAAAAGGAGGGTGGTGCTTGGAATCATTGTTCTTCCTCTGTCAACCATGGTTACCTGCAAGGAAACACATGCCGTCATCATTGCTTTGCACAAAAAGGGCTTCACAGGCAAGGATATTGCTGCAAGTAAGATTGCACCTAAATCAAGCATTTATCGGATCATCAAGAACTTCAAGAATAGGGGTTCAATTGTTGTGAAGAAGGCTTCAGGGCGCCCAAGAAAGTCCAGCAATCTCCTAAAGTTGATTCAGCTGCGGTATCGGGGCACCACCAGTACAGAGCTTGCTCAGGAATGGCAGCAGGCAGGTGTGAGTGCATCTGCACGCACAGTGAGGCGAATACTTTTGGAGGATGGCCTGGTGTCAAGAAGAGTAGCAAAGAAGCCACTTCTATTCAGGAAAAAACATCAGGGACAGACTGATATTCTGCAAAAGGTACAGGGATTGAACTGCTGAGGACTGGGGTAAAGTCATTTTGTCTGATGAACCCCCTTTCTGATTGTTTGGGGCATCCGGAAAAAAAGCTTGTCTGGAGAAGACAAGGTGAGCTCTACCATCAGTCCTGTGTCATGCCAACAGTAAAGCATCCTGAGACCATTCATGTGTGGGGTTACTTCTCAGCCAAGGGAGTGGGCTCACTCACAATTTTGCCAAAGAACACAGCCATGAATAAAGAATGGTACCAACACATACATCCTCTGAGAGCAACTTCTCCCAACCATCCAGGAACAGTTTGGTGATGAACAATGCCCTTTCCGGCATGATGGAGCACCTTGCCATAATGCAAAAGTGATAACTAAGAGGCTCGGGGAACAAAACATCAATATTTGGGATCCAAGGCTAGGAAACTCCCCAGACCTTAATCCCATTGAGAACTTGTGCTCAATCCTCGAGAGGGGTGGACAATCAAAAACCCACAAATTCTGACAAACTCCAAGCATTGATTATGCAAGAATGGGCTGCCATCAGTCAGGATGTGGCCCAGAAGTTAATTGACAGCATGCCAGGGTGGATTGCTGAGGTCTTGAAAAAGAAGGGTCAACACTGCAAATATTGACTCTTTGCATCAACTTCATGTAATTGTCTATTAAAGCCTTTGACACTTATGAAATGCTTGTAATTATACTTCAGTATTCCATAGTAACATCTGTAAAAAATATCTAAAGACACTGAAGCAGCAAACTTTGTGAAAATTAATATTTGTGTCATTCTCAAAACTCTTGGCCACGACTGTACAGTGTGTTGAACATTCTGTAAACACGTAATTAATGCTGTCAGTAACACAATATATTGCTCCAGGTCTGTAAGGGCATTTTGCTCAGCATCCAATAGATATACAAACGTACAGCACTTTCACTTTCAATATAGAAGGCATACCAAGAAATGGCCTGGTTGGGGGAAATATGTGATATCCATGTGATATGTACACCTGTTAAAGTCAACAGGTAAGAAAAGGGGGGAGGATTGCCATGGGGAAATTGATGTTAGTTTCAAGGATACTGGAGGTTCTCCACAGCTTGATTGTCGATGGTCCCTCGGCTGTTGTAAACCAGAGTAATGCTTAACAGCAACATGCCTATTGGTGATCTGGCTAAATGAAATGAAATCATTTAAAATACACTATATATACAAACATATATGGACACCCCTTCAAATTACTGGGTTGAGCAATTTATGTTTCACCCGTTGCTGACAGATGTATAAAATTGAGCACACAGCCATGCAATCGCCATAGACTGAGAATGGCCTTACTGAAGAGCTAAGTGACTTTCCAACAAGTCACATCGTCAAATTTCTGCACTGCTAGAGCTGCTCCAGTGAACTATAAGTGCTGTTATTGAGAAGTGGAAACGTCTAGGAGCAAAAGCGCAACGGCTCAGCCATGAAGTGGTAGGCCACACAAGATCAAGGAACAGAACCAGGTGCATAGAGCTTAAAAAATGCTTGTTCTCGGTTGCAACACTCACTACCGAGTTCCCAACTGCCTCTGGAAGCAACATCAGCACAAAAACTTTTCGCAGGAGGTTCATGAAATGGGTTTCCATGGCCGAGCAGCCGCACACAAGCCTAAGATCACCATGTGCAATGCCAAGCATCTGGTGGGGTGGTGTAAAGTTTGCCACCATTGGACTCTGGAGCAGTGGAAACGCATTCTCTGGAGTTAGGAATCTCACTTTACCATCTGGCAGTCCGACGGAGAAATCTGGCTTTGGCAGATGCCAGGAGAACGTGCCCAAATGCATAGTGACAACTGTGAAGTTTGGTGGAGGAGGAATAATGGCCTAGGGCTGTTTGTCATGGTTTGGGCTTGGCCCCTTAATTCCAGTGAAGGGAAATCTTAATGCTACAGTATTCAATGACATGCTTGACAATTATATGCTTCCAACTTTGTGGCAACAGTTTGGGAAATGCCCTTTCCTGTTTCAGAATGACAATTCCCCCATGCACAATGCGAGGTCCATACAGAAATGGATTGTCGAGCTCAGTGTGGAAGAACTTGACTGGCCTGCACAGAGACCTGACCTCAACCCTGCCGAACACTTTTGGTATGAAATGGACCGCCGACTGCGAGCCACGCATAATCGGCCAACATCAGTGCCCAACCTCACTAATGCTCTTGTGGCTGCATGGAAGCAAGTCCCCGAGCGATGTTCCAACATCTATTCCAACATCTATTGGAATGCTCTCCATCCAACCTCACTGAGCTCGAGCTGTTTTGCAAGCTCGAGCTGTTTTGCAAGGAGGAATTGGAAAAAAATTCAGTCTCTCGATGTGCAAAACTGATAGAGACAATACTCCAAGCGACTTACAGCTGTAATCGCAGCAAAAGGTGGCGTTACAAAGTATTAACTTAAGGCGGCTGAATAATTTTGCACGCCCAATTTTTCAGTTTTTGATTTGTTAAAAAAGTTTAAAATATCCAATAAATGTCGTTCCACTTCATGATTGTGTCCCACTTGTTGTTGATTCTTCACAAAAAAATACAGTTTTATATCTTTATGTTTGAAGCCTGAAATGTAGCAAAAGGTTGCAAAGTTCAAGGGGGCCGAATACTTTCGCAAGGCACTGTATGTCTCTCAGCATCAGTCATTCTCTCTCACCTTTTCTCTTTCCAGACAGCTTGTTCATGAGGTAAGACTTGCCGATGCGGTACAGCCCGACCACCGCCACCACTACGACTTGCTGGTTCAGTCCCATCAGGTACTTGATGGCCCCAGGAACTACATGAAGCTCGCCGTCTGCATTTTTGACCAGGCATATTGGGAAATCCATGGTGTGACTTCACAGGATGATTAGCCTACAGCTCCCAGAAATATTCAATCTATAATAAAATGATTAATTAAGTATAGTTCAGGTGAATGTGAATATGATATAGCCTAGGACTACTGCATAGGCTATGTAAAAAAATATATTAAAAAGATATGCATAATTAAAACAGCTGAGCCATATGCATATACAAATAAAGGTGAAGTTAAAATATTGTCCAATGTTAGCTTCAATTTCATTATGAAATTTGTCTTCAAAAATGAAATTGTTTTCCTGCTATTGAAAGGCATTTGTCGATCCTAGCCTACTCACATAATTGACTTCTCCAAACCAGCTGTAAAATGGCAGGGGGATGACACACTAGAATACCTACAGTGCATTCGGAAAGTAGTCAGATCCCTTGACTTTTATTCTCATCAATCTACTTGACTTTTAGTCTCATCAATCTACATACAATACCCCATAATGACAAAGCAAAAACTGGTTTTTAGAAATGTTTGCAAATGTATTATAAATAAACTTATCACATTAACAGAAGTATTCAGACTTTTTACTCAGTACTTTGTTGAAGTGGCTTTGGCAACGATTACAGCCTCGAGTCTTCTTGGGTATGACGCTACAAGCTCAAGTCTGGTGTCTTGGCTGTGTTCTTAGGGCCATTGTATTGTTGGAAGGTGAACCTTCACCACAGTCTGAGGTCCTGAGTGCCCTGGAGCAGGTTTTTATCAAGGATCTCTGTACTTTGCTCTAATGTGCCTTTTACTGAGGAGTGGTTTCTTTCTGGCCACTATCATAAAGGCCTCATTGGTGGAGTGCTGCAGAGATGGTTGTCCTTCTGTAAGGTTCTCCCATCTCCACAGAGGAACTCTGGATCTCTGTCAGAGTTACCATCGGTTTCTTCGTCACCTCTCTGACCAAGGCCCTTCTCCCCCAACTACTCAGTTTGGCCAGGCGGCCAGCTCTAGGAAGAGTCTTGGTGGTTCCAAACTTCTTCCATTTAAGAATGTTGGAGGCCACTGTGTTCTTGAGGACCTTCAATGGTGCAGAAATGTTTTGGTATCCTTCATCAGATCTGTTCCTCGACACAATCCTGTCTCGGAGCTCCACGGACAATTCCTTTGAACCTCATGGCTTGGTTTTTGCTCTGACATGCACTGTCAACTGTGGGACCTTATATAGATAGGTGTGTTTCTTTCAAAATCACGTCCAATCAATTGAACAATCAAGATGCACTCCAAACAAGTTGTAGAAACATCTCAAGGGTGATCAATGGAAACAGGATGCACGTGAACTCAAATTTGAGTCTCATAGCAAAGGTTCTGAATACTTATGTAAATAAGCTATTTCAGTTTTTTTTAAATACATTTGCAAACATAAAAAATAAAATAAAAATCACTGTCATTATGGGGTATTGTGTGTAGATTAATGAGGAAAACATTTAATTGAATCCATTTTTAATAAGGATGTGACGTACCAAATTGTGGAAGAAGTCCAGGGGTCTGAATACTTTCCGAATGCACTGTATTCCAAGGGGGTTTCCACTAGTTACCACAACCACAAAGTCAAAATTGTCAATAATCATAAAGTTTTTTGCTTTTTGTTCTTAATGTAAGGTTAGGCATAATGTTAGCGGTGTGGATAAGGTTAGGATTAAAATAACATTTTAAGAAGGGACATAACTTGTGACACCCATTTGCCTGCAGATACAGAAAGTGAAAGTTGCCTCGTCTATTTTTCTTCAATTATTTTCACCAGTTTAAAAAAATATGGAATTTAAGTATCCGACTTTTTAACGAATTAACTAAATGTTAAATTGTGTGAACGTCGTTAATGAGCAAATTATCGGGCTATTGTTCTCGGTAGGAATAGTGCCTCCTTCAAGGGGCGGCAGGGTAGCCTAGTGGTTGGAGTTTTGGACTAGTAAATCCCCGAGCTGACAAGGTACAAATCTGTCGTTCTGCCCCTGAACAGGCAGTTAATCCATTGTTCCTAGGCCGTCATTGAAAATAAGAATTTGTTCTTGACTGACTTGCCTAGTTAAATAAAGGTGCTATTTGGACTTGCTAATTGGTTGTAGTTATGTGTTGGTTATACACACGGGAAAGCACGACATTTATTAAAAAATAAATCCATACTCAGCTTCAGTGAAACATGACCGTTTAAGCCATAAGTAAGTCGTTCCTGTCAGAGTTCCTAGTATCTACCAGCACATGAACGCGGCATAACGATGTTATTTTGTTTTATAAGTCGTGCCTTCCCAGAAACCAATGATTTAATTTACAGACTGAACAACAACCGTACTGTACACCGTCGCAGAGGTAAGCAGAACGACAGATTAGCGCTGCAAAATGTTAGCTTTTTTCTATATGCTATATAGGTATTGATTTGCAAGTTGACTGGTTGTAATGTAAGCTGGTGAAACACCAGCCATCACAAGTCGACTGTTGAATTAACTTTATTTGAACGTACTTTACCTGTTGTCTGCTGGTTTTGTCCTCATGTAAGTGGTCATCTGAAACAATATCCACAAGGATGTTTTATTAGCTCGATTTAAGCATGCTGGTCTGTAGGCCTATTTGGTTGGTTTTTCTGTTTTTATTTTCAACACTGGTGCAATTAGTAGTCATTGGCTTGCGAAAGATTCACCCCCTTGGCATTTTTCCAATTTTTATTACAACCTCATTTGATTTACTCAACTTGTCTATTATCACTTTGAAGATGCAATATATGTTTTATTGTGAAACAAACAAGAAATAAGACAAATAAACAGAACTTGAGCATGCATAACTATTCACCCCCCACCCCCCAAAGTCAATACTTTGTAGAGCCAACTTTTGCAGCAATTACAGCTGCAAGTCTCTTGGTGTATGTCTCTATTAACTTGGCAATCTAGCCACTGGGATTGTTGCCCATTCAAGGCAAAACGGCTCCAGCTCATTCAAGTTGGATGGGTTCTGCTAGTGTACAGCAATATTTAAGTCATACCACAGATTCTCAGTTGGATTAAGGTCTGGGCTTTGACAAGGCCATTCCAAGACATGTAAATGTTTCCCCTTAAACTACTTGAGTGTTGCTTTAGCAGTATGCTTAGGGTGATTGTCCTGCTGGAAGGTGAACCTCAATCCCAGTCTCAAATCTCTGGAAGACTGAAACAGGTTTCCCTCAAGAATTTCCCTGTATTTTGTGCCATCCATCATTCCTTCAATTCTGACCAGCTTCCCAGTCCCTGCCGATGAAAAACATCCTCACAGCATGATGCTGCCACCACCATGGGATTCTCGGGGTGATGAGAGGTTTTGGGTTTGCGCCATACATAGCGTTTTCCTTGATGGCCAAAAAGCTAAATTTTAGTCCCATCTGACCAGAGTACCTACTTCGATATGTTTGGGGAGTCTCCCACATGCCTTTTAGCGAACCCCAAACGTGTTTGCTTATGTTTTTCTTTAAGCAATGTCTTTTTTCTGGCCACTCTTCCGTAAACCACAGCTCTGTGGAGTGTACGGCTTAAAGTGGTCCCATGGACAGATACTCCAATTTCCACTGTGGAGCTTAACAGCTCCTTCAGGGTTATCTTTGGTCTCTTTGTTGCCTCTCTGATTAATGCCCTCTTTGCCTGGTCTGTGAGTTTTGGTGGGCGGCCCTCTCTTGGCAGGTGTGTTGTGGTGCCATATTCTTTCCATTAAATATTTTTTGATTTAACGGTGCTCCGTGGGATGTTCAAAGTTTCGGATATTTTTTTATAACCCAACCCTGATCTGTACTTCTCCACAACTTTGTCCCTGACCTGTTTGGAGAGCTCCTTAGTCTTCATGGTGCTGCTTGCTTCATGGTGCGGTGCCCCTTGCTTAGTGGTGTTGCAGACTCTGGGGCCTTTCAGAACAGGTGATGAGGTATGCTATCTTCGAGTGGTCGAAGGGGAAGGAGGAGGCCTGCAGCTCGATGATAAGAGAACACTGTGCGAGAAATACCCGACAGGTTCCAGACTCTCCAACGAAGCATTCCAGGGGAGGTAAGTTGGGTTCTTGGGAAACCGGAGTGGCCAGGGAGGCCGCGTTGCTAACAGCCGGGTTACTGAGGGGCTGGGAGGTTACAGTTGTGGTAGTCTGCCTGACAGACAAGCTGTGGAATTGCTCCAGCAATGTGTTCAACGCACCATCATGGCATTCGGCTAAGGTATGGAACCCACAAAGAAACTCCATGTACCTTCCAATGGTGGCTCCTTGGGAGGAGACTGTGTTACGGCGCTGGTCTGAGTCTGCAGGGTCCATCATGGCCAGTTTGTACTGTCAAGACTCAGGAGATGACCCAGATGCAGACAGTTTCGAAGTAACAACAGTTTATTTCAAAAGCAAGAGGGTAGGCCAATGACAGGTCAAGGGCAGGCAAAGGTCAGTAATCCAGGGTGGTGTGACAAAGTACAGAATGGCAGGTAGGCTCAGAGTCAGGAATACTAGAAAACGGGAACTAGAGAAAGACGGGAGCATGGGTAAAATGCTGGTAGGCTTGACGAAACAAAACAACAGACAAACAGAGAACACCGGTATAAATACACTTGGATAATGGGGAAGATGGCTGACACCTGGAGGGGGGTGGAGACAAGCACCAAGACAGGTGAAACAGATCAGGGTGTGACACCTCCTACTGCCAAAAGGACTAAGAGCATGTACAACGGGTAGAGTAATAGCATTCAAATTCAAGCTTGTAGGAGACTATTGCCTCTTTTTTAGGGCGACTTTGGTCAGACTAATAATCAATTTGATTAGCGATCTGATATTTGGACAATTCATGGAGCAATTTTTTGTCCGTTTCTTGTAAACTAGAAAATGTGATATAGGCTTGTCTCGTGTTGAAAGAAACCAAGTAACAATTTAAAATATGTACCTTTTTTATGAAATAATTATTTTGTGTCACTGTAAACCCAATCTGTTATGATAAGCTTTTATTCACTCCATATCACCAGCTCCTGTGGTGCCTTTATCACTTTAAGTTTAATTGCACAAAAAAAGTTGAGGGACTTTTATGACACAAACAATCAAAAGTTCTTATGTGTGTCCTTGCCAGTGTTTCTATAGGTCAGCATCATGACAGGCCAGACAGTATCCATGAAGGAACCAGTATGTCTGATAGAGAACGACAGTGATGGGAAGCTGCGTGTGGTCCGCAGTGCACTGGGCATCCTGGACCAGATTGACCAGCATGTGGTAGTGGTGTCGGTGGTCGGTCTGTACCGCACCGGCAAGTCCTACCTCATGAACAAGCTGGCTGGCGAGAAAAAAGGTGAGTACATCCACTAAAGCATTTTTGAATCTATGGTCCGACCAGTCCAAACTAAAATATAAACACAATATGTAAAGTGTTGGTCCCATATTTCATGAGCTTAAATAAAAGATCCCTGAAAATTTCCATATACACAAAAAGCTTATTTCTCTGAAATATTGTGCTTGAATTTGCTTGACAGGTGTGGCATATCAAGAAGCTGATTAAACTGCATGTACAGTTGAAGTCTGAAGTTTACATACACCTAAGCCAAGTACATTTAAACTCAGTTTTTCACAATTCCTGACATTTAATCCTAGTAAAAATTCCCTGTATTGGGTCAGTTAGGATTACCACTTTATTTTAAGAATGTGAATTGTCAGAATAATAGTAGAGAGAATGATTTATTTCAGCTTTTATTTCTTTCATCACATACCCAGTGGGTCAGAAGTGTACATACACTCAATTAGTATTTGTTAGCATTGCCTTTAAATTGTTTCACTTGGGTCAAACGTTTTGGGTAGCCTTCCACAAGCTTCCCACAATAAGTTGGGTGAATTTTGGCCCATTCCTCCTGACAGAGCTGGCGTAACTGAGTCAGGTTTGTAGACCTCCTTGTTCACACGCGCTTTTTCAGTTCTGCCCAAAATTTTCTATGGGATTGACGTCAGGGCTTTGTGATGGCCACTCCAATCCCTTGACTTTGTTGTCCTTCTGTAGCTCAGTTGGTAGAGCATGGCGCTTGTAACGCCAGGGTAGTGGGTTCGATCCCCGGGACCACCCATACGTAGAATGTATGCACACATAACTGTAAGTCGCTTTGGATAAAAGCGTCTGCTAAATGGCATATTATTGTCCTTAAGTCGTTTTGCCACAAATTTGGAAGTATGCTTGGGGTCATTGTCCATTTGGAAGACTCATTTGCGTCCAAGCTTTAACTTTCTGACTGATGTCTTGAGATGTTGCTGCAATATATCCACGTAATATTCCCTCCTCATGGTGCCATCTATTTTGTGAAGTGCACCAGTCCGGCCTGCATCAAAGCGCCCGCACAACATGATGCTGCCACCACCGTGCTTTACGGTTGGGATGGTATTCTTCGGCTGCAAGCCTCCCCTTTTTCCTCCAAACATCACAATGGTCATTATGGCCAAACAGTTCTATTTTTGTTTCATCAGACCAGAGGACATTTCTCCAAAAAGTATGATCTTTGTCCCCATGTGCAGTTGCAAACCGTAGTCTGGCTTTTTGATGGCGGTTTTGGAGCAGTGGCTTCTTCTTTGCTGAGCTGGCTTTCAAGTTATGTCAATATAGGACTCATTTTACTGTGGATATGGATACTTTTGTACCTGTTTCCTCCAGCAGCTTCACAAGGTCCTTTGCTGTTGTTCTGAGATTGATTTGCACTTTTCGCACAAAAGTACGTTCATCTCTAGGAGACAGAACAGTCTCCTTCCTGAGCGGTATGACGGCTGCGTGGTCCCATGGTGTTTATACTTGCGTACTATTGTCTGTACAGATGAACGTGGTACCTTCAGGCGTTTGGAAATTGCTCTCAAGTATGAACCAGACATGTGGAGGTCTAAAAAAAATTCTGAGGTCTTGGCTAATTTCTTTTGATTTTCCCATGATGTCAAGCAAAGAGGCACTGAGTTTAAATACATCCACAGGTACACCTTCAGTTGACTCAGATGATGTCAATTAGCCTATCAGAAGCTTCTAAATGCATGACATAATTTTCTGGAATTTTCGAAGCTTTTTAAAGGCACAGTCAACTTAGTGTATGTAAACTTCTGACCCACTGGAATTGTGATACAGTGAAATAATCTGTCAACAATTGTAGGAAAAATTACGTGTGTCATGCACAAAGTAGATGTTCTAACCAACTTAACAAAATTATAGTTTGTTAACAAGAAATTTGTGGAGTGGTTGAAAAACCAGTTTTAATGACTCCAACCTAAGTGTATGTAAACTTCCGACTTCAACTGTACCTTGTGCTTGGGACAATAAAAGGCCACTTTAAAATGTGCAGTTAGTATACAACACAATGCCACAGATGTCTTGAGGGACTGTGCAATATGCATGCTGACTTCGGGAATGTCCACCCGAGCTGTTGCCAGAGAATTGAATGTTCACTTCTCTACCATAAGCCGCCTCCAACATAATTTTGGCAGTACGTCCAACCGACCTCACAACAAAGACCACACGTAACCAATCCAGGCCAGGACCTATATAACCGGCTTCTTCACCTGCGGGATCATCTGAGACCAGCCACCGGGACAGCAGGTGAAACTATGGGTTTGCTCAACCGAAGAATTTCTGCACAAACTGTCAGAAACCATCTCAAGGAAGCTCATCTGCGTGCTCATCGTCCTCACCATGGTCTTGACCTGACTGCAGTTTGGCGTCTTAACAGTCTTCAGTGGGCAAATTCTCACCTTCGTTGGGGTCATGGTATGGGCAGACATAAGCTACTGACAACGAACACAATTGCATTTTATCTATGGCAATTTTAATGCACAGTGATACTGTGACGGGATCCTAAGGTCCATTGTCAGGCCATTCATCCGCCGCCATCGCCTCATGTTTCAGCATGATAATGCACGGCCCCATGTCGCAAGGATCTGTACACAATTCCTGAAAGCTGAAAATGTCCCAGTTCTTTCATGGCCTGCATAGTCACCAGACTTGTCACTCATTGGGCATTTTTGGGATTCTCTGGATCAACGTGTACTACAGCGTGTTCCAGTTTCCACCAATATCCAGCGACTTTGCACAGCCATTGAATAGGAGTGGGACAACATTCCACAGGCCACAGGCCACAGTCAACAGCCTGATCAACTCTGTGTGAAGGAGATGTGTTGCGCTGCAGATACTGACTGGTTTTCTGATCTACGCCCCTACTTTTTTTAAAGCTATCGGTGACTAACATATACATATGAAATCCATAGATTAGGGCGTCATTTATTTCAATTTTCTGATTTCCAGCTTTGGACGGTAACTCAGTAAAATCTTTGAAATTGTTTCATGTATTTTTGTTCAATGTACATAACAATATGCATGACCTCAACACTGTTATATGGATAAGGAATGATTATGTATAAGATAATTATTTGTCATAAAGATATGGTAATAGAAATGTGAATCAGAAAGTATTATCTTATGTACTGCATTTGTCATTCAGAGTTAGAGACAGATTTGTCCTGTTCTGACCACATTATGCTATTTTTATTTCTCTCCAAAATTGGAAATTCGACACTGTTATTGCATTGTGGAAACTACAGTTTCTCTTTGTTTTACAGCATAACATACAACCAGACAGCAGGGCAAACATCAAAAATACATTTTGTTCCGACCACATTTGTTCTGGGTGGTTTGTGTAGATCAGGGTGCCGTTTTGCACTGGTTGCTAGTTTCACTTTCAGTCTGTCACTATGGTATGCAGTATAACTAGACAAACAGGTTCATCTGAAAACCAGCAGCCTTGAGTTAACACTTTACATCCTGCTGCCTCTTTACAGATTCCATCCTAAGAACCGTTTTTATCCTCTGTCCTCAAGGTTTTGCCCTGGGAGCCACCATCCAGTCCAAAACTAAGGGCATCTGGATGTGGTGTGTGCCTCACCCTGAAAAAAGAGACCACACCCTGGTGCTGCTGGATACAGAGGGGCTGGGGGACGTGGAGAAGGTGGGAGGTCAAAGTTCACTCTGGCAAAAACCTTTTATGGCTCAGATTGTTTAGATGACAGAATATAACATTGCTATGGGTAAAATCCCATGTTATCTCAATGAACTGTGTCTAGTACTGATAGCTGATGTCATCATCTGTATATAATGTCTGACTTATAAATGTATGATGTATACCAATTGATTCTAAAGAGTACAACAAATAAATAATGACCCATGAGCTTAGTTCAACTGTCATACCCCATCAGAACCCAAAATATAAACTTGTTTAACTCCAATGTTTGTAAATGTAATTAAACTCTGTATAACATCATGGTTAACTACAATTATGATGTCACGGATGGTGAGTCATTGCACCCATAGCTCTATGAATTTGAGTGGTTACATTTCTCCAGGCCCATCCCTAATTTATTTATATTTTTTTACCAAAACAGAGTTAGGGTGCAGCTTTGTTATTGTTTCAATTAAGGATTCCAGCTTTGACCTTTATTTAGGGAGGGAGCCCATAAAACGGCATATGGAGTAGACATTTAGTTACTGACTTAATTTCACTCTAGTATGAACAGAGTACCAATGTGTTCCTTCTGTTGTGTCTGCAGGGTGATGAGAAGAATGACAACTGGATCTTTTCCCTGGCTGTCCTACTCAGCAGTACTCTGGTGTACAACAGCATGGGAACCATCGACAACAATGCCCTAGAGAAACTACAGTATCCTTCAGCAGGCCTATAATGAAATATAGATTGATGTCGTCTACTTTGGTTAGAGGAAATGTACAAACACAATCAGAGTAAGAATCAATCCTTTCTTACTCTTTGAACCAACCAGCAGTTTACTGTGTAGTGTTGTCTATCTGGGTTCATTTCGTCCTCAACCTCTCCCCACCCCTACAGCTATGTGACAGAACTGACAGAGCACATCAAGGTGAAGTCCAACCAGCGAGACGGGGAGGAATCTTCAGAGTACCTGCGTTACTTTCCTTCCTTTGTGTGGACAGTCAGAGATTTCACCCTGACCCTGGAGGTTGATGGGAGACCCATCACAGCCGATGAGTACCTGGAGAACGCTCTTAAACTGAGAACAGGTGAAGAGAACACCAGCTAGCACAGCTAACTTTATCTCTGAATATAAACTATGGTTAGATTGAATTTACCAAAGTTAACAATACTTTTACAAATGACACGTTGGACATAAAAATATGAAATGCTTTTCTTCCACAAAAAATGTCACGGTTAAACATTTAATTAGTTAATTAATGATTGATGTACTTTTCCTTTAATTTACAAAGGTCATAGTAAGAAAGATCAGGCATACAATCTGCCTCGTAGCTGCCTGCGGAACTATTTCTCTCCTCGCTGGTGCTTTGTGTTTGAGAGGCCAGCCAGCGGAGACAAAATGAGACGTATGGAGGAGCTGACCGACGCTGACCTGGAGCCTGCCTTTGTGGAGCAAGCCAAGGAGTTCTGTGACCACGTCTTCAATGAGGCCAAGACCAAGACCCTGAAACAGGGCCTGAAAGTTACCGGCAGACGTGAGTATTACAACCCTGATATTGAGGATGGAAAGCGGTTATGAAAGTGGGTCATGATGTTTGATAATACAACTAAACTACTGCTGCTACAATTACCACTTCCTCTATTATTATAATTACGATTACTACAAGTACCATGACCAGTACAACTAACAACACCATTAGTACTTAAATTACTACTAATTCTACTACTTACTTTACTTCTATACAAGCACCACTGACCACCACAGTACTACCACCATCACTACCACATCTACCAGATATGCTGATTTCCTGCCCTCTCCTGCAGTGCTGGGGAACCTGGCAGAGACATATGTGTCTGCCATCCGGAGCGGGCAGATCCCCTGCCTGGACAATGCTGTGTTGGCGCTGGCCCAAATTGAGAACTCCGGTGCCATCGAGAGGGCCAGGGCCCACTACCAGAAGGGCATGGCTGACTGGGTGGCCTACCCCACAGAGACTCAAGAGGAGCTGTCTGAAGTGCATGCTGTCATGGAGAAGGAGGCTGTGGCTATATTCATCAACAACTCCTTCAAAGACGAGGACCAGAAGTACCAGTTGGAGCTCATGGTATGAGAATGTAGATTCTATATTCAATGAGTCAATATTCAATTCAGTGATGTATGGATTTTCAAGATGAGGATAATCTGTCATTTGGGTGAGCTACCCCTTTATGCTACACTTACATGTACATTTTAGTCCTTTAGCAGACACAACTTATCCAGAACGACTTACAGCAGCAATTAGGGTTAAGTGCCTTACTCAAGGGCACATTGACAGATTATTCCCAATTTTTTACCTCAACTGAACCAAAACATTCTGGTTTGTTCTGGTACATTCTGAACCAACCTCTTTCTATAGAAAGTGGTTCAAGAGGAGTATGAGAAGATCTGTGAGAGGAACTACAAGGAGTCCCAGAAGGCATGCGAGTCCAAAATCCAATGCATCTTTGCCCCCCTGGAGGAGAAAATAAGGGATGGCTCCTACATGACCCCTGGAGGATACAAAGAGTACTGCAACGACCTGAAACTGGCCACCAGCGAATACAGATCTGAGGGAGGAAGGGGAGTGAAGGTATGTTGGGGAGGTGGTGCTATTTTAGGATATTATGTAATTATCATGTTTTGTGGATGCTGGTCAAAAGAGTTATGAATGCACTGATGTGATGTTGGAAGTTAAATATAATGTGTGGTGGTTCCAGGCTGAAGAGGTACTGAAGGAGTACTTGGGAAGGAAGGCCAGCATTGGTGAGGCCATCCTGTCAGCAGACCACTCCCTCACTGAAGCTGAGCAGAGAGCCGAAGGTGATATAGTTCATCATGAATATGCACTCCATGACCTGGCAACAACATTCTAATGACTTTCAAATGGAGGCTTACCTCTCGTTCTGTTTGATATTTATCTCACTCTCTCACACATACTCTGTCCATCTTTCTCTGCAGCGGAGCAAGCAAAAAGGGAGGCATCTGAGCGGGAGAATCGAGCCATGGAGGAGCAGCTGGTTGTCCAGGAGAGGTTGAGAGCGGACCAGCAAAGGACGTATGACGAGAATGTGAATCAGCTGATGGAGAGGATGGAGAGAGACAGCAGAAATGCCGTAGCAGAGCACGATAGAGTTCTGCAGGCCAGACTCAAGGTAGGAATAAAAAAAACACAAACATTGAGAAGTACACTTTGAAACTACAGTAACTCTAGCGGTAAGATTAACTGTGTGTATGTATTTTGTTTTAATGACACAGTCCGTGATGTGTAAAAACAAACCTTGTAATTTCAGGAGCAGAATGACCTTCTCCGGCAAGGGTTTGATGACAGAGCACACCAAATGCAAAGAGAGATAGATGCCCTTAAGGGTGCGAAGGCACAAGAGGAAGAGAAAAAACCCTCATTTATGAGCACAGCTCTGGATACTGTTGGGACTGCAGCTGCCTTGTTCCTACCAGGAATACTTCCAAAAGTAGGAGGAATGGTTGTAAAATGGCTGTCTAAGTTGTTCTGATGTAGGTTCCCGAGGAGGATGACAAGCTATTATTTTTATAGACGTGGATTGATTGAATCTGTATTTATTGATAGTTGATTCATGGATTTAGGTTAAGCACTCAGTTAAGGTTTTAGTTTATTTTTTTAATACATATTTTGAATGCCTAATTATGATAAACTAATGTTTTTAGAAAACACACTTAAATGGTTTTGCACGGGTGTTTTTTAAATGTTACTATTACCAAATAGGCCTAATTTTTAACACTGATGATGTTTATATGCACACCAATATCCCGTTATTATTCGGGATACTCAATTATTCTATTCTTGAGTTGACTCATATAAACGTCATATCCCATTTACAATAACCCGGAAAATCTTGACGTATACTGCGTCGTAACTGTTGCTCATTTAATGATTAAAGGTTTTTAATTGCGTGATGAACTGAATCAAGTAATTATTAACTCATTAACCTGGGGCACCATGGGAAAATTAGTTTTATTAAGTTTCTATTTCCCAAATTAACTCTAAGAATATCAGAATATCGATTTTACAACAGCCGCTAATTAATCGGTTACCTCTACAGTCTCGTTCTGAACGTTGCATAATCCGGGAATCTGCACGGACCCGGGTCTCACCAATGAGTTCGTACCACACCAATCTTAGTTTAGTATTTATTTACTAGAAAGCTAAAATGATGATAAAAGATATACATACACAAAAACACATTATAGGCTATTGATTAGAACTTAGTATAATGGGCCAACACACTATGGTGCATGTTACCCAAAATGGGGATTTAAAAGAGAGAAAAAGAGAAAGTACACGAGAGAAATATACATTTGGCTGCATTTGCCAGCTATGCTTATTCTAACCCGAGCCTTGCCCCAAACTGCCGCTCTTATGGGTCAGAATATAATGATGTAATTACGTGGGGAAAGTCTCTGTGGATTCACGGTCTCTGAGGACTGTTCAGGCTGCTCAATGACGCACTTCTCCGGCGCAACTCTTTGGTGTTCCTCACGATGTCAGTGTCCTTTTGGCTTAGGAGTCTGTTCCCTGGCCCTTGCTCTGGAAGGGCTCTTCTGAGGACAGACAGCTCTGTAGCTCAGAGCTCACAGTGTAGGAATGAAACAGTGTAGATACCACGATTCGATGGGGAGTGGAGGCTTGGTGGTTCGACTTGAATTCACCCACTTAGACACAGCTACTCATCCGTAGCTTGGGTAGAAAAATATTTATTTGTCTTCAAACTTGTGTTGCGTTTTGGGTTCGTTGACTTTTTAGACCTCGGCTGCAGCTTGGGTCACTTAGTCTTGTCAAGATGTTGGCCTGGGGGTAGGTTTATGACAGTCATAAATACCTCTTCCCCCCCTTTTTGCTTTCTCTACCCTACTGATGTTACATTTGCAAAACCCTTGGTTAACATAGAGATTCTGGGAACATCAGAAGGTGGGGGGAAATGAACTATATTCTGGTAATCTGACCAATTGAACATATGCGGTGGTACTTAATGAATATGATGTCAGTTCGGTTGTCATCTGAGACATTCTCATCAATGATAAGATGACATAAACTCTACATTTACATTTACATTTAAGTCATTTAGCAGACGCTCTTATCCAGAGCGACTTACAAATTGGTGCATTCACCTTATGACATCCAGACATCCTCTACACATCAGAGTTATCAGATTCACAGGGAATTGTTCAATTTAAATGTTTGAATAGGAAATTATTTGTGATTGGATGAAATGTGATTTTAGCTTCTAAAATGTGAGATTTGGGTTTTCATAAGGTTAGGGCTCTTCTCAATCAGTGACCGGCCCCTGCGAAGGGACATGGGCTGTCAAACACGCCCTCCTCTCCCTTCCTATATAAAGCCTTGACGACAATATAACCTCCTGTTCGGAGGATGTGAGGACGACGGTCCGATGTCAGAATGGTTCAGATAATAACTACAGAACGAAGCCAACATCAGTGTGAGCTTTGGTTGCGAATGGTATGAACTTTGAACTCTTATTCACTACAGAAGTGATACCGCCTAGCCGTTGAATTAGCAACAGCAGCTGCAAACGCAGGTTAGGAAGGAACAGACAGAGTATTCCGTCTACCACACAACGACGTTACTACAACGTATTCAATTTACTAGCAGAGACATTCTTCAAAGGACTCAGTTGGGCAACATGGCCTTCCATCTACCACCGACCTACCGAAGCGCAGCTCAGAGTAAATATTTATTGCATTTTCCTTTTCCAAATGGGCGGTAATTTAGAATGCATAAAATACTGTATTTATGATAGCACAGCTTCTCCCTGTGTCCCTCAGTCTTCTCACTCTTTCACTCAAACCCAGCCCTTTTTCTTTTGTGTAACCTGCTGTCATATCTGTTCCGCCCGCTAGGGGCGTTTTCCTTTATGACGTAATTTGTAATCATGTGTATGTGTAATTCTGTGTGATTAGTTAGGTATTTAGTAAATAAATCATTAAAACCAATTTTGTATTGCTGATTCAACTTGTTAGCCAGGGTTCGTGCAGATAACCAAGAATTTACAACTTTCAGATGAGACTGAATTAAGATGACGATTAATATTGACTGCTATTGATGTAAAATATTACTAGGTCTTTAAGAGTTTATTCAGAAGATAACAGCTCTATAAATATTATTTTGTGGTGCCCTGACTCTCTAGTTAATTACATTTACATGATTAGCTCAATCAGGTAATATTAATTACGGATACATTAATTTAAAGAATAGCATGTCATATCACTTAATCTGGCATGGCCAAAGACATGACAGTCTTATCTGTAAATTCTTCACTCACAGGTTTTATACCCTCAGGTCAGAAGCAGGCGTATCCGCCTTTAGGGCAATTCTCTGGACGAAGTTAAAAAGCAAGGTCTAGATTTTACTCGAATCCAATTTTAGACAACTAACTTGATTCCGTCTCTCACAGTTGAAGTGTACCTATGATAAAAAAATTACAGACCTCTACATGCTTTGTAAGTAGGAAAGCCTGCAAAATCGGCAGTGTGTCAAATACTTGTTCTCCCCACTGTATGTAAAAGGTCTTGGCTAAATTACTCTATCATGGCGTAGAATGTATGCACACATGACTGTAAGTCGCTTTGGATAAAAGCGTCTGCTAAATGGCATATATATATATATATGGCATTGTCTCTAATGTCATGTCTAGGGTCATCCTACTTGCAGGTGGGTAGTTAAGGCACTTGGAAAAACTTGGCCCCTGAAGGCCAAAGCTTACATTGGGCACATTACTGGATTGACCTAGCGAGTTCGGGAGAGGAGGCTGGGACTGGGCCCCCTAAGGGGCTTTCAGGATCTATTGCCAACTTTCCAAAAATCAGGATCGCTTCCTTCCCACGGGTGATCCTTGTATAAGACCTCATTAGGTCATCTTTGGTTAGAGTACACATTAACAGGTTATGGGTGAGATAGAAATCTGCGTTGTTTTCCTGGTAAGCTACAACTGGGGGCGTGGCAATCTTTACATGGGTACTATCACGCCAAAATCCTACATTGAGAACTGTTTTCAATCTATAGATATTCTGCAGTTCAACAACCGGCAGCGTCAGTAGAAATCCCACTTCATTACGATCAAGATCAACGTGTATTGGGATGGCCGACCCCAGACTATTGGCCAAATGTGACTGTAATGGCCTTATCGTGGTTGAAGTAGCTGAGGTCAATATGTTGTGCACCATTGAGAGGGGCACTAGATATGAGGGGATTCTATTCATGGCCTAGTGGTCCATAGAAAAGCTAACTTCACGGATAAAATCTTCCAGTAACAATCGAACCAATTGGACATGGGCATAGTCATGGTTCATGACCTCTGCTAGCTTTCCTACAGACAGGATAGTTTTGTTCAGGACAGTAGCGTGTGTGTTGACCACCAGAATTAGTGTCCTGGAGAGACTTTCCCACATGTTGCAACCTGAGGGCCTGTGCCTTAATCTGCAGCTGGATAAGTGGCATCTCTTCAGTAATCTCCCTAACATTCCTCTTGACTGTGGCTAGACTGACTGCGTTGACGGCAGTGGTACCTAGGGCAAATAGTCACCCTACGGCTGCCCCTATCGATAGTAGCACCCCGACAAATTGTTTCTCTCACCTGGGCTCGGCTAGTTCTGACTGGGTTACTGTGAACTTTTGGAGTTGAGCCAACATATGGACAGTGTCTAGCTGGGTGTGCTTAATTGCCTGGCTGGTCCAGTCAGCCCCGGCCCAAATCAAATGCGCCGCAGGTGGAATGTGTTGGCGGTACACATTCTCTGCGTGCAGCGAACGCAAGTCGTGTGAACCTGCCAAAGCCAGTTCGGACACTGGGTGGTTGACAGGATCCGACAGGAACGCCATCAAAGTGGCGAGGGACTCATCTTGGTGTTGCATTGCTACCAGGTCGCCATTCAGGAATTAATGCGTTAGCAACACATTATGTTCGTGCGAAGATGTTTTCTGTGGTGCTACATGGCTACGTGTTACCGCAGACACCATAGCTTCCTCAGTGGTTTTTTCATCTCAAGCATCAAACATCCAAGGGGTGCCGTGAATTGCACCGGATTTCGCCATGCTGTCGCATGGTCGTTGCCAAGTTTGTCACAACCAGGTGATTTGGAGTGTCCTTTGACTTTCTCCCAATACACCTGTATGTCGTGTTTGGTGATGAGGTCATCACAAGCTAAGATGAGCTCTTTGTTTTTCACCTCTTTACCACTTGACGTAGTCATGTGCTTTGTTTCCAAAATGGCAAGTGGCATAAGAAGGTGAGTCGGTGCAGATCGCCAGTTCTGAGAATTTGTGTTTCACCGCCGTTTGCAGGGTGATCAGCACGCCAGCCACTTCTGCAAACTGGCTGGTCTTGTTGCCAAGCTGAAATTGAAGTGGTTTGCACGGAGTGACATTGTGCCATACCAATCCCACCCCAGCTTGCAAGTGGTCTAGATAGTGGTAAGAACACCCATCTACAAATTCCATCGGCATTTCAAGACACACTTTCTCTTCGAAGTAGTGATGGTTCGAAGGCAATGGCGGAGCGATGTCATGCGGGGGTGGTGCGGAGTCGGTTTCATCGTCACCACAGCGTTGACACACCGCCAAAGCACTGCCCAAAGGCAGGTTGATTACTACATCATGGCTCCGCTATCCTGCTGTTGTGTACAGCACCCGGCTTTTCAGAAAAGTCACAGGCTGGTGACATGTTTCTATGATCACCTTTTGTCCGCCGACATAACTAGTGAAGTGTTTGCCCAGACTATCGACACCAGCGCTTTTTCGCAGTCTGAGTATTTGTGTTCAGCGGGGTTGAGTGTTTTGCTCGAGTAAGCAACCACACATTTGTCTTGGTCGTATTTATGGTACAAGCGCTAAGGCAGTGCTCTGAGAAACGACTTCTAAAAAAGAATGTCCTGTCTTTGTTGGGGTATACCAGGCAGGGTGCCATCACAAAGCAGGTTTTTCAAGGAAGCCACAGCTTCGCTGTGAGTGACATCCCAAACTAATGGGGTGTCTTTCTGAAGATGACGAGTCAACGGTTTTGACAAGTCCTCTTAATTTTTGATGAATTGACGGGAGTAAATACATACTCCCAAGAAGCTGCGCACTTCTTGGGAGGTTCGTAGGTGTCTCGGTGTTGCGGAAAGCTTTGATTCGGTTAGACTGTGACAGGATGCCCTCTGCACCCACCAGAAGCCCAACGTAGGTTACCTTGGTCCTGCACCATTGTCCTTTCATGATGGCCAACTTAGCCCCTGAAGTCCCGAGTTGGGTGAGAACGTGGTCAATTTCATTGAGGTGATGTGACCAAGTCTCACTTCTCATGAGAACGTTGTCCACGTAGATTATCGTCCCCCTAGATGCTGCATCTGGCATTGCCTTGTGCAGGAAGATGTTGAACTCTGAGGGGGAGTTCCCATACCCGAATGGGCAACGATTGAATGTGAAAGCCAACTTGTGTTGGTCATGAGGGTCGACTGTCATGGTCCAGAAACCATTAGCCACATCGATGGTGAAGAAGTTCTTGGCCACCTTTGCCAACTCTTGGTCTAGCTGTGTCATTGGCCAACGAGACAACGGAACCAGTTTGTTGAGTTCTCTATAGTCAACGGTAAGACGCCATTTACCCGTTATTTTCAGATCAGGCCACACGGGAGCGCTGTACATACTATTACATTCCCTGATTATCTGTTTATCTAATAGGGAGTTGATAACCTCTTGTACCGCTGTGTATGCTGCGAGCGGGATTTTGTATTGTCTAACAAATGTAGGAGTTGCTCCGGGTGGCGTAGGAATACGCACCACATGGATACCCGTAACACCACAATCCAGTGAGTCTGTTGACCAGATCTCACTGTGTTTGTTAAACAATTCTCTCAACTGATGGCGTTCAGTGTCATTGACAAGAGCATCAGCCTCCGACAGTAGTTGTATTACCTGTGCATGGAAACCAGGATATGGTTCGGTGACATTGTACAGGTCTTCATCGGGTGGTGATGGCATGTCACTTTTGGGAGAGTCATCGGTTGTTACCTCACAAGAGTGTACTTCGCCTGCAGGAGGAGACACGATATCATCCTCTGTGACGCTGGAGTATATTAACAGGTTGCTGCCAGAATCGACATCCAGCCTGAACGTTGATGTGTCGTCAAGTGGTAATACAGGAGTTAGTGCGATTGCTTTTGACTGACAAGTAAACAGCGTACCTCCCTCTCCATCTAGGTCTAGGGAGGACGGAAGAGGCTCAATCACGGGAACAACCAGTTCAAAATCGTGGAAGGAATAATCGATCAATATTCCTAGCTGAGTGTGCCGAGAAATGGGAATATCCGCTTGAGTCAGATTTTGTGCCAGGAGGTAAGTGGATCTAGCGGTTAGTTCAAACAGCGGGTTGCCATTGATAGTTATCCCCAGGTCGAATAGTTGCAGAGAGGGTTGGAAGAACGCAGTGGTGCCTTCCATCCGGTATCCGGGCGCCAGGTTCAGTCTTACAGATACCTCTGTGGTTCTTGAATCAACATGGCGGACTCAATTATCACCTTGCAAGCTTCAGGAATAGTCTGCCCGGATGCCATTTGCAACAGGTCGAAAGACAAGGCATGTTGGTTTGGCCACGCCAAAGACCAAAGAACTTGGTGTATGGTGTCGAGTTTAACACCCAATCTTACCAAAATGTCCACTCCCACATTGACTGTATGTGGGAGGTCCGCGACAACCAGTAAGTAGTGAGATACTTCCTTGGTTCCAATGCGGATCGATAGCACACACACCCCTATTGCGGTGAGCGTCGTCTGGGGAAGGGGGTGGCAGTTAGGCGTTTTCGAAATTTTGTTGAACATTTCCAAACTGATTGCGGATTTTTCTGACCAGGTTGCCAGTCTGGCATCCTCAACCATAGTGCCGTTTAGGCACATGCCCCTTACCAGAGGAGGGCGGTAAGTGTCGGCTGGTGAGTCACCCAAGCCACACAGGAAAATCTCATGTTCGGTTAAGTTCCGAGTTGAACTCACCTTGACATTTGCCACCAATGGCGGGCTCATGGCCAAGTTGACCGGGTTTGTGTCAGATGCTGACGTCGAACCCACGTCGTTGCACAATGCGGTGAAGTCAACGGAGTTGGCATAGGTATTTGTGACCAGATTTGATTGGTTTTCCAATCCATTAGTGGTACCAAACGGTCAATTAAATCGATCCCAATCAGCATCCGTTCAATTTTGATGCTAGTCACATAAACGGGGTGCATTAGTGACACGCTTTCGAAGTTGAGTTTAAGTAGGAGACGTTTGGTTAGGGGCGAGGTAGCTTGAGTGAAGCCTCGAAGATTCGTATCGCAACGTTCCGTTTTCAACCAATGTTTTGCAGGGTCCACTGCCCTTTTTAGTTCATCCAGCAAGGTTTCGGATAGGAGGGAAATTGTCGAACCCGAATCTATCAGATTGTGACAGGTCAAACAGTCCTCCAGGACTAAGTTATGGCCTGTTCGAGTTGTTTTTTCTCGTCATATCCCCAACAAAATGGAGTGGGTTGGGAGAACGGAGCGGTTTGTAATCTGTGTCGATTTCCAAGACAGATAAGTCACCTACGTGATCCAGTGGGTCCTCTATCAGAATGGGAGAGGAATCATCTGTTGCAAAGCTGCTTATCTTGTGCATCTCCACATCCGTATCCAAGTCTGTAGACAAAACCTGCGGGCTTGTGTCTAGAACGAGCGGTTCCTGGACAGGGATTTGAGTGGGGTCGGGGGTAATGGAAATGTTTGTGTCTTCTCGAATTGCATGAGTTTCGGCGGACTTGGTTTCCAACGATATTACGCCTAGTCCTGATGACTTATCCTTGTCCTCTTTCTCAGATTTCTTACGATGCAGTACATCTCTTATCAGAGCTTCTAGATCATTTCGGTTAGCGTTTAGATCATTGTTGAACACTTTGTTTCCCTTGTTACGCTTGTTACCCTTAGGTCCTGACCCTTTGTGCAGGGGCATAATGGCTAGGTTGATCTCTACGAGACCTGTTAGATTAGGGACGTTCATCGTAGCTATTGTTATGGCGGTGGTTGTCGGGGTAGTGGTTACTTGGTAGCCACCCCCGTTGATCGGCATCTTTTACCGCACATGTCCCCGATGCAGCACCTTCTAATTCGAGTGATGGTTCCCGCCTAAGCTCGAAAGTCGAGGTGTCCGGGCTCTTAGCCTGGCTTGCTTTTTGATGCTTCGAAAGCGGTGCTTGCAAATTCTCGGAGTGTCGAGATTGGCAACCCAACGTGGGCAGTAGGGCCTAAGTAGTTAATGAAGTTGGGAGACATGTTTGACAGGAACAGTTGTTTAAATGGTAATAGATCTTTATTCCAGTTTCAGTGAGCATGCCAAAGTAAGCTGAACGAAGCCGGTGATAGTAGGCTTGTGGATGTTCATTTTGAGCTTGTCTGATATTGTTAGCCAACGAGCTATCGTGTTTGCGAGTCGCAGAACCACTGTATTCTATTTTCAAAACCGTGGCAAGTTTAGATTTGTCGTTTTGCACGTGTTGTACTTGTAGACGGATGAAAATTGTCACGTGTCTGTTGGACGTTCACTTCAAAAGGTAGAGCCTGTCTGCATTCGTAGCATTTGGGTAGCCATCCAAGGCGTCCTCTATGCCTGCTAAGAATGTCTGTGTTGTTCGGCTTTCCTGGAACGGGGTCAAAGAGGCGGAAGTTTTTGACGATTTTGTCAAGGCGATCCCCGCCAAGTGCGCGGGGAGCATCTGCACTCTCCCGTGGGGAATTGTGGGCCGAAAGGCCAAGAGGAAAAGTCAAGCTGTGGTTGTGTTGGCGAGGAGGCCCCAATTCGCTGTGGGCCGAATGGCCAAGAGAAAGAGGCTGAAATCTCCTGTCATCTACATTCCTTCTGTCTCTGAGCTCCGGATGTGAGCTAGGTTGCTTGGTTTGGTTGTCCCGCGATAGCGCGTGACTGTTCTGGAGTTCCTCCAGATGATACCTAAGGGTAACAAAGACGAGACGCCTACAGGGAGGAGGTGAGGGCCCTCGGAGTGTGTTGTCAGGAAAATAACCTCACACTCAATGTCAACAAAACAAAGGAGATGATCGTGGACTTCAGGAAACAGCAGAGGGAGCAGCCCCCCCCCATCTACATTGACAGGACAGTAGTGGAGAGGGTGGAGAGTTAAGTTCCTCGGCGTACACATCAAGGACAAACTGAAATGGTCCACCCACACAGACAGCGTGGTGAAGAAGGCGCAACTGCTATTCTTCAACCTAAGGGGGCTGAAGAAATTCGGCTTGTCAACAAAAACACTCAAACTTTTACAGATGCACAATCGAGAGCATCCTGTCGGGCTGCATCACCGCCTGGTACGGCAACTGCTCCGCTCATAACCGGAAGGCTCTTCAGAGGGTAGTGAGGTCTGCACAACGCATCACCAGGTACAAACTACCTGCTCTCCAGGACACCTACACCACCCGATGTCACAGGAAGGCCAAAAAGATCATCAAGGACAACAACCACCTGAGCCACTGCCTGTTCACCCCGCTATCATCCAGAAAGCGAGGTCAGTACAGGTGCATCAAAGTGGGGACAGAGAGACCTGAAAAACAGCTTCTATCTCAAGAACATCAGACTGTTAAACAGCCATCACTAACATTGAGTGGCTGCTGCCAACATACTGATTCAAATCTCTAGCCACTTTAATAATGGAAAATTGATGTAATCAATTTATCACTAGCCACTTTATATAATGTTCACATACCCTACATTACTCATCTCATATGTATATACTGTACGCTATACCATCTACTGCATCTTGCCATCTTGATGTAATGTATCACTAGCCACTTTAAACAATGCCGCTTTATATGTTTCCATACCCTGTATTACTCATCTCATATGTATATACTGTACGCTATACCATCTACTGCATCTTGCCTATGCCATTCGGCCATCACTCATTTATATATTTTTATGGTCATATTCGTATTCATTCCTTTACACTTGTGTGTATAAGGTAGTTGTTGTGGAATTGTTAGGTTATATTACTTGTTAGATATTACTGCATGGTCGGAACTAGAAGCACAAGCATTTCGCTACACTTGCAATAACATCTGCTAACCACGTGTATGTGACAAATAAATTTGATTTGATGAGAGAAATTCCACTTTTTGTCTCCTACCAATGCTTTGAAATTTGGCACAAATGGTGTGCATGCGAGCAACTCGGAGACACTGGTGAGCCTGGTGCGGTATTTGTTTTTAATGAAGTTAATTGTGGAGGGCCTCCTGAGTGGCGCAGCGGTCTAAGGCACTGCTTCACAGTGTTAGAGGTGTCGCTACAGATCTGGGTTCAATCCCGGGCTGTGTCGCAACTGGGAGACCCATAAGGCGGTGCACAATCGGCCCTGCATCGTCCATGTTAGGGGAGGGTTTGGCCGGCTGGGATGTGCTTGTCCCATAGTGCTCTTGCAACTCCTTGTGGCAGCTGAGCACATGCACGCTGACTTCGGTTGACAGCTGTACGGCGTTTCCTCCGACACATTGGTGCAGCTGGCTTCCGGGTTAAGCAAGCATGGTGGGTTTGTGTGGGTTTGTGTTTCAGAGGATGTTGCAGTGACGGGACAAGTCTGTAACTACCAATTGGATATCACGAAAAAGGGGTAAAAAGTACTATTAAAAAAAGTATATATATGGAGAAGGCTGATGTACAGCTGTATGTGGAGCCGAACATGGTCAGGATGTGTAGTGCCAGTTACTTGAGAACTGGGACATCAGCTGCAAGCACCATCTTTCCCCAGAAGGTGGCAGGGTCACAATCATAAGCCTGCTACTTCAAAGCCACATTTCCTTGCAGCTCAATCAACTCCATTTGCAGTGATGTGACATCTACCCATCTGAAAATCTGTTTTTCTTCCTCTGACAATTTTGTCACATTTATGACCAAGAAGGTTCTGGATTAGCAGCAGTTCTCTTCCAACAGTGAAGTCATCAAGCTGGGCATTGAATCATCCACATCTAATGAAGTACATGGTGCATTTTGAGTGGCCTCATCAAGTTGTTAAGTCAAAACTTCAGCAAATATTTCAGTTCTCATTGCTGTGGAATCTGACAGTGGGATCAGTTTTATATTTTCCATTCAAGCAAAGTGTCAGTAACTCCACGCAATAATTATTTTACCATCTCAGCGTCAGTTAAACCAAAGTTATCCACAATGAACAGTCCCTTGCACGTTGTTTGGCTGTCAGGTAATTGACTTTGGTGGATCTGGGATGTGATTGGTGTCATAATAGAGCTTAATGTTGCCACTTTTCACGAGGACGACGGACTTGCTGCATGTCAGGCACGTTGGTTTTGTACGCATACTTTTCCGTCCACTCGTCTTTGAGTATTTTTTTAACATGTCATATTAACAAAGATACTGCTAACTTAGCTCTTTCTTCCATCTGTGATATTAACACTTGAACAGTGGTCAAGTCTTTGTCTCTTTCTGTCTGTTTGTCCCGAGGTTCCACAGAGGATATTTGCATTTATGTGGTTGGGTAAAACGAGGGGTTGAATTTCAGACGGGGAACTAGTAGAGGTGAGGGTTGCTTCAAGAGAGAGAGAGTTGCTGAGTTAGAAATAACGCCACGCCCAGTTGATTTTTGAAAGCTGTCCTAAAAATAATGTATTCATTTTGATATGACTGAATGCGATGTTGCCCGGTCCGTATTGACCCTTCTCTGGGTCCAGACCCGGACCGCGATTTGAGTTTGGTTGATCTATCTGGTCAAGCTTGGTCTCCAAAACCACAACCATCATTATCCTATGTTTTTATTGAACAAACACAAGAATGGTGTATATGTATAAAATACAAGTATACCATTCTTATCTAAACATAAAAGAGCAGACAGAAACAACAAGACCCAAAGTTCTGGGTACAAAACAAATAATACAGAACACGACATACAAAACAAGGACTGGTAGAAAGAAAGAGGGTATTTTATTCCTCCCCCTTATTCCCCACTATTCTAGCCTGACATTTATCACACAGGGGATGTATCAGGAAATATCCTATGCAGTTTGGTTTTGGAATCGTGTAATCTGTGTAATACCTTGAATTGTATAACGGACAGGACAGGAAGACCCGGACAGGAAGACCACGTCAGTGACTCAACCCACTCAAGTGACGCACCGCTCATAGGGACGGCATGGAAGAGCACCAGTAAGCCAGTGACTCAGCCTCTGTTATAGAGTTTAGAGGCAGAAAATCCCAGCTCATCAGTTCTCCCTGGTTATAAACTAAGGAACTGACTAAGGAACTCACTTCTATGAAGTGACAGCTGGTTTGGCCCCATTGTACCATTGTTGAACCGCAGTGTTTCTGTTGCACTATTTCCTAGTAGTTTTACTGGGCTCTTCTGGTTAATGTTGAGACTGGAGAAAGGTGTAGCTGCTGATCAGACAGGGCTCTAACTCCTCTAGCCACAATGACATAGGGTACAGGCTGGGCAGCAGGCTGTTATCCAGCCTGCCAGCTTAGTGGAGTCTGTCACTAGCATAGTGACTTTAATATTCACATGGAAAACTCTACAGATCCACTCCAAAAGGCTTTCGGAGCCATCATCGACTGGATCACCATCTCATTATGTTTGCAATCGCAACAAATATTTTATTTATTTTACCTTTATTTTACTAGGCAAGTCAGTTAAGAACAAATAATCTGCTTATACCCCAACCAAGGATCATCAAAAGATGTGCTATGAATTATCGGACAACCCAAAGATTCCTAGATGCCTTTCCAGTCTCCCTCTACCTACCCAAGGACGTTGGAGTACAAAATCGTTTAACCACCTAACTGAGGAACTAAATATAAACTTGCGTAATACCCTTGATGCAGTCGCACCCCTAAAAAAAAACATTTGTCACAAGAGATTAGCTCCCTGGTATACAGAGAATACCCAAGCCCTGAAGCAAGCTTCCAGAATATTGGAACGGAAATGGTGCTCCACCAAACCGGAACTCTTCTGATTAGCTTGGAAAGACAGTACCTTGCAATATCAAAGAAGCCTCACTGATGCTCGATCATCCTATTTTTCCAAAATGTATTTTTGATACTGTCGCAAAGCTAACTAAAAAGCAGCATTCCCCAAGAGAGGATGGCTTTCACTTCAGCAGTAATGAATTCATGAACTTCTTCGAAGAAAAGATCATGATCATTAGAAAGCAAATCACGGACTCCTCTTTGAAGTTACGTATTTCTCTAAAGCTCAGATGTCCTGAGTCTGCACAACACTGCCAGGACCTAGGATCAATGGAGACACTACATTTAAAAAATCCTATCTTTACACATTCATGAAAATAGTCATGGCCTGTGAACCTTCAAAGCTGCATACTGCTTCGACTAAACTACTGAAAGAGCTGCTTCGTGTGCTTGGCCCTCCTATGTTGAACATAATAAATGGCTGCCTATCCACCGGATGTTTACCAAACTCACTAAAAGTGGCAGTAATAAAGCCTCTTGAAAAAGCCAAACCATGACAAAAACGATTGTCCTATAATATAATATAATAATAATAATAATATATGCCATTTAGCAGACGCTTTTATCCAAAGCGACTTACAGTCATGTGTGCATACATTCTACGTATGGGTGGTCCCGGGGATCGAACCCACTACCCTGGCGTTACAAGCGCCATGCTCTAACGAAGCTCCCGTTCCTTCTCATTTTTATTAGAAAAAGCTGTTGCGCAGCAACTCACTGCCTTCCTGAAGACAAATAATGTATATGAAACACTTAAGTCTGGTTTTAGACCCCATCACAGCACTGAGGCTGCACTTGTGAAGGTGGTAAATGACCTTTTAATGGCATCAAACCAAGGCTCTGTATCTGTCCTCGTGCAGCTAGACATTAGTGCTGCTTTTGGCACCATCGATCACCACATTCTTTTGGAGAGATTGGAAACTCTAAGTGGTCTACATGGACAAGTTCTTGCCTGGTTTAGATCTTATCTGTCGGAAAGATATCAGTTTGTCTCTGTGGATGGTTTGTCATCTGACAAATCAATTGTAAGTTTCCTCAAGGTTCGGTTTTAGGTCAGAGAGTAATAGGATACAGCATGTGTCAAAATGATTGATTGATGACAGGTGTCAAAAATATGATTGATTGCTGAACTTATGACCTTCTGACATGTAGTGAATATGTGCATTGTCCCGCCCCCCTGTTCGTGTGGTCATGTGTTAGAGGGTGTGTGTTATTTTGTGGCCCATGCCCCCCTCCACCCCCCCAGTTTTATTTCCCTTACGGTTGTTATCTATGAAGCATGAATGTCTAGGGTTATAGATATCTCTGGGGGCCTCAGTATTATAAATGTCCAGAACAAGCCATTTTTTAAGACCTGAATATTAAACATCTAAAATATGTCTACAAGTGTAATTCTCTGAGTGCTCTGTAGCTCATGTCACGAACCCAACGCCAAAAGCTTGGAGGATATTTTGTTAGAGGCTCCCGAATGTTTTAACGGCTTTATGTGTACAAGCGAGGGCCATATTTCGTACATATTCAACCCGGAGGAATCTACGGTTAAGATATTCACAGACAGCGTGTCCCAACCCTTTTATCGTGCAGAACCCGAGACTTATTCTCCAGCGCTAAGGATGCGAGAATGGTTTAAAATAATGTTATCTTTGTGTCAAATGCAACGTGCCCTGAGTGCTTCAAGGCTGCCAGGATATGCGTTGGAAGAACAAGTCTGTGGACGCCCGGATCTAATGGCTCTGAGAGTAACTGCCAGGGGGTATACCCCGTGCATGTTTAAATATGTGCCCCCGCCCCGTCCCCCCTGTTCGTGTGGTCATGTGTTAGAGGTTGTTTGAACTTTTGTGACCCATGCTCCCCTCCTCCCCAGTTTTATTTCCCTTACGGTTGTTATCTATGAAGCATGAATGTCTGGGGTTATAGATATCTCTGGGGGCCTCAGTATTATAAATGTCCAGAACATGCCATCTTTAAGACCTCTGTGTGTGTGTGTGTGTGTGTGTGTGTGTGTGTGTGTGTGTGTGTGTGTGTGTGTGTGTGTGTGTGTGTATCTGTTAGAAACAAGGTCCCTTGGAATTGTGTCCATTTCAGGCTTTAAACAACAATTAAACAGCCATCTAAATAATGTTTCTCAGCCTAGTTTCCTATTTAGTTCTCTTTATATGTACAGGCACAGAGCTTCCAGATGGCTCCAGCCTAAGGATTTTCAGGTCATGTACACACAGGGAGATTAGAACCCCAAAGAAAAGATCCTAAAGGTACTTTCAGATTCAGGTATATATATATATATATATATATCCTTGCATGTTTGAATTAGAGCTCCTTTAAAGTGTTTTAGATTATGATAATAATGTTATATTATTTTTATAATAATACATATCTGCAAACCAAATGTATTTCTGAAAACCCCTTTTTACATCTTCAATAGTTGTAGATGTTCCAACGTTCAGAATATTATTATTATTAATTTAATCTGTCCTGGCAGCTCAATATTCGGGCCTTTATGTTTGCGCTAAAGCAATGCTGACAACGTTAAAAAATAGTTCTGTCCCTAACGATCTAAAAGTTCGAAATGAGTTTGAGAGATGTATGCTACACCCCCCCCCACCCCATGTATGTCTGGTTTAGAGAACACAGGCTGTGAATTCAAACAACAGGAGGGGGCTGTCGTGACATTCTGTCTGCAAACGGGGTGTGTGTGTGGGGGCCGCAGATTAGAGATATCTATGTTTAACCCCCGCTGTTCGGTTGATATCTCGACATGCCTTATGCATGATAGTGCACACCTTGGTTTCAAACGTTTCTCTACAGCTAAGAGTTCTGTTTTATGTAAAAATAAAAAAAAACCTTGGATGCAGGTCTTTGTACATTATTACAAACTTTATAACATACCATTGTAGGGAAGACTATAAATTGCTTCTGAGAATCTACGTCTAACAGTCGCTTCCCAACCCCCTATGTCCAGTAGCCTTCAGAAATATCTATTAGGAGGGATTCACTTATTCACATCTCTTTTTTAATCTGTCCTGGCAGCTAAATATTCGGGGCTGTGGGTTTGCGCTAAAGCTGTGGTAACTGTATTAAAGTATATGCTCCACGTTCTGTCCCTAACTAGGGGGTTGTTTCGAGACATTTTTTTGTTTTATAATGGTTACATGTTCATTACACACCTCTGCATTCTATATTATTAAGTAGGCTGTTGGTCTTTTGAGGTCCGTTATGTCAATTTGCCTTTATACATCTCGTTGACCTACTGTCAACTCCCTCAGATGTAAACATCTACAATAATCATTAGACGTACGCGTCAGAGTTATCACACCCCTTGTCGGGGTTTGTACAGAGTTGGTTAAATCCGCTCTTTTGCTCCCCACTTACATGTCTAATAATCTCCAAGCTGCTCTAAGCGGTGTTGTTTGAGTGAATATTGTTTTACATAAAGTTAATAACCCCCCTAAACCTATATATGAAATTAGCTCTGCCCCTATCTATAAAGCGTGAGATACATTTTTAAAACCAGTGATTTAATTCAAAAGATGTAGTACCTACATTTTAACACATTCCAAAATGTTTACTATTTCTTACAGATAAAGGGTCCTGTTAGCCCCGACCTGTAACTGACAGTTAGACTTACAGGTTATGTCGTTGTCTTTTGTTTGAATTGTTTATGTGTCCGCTGTGCGGGGGAAATGATAATACAAGCGGAACTATGTAGCTAATACTGTTGTAACGGGGATCCTTATTGTAGCAACACACTTTTGGATGGAAGGCAACCCTGCGCTGCGTTAACTAAGTTTTCATGTCATCCGGTGTAGTTCATAAAGGTTGAAGCGTGTATGTTAGGATGAAGTGTGAATTCATGCAAGGAATAATAAGTGTGAAGTTTGATTTCCTCCCTTCTGTAATAAGCAGCCAATGAGGTATTTTTTCCTTTATTCGTGTGTTTAATCTGAACCCGTTATAACACCGGTTAAACTGTTATGTATGTAAGCACTTCAGAGTTATACCAAGCTAATAAGTCACTCGTAAGATAAGGTTGTAAGAGTGTGCTTAACTGTATTTTTCATTTACTTTATAGTTCTCACGGAAGGGGATAATTCTCACTGAAACTACAGAATAAAGCCGTCCAGTTAAAATCAAGGAACGGTTGTGCTCGTGGTTACTGAAGGGAGCTACAAGACCCTTATCCGTTTCGAATTCACCAACTCAAAGACGCTTGCCCTCTCCATCATAACTCCGTAAGTTTTCCCTCCCTGTGTAGATCAAACGTCCTGCCTGTAAATCCTGGGTATGCCCACATCATTAATGAATAAGATGTGTAGAAAAACTGTTTATCCATAGTTAAAGGCCTTTCATAAAGAGGCTGTCCTGATTTCATGTGCCTCATGTTTAACACGTATTGCTTTTTACCGAATACTACTCTGTCATGTTACTGTGGTCTTTTTAAAAGTCAATAAAAATGTGTGTAAAGTGTACATGTTTGTTTCACTGTATATTTGTTTAAGCCCTCCTAGAAACACCTAATTTCATCCCACAGCATTAATTAATAAACTGTGTAGAAGCTGTTTAGCCATAAGTAAAGGCCTTTCATAAAGCGGCTGTCATGATAAACCTGAATCTGAAAGTACCTTTAGGATCTTTTCTTTGGGGTTCTAATCTCCCTGTGTGTACATGACCTGAAAATCCTTAGGCTGGAGCCATCTGGAAGCTCTGTGCCTGTACATATAAAGAGAACTAAATAGGAAACTAGGCTGAGAAACATTATTTAGATGGCTGTTTAATTGTTGTTTAAAGCCTGAAATGGACACAATTCCAAGGGACCTTGTTTCTAACACACACACACACACACACACACACACACACACACACACACACACACACACACACACACACACACACACACACACACACACAGGTCTTAAAGATGGCATGTTCTGGACATTTATAATACTGAGGCCCCCAGAGATATCTATAACCCCAGACATTCATGCTTCATAGATAACAACCGTAAGGGAAATAAAACTGGGGAGGAGGGGAGCATGGGTCACAAAAGTTCAAACAACCTCTAACACATGACCACACGAACAGGGGGGACGGGGCGGGGGCACATATTTAAACATGCACGCGTCATCATGACTTAGGGGTAGTCCGGGGTATACCCCCTGGCAGTTACTCTCAGAGCCTTTAGATCCTGGCGTCCACAGACTTGTTCTTCCAACGCATATCCTGGCAGCCTTGAAGCACTCAGGGCACGTTGCATTTGACACAAAGATAACATTATTTTAAACCATTCTCGCATCCTTAGCGCTGGAGAATAAGTCTCGGGTTCTGCACGATAAAAGGGTTGGGACACGCTGTCTGTGAATATCTTAACCGTAGATTCCTCGGGGTTGAATATGTACGAAATATGGCCCTCGCTTGTACACATAAAGCCGTTAAAACATTCGGGAGCCTCTAACAAAATATCCTCCAAGCTTTTGGCGTTGGGTTCGTGACATGAGCTACAGAGCACTCCGAGAATTACACTTGTAGACATATTTTAGATGTTTAATATTCAGGTCTTAAAAAATGGCTTGTTCTGGGCATTTATAATACTGAGGCCCCCAGAGATATCTATAACCCTAGACATTCATGCTTCATAGATAACAACCGTAAGGGAAATAAAACTGGGGGGGTGGAGGGGGGCATGGGCCACAAAATAACACACACCCTCTAACACATGACCACACGAACAGGGGGGCGGGACAATGCACATATTCACTACATGTCAGAAGGTCATAAGTTCAGCAATCAATCATATTTTTGACACCTGTCATCAATCAATCATTTTGACACATGCTGTATCCTATTACTCTCTTAGGTCCACTGTTGTTTTCATTATATATTTTACCTCTTGGTGATGTTATTAGGAAACATAATGTTAACTTTTACTGCTGTATGGATGATACACAGCTGTACATTTTGATGACACATGGTGAAGCCCCAAAATTGCCCTCCCTGGAAGCCTGTGTTTCAGACATAAGAAAGTGGATGGCGGCAAATGTTTTACTTTTAAACAAAGACAAAACAGAGATGCTACTTCTAGGTCCCAAGAAACCAAGAGATCTTCTGTTGGATCTGACAATTATTCTTGACGATTGTACAGTCGTCTCAAATAAAACTGTGAAGGACCTTGGCATTACACTGATCTCTCTTTTGAGGAACATATCAAGAATATTTCAAAGACAGCTTTTTTCCATCTTCGTAACATTGCAAATATCTGAAACTTATCTGAAAAAGCTAATCCATGCTTTTTGTCACTTCACGATTAGACTACTGCTGTGCTCGACTTTCCGGCTACCTAGATAAGGCACTAAATAAACTTTGGCTAGTGCTAAACATGGCTGCTAGAATCTTTACTAGAACCAAAAAATGTGATCATATCACCAGTGCTAGCCTCTCTACACTGGCTTCCTCTTAAGGCTATGGCTGAGTTCAAGGTTTTTCTGCTAACCTACAAAGCATTACATGGACCTGCTCCTACCCATCTCTCTGATTTGATCCTGCCGTACATACCTACACGTACGCTACGGTCACATAATGCAGGCTTGCAAATGGCTGGAGGCAGGGCTTTCTCCTATAGAGCTCAATTTTTATGGAATGGTCTGCCTATCCGTGTGAGAGACGGAGACTCACGCTCGACCTTTAAGTCTTTACTGAAAACTCATCTCTTCACTTGGTCCTGTGATTGAGTGTCGTCTGGCCCAGGGTTGCGAGGATGAACAGAAAGGCACTGGAGCGAAGAACCGCCCTTGTTGTCTCTGCCTGGCCAGTTCCCCTCTCTCCACTGAGATTCTCTGTCTTTGACCCTGTTATGAGGGCTGAGTCACTAGCTTACTAGTGCTCTTCCATGCAGTCCCCACTTGAGTGGTTTGAGTCACTGCAAGCTGTATCTTCTCAAAGACTGCTGTGTTCACCTCCCTCAGTTACTACAATCTAGTAGTTAGAGAGGATATAGTTTAAAAATATGAAATATAAAATGGAGGGCAAGTTTTTTTTCGGTGGGGTATCGGATGCTTGAGGGGCAGCTATTGGGGAATGGGGAAATCATGGAGGGTTGGTTGCCTGGCAGTTGGGAGCTTGAGCCGGTGGCCGATATGTCGCTGGTTTGCATCCCCGTTTTGACTTGGTGGAAGATCTGTCGACGTGACCTTGGGCAGGGCGTTGACCCTGGTTGATTTTGTGGGTCGCTGTGGAAGGGAGTCTGTTAGATGACTAAATGTAATGTAAATGTTGAGCGGCTTCACTGTAGGTAGATGTTTTAATATTCAATAAAAAAAAACATTTAAAAAAATACAAATAAAAAAAGAGGTGCTGTCAAGACTTCCTCTGAAGTTCGTCCCTCTCCTTGTTCGGTCAGCGGTCGGCGGTCGGCGTCACCGGTTTTCTAGCCGCCACCGATCCACTTTTCATTTTCCATTTGTTTTGTCTTCATTGTACACACCTGGTTTCCATTCCCATAATTATATGTTCCTTATGTAACCCTCTGGTTCCCCCATAGTTTTGTGCGTGTTTGTTTGTTGGTCTGTATTTGTGAGCTTGATTATTTTCCTTCTTGGAATATTTGTTGTTTTGAGTAAATTTACATGAATTACTCATCTCTTTGTGCTGCCCCTGACTCTGTCTTACCTGCTACACCTAGACGCCTTACAGGTGCATCAGGCCACGAAGGCATACATGGGGTTTTCCAGATGCGAGTCAGTAACAGACGATTACTACTTACTTAAACACAAAAAGATTCAAAGTGGATTCTAATGAATATATTTATTTATAAACTGATATGCATTTTATACCCAGTGCAACTTCAGAGATTAATTTTTCATATTATATAATATCCAAATGAATTATATTTAGCTTCAATAGACAATGTTCTCAGAGTATAAGACCATGAAAAGTATACTGAACAAAAATAGAAATGCAACATGTAAAGTGTTGGTCCCATATGTCATGAGCTGAAATATAAGACACCAGACATTTTCCATATGCAAAGAAAGCTTATTTCTCTCAAATGTTGTGAACAAATGTGTTTACATCCCTGTTAGTGAGCATTTCTCCTTTGCCAAGATAATCCATCCACCTGACAGGTGTGGCATATCAAGAAGCTGATTAAACATCATGATCATTACAGAGATGTACCTTATGCTATGGACAATAATAGGCCACTCAAACGTGCAGTTGTCACAACACAATGCCACAGATGTCTGAAGTTTTGAGGGAGTGTGCAATTGGCAGGCTGACTGCAGTAATGTCCATCAGAGCTGTTTCCAGATCATTTAATGTTAATTTCCCTACCTTAAGCCACCTCCAATGTCATTTTAGAGAATTTGGCAGTACGTCTAACTGGCCTCAACACCGCAGACCTTGCGTAACCACACCAGCCAAGGACCTCAACATCTGGAATCTCCACCTGCAGGATTGTCTAAGAACAGCCTACTGGACAGGTGACGAAACTGTGGGTTTGCACAACCAAAGACTTTCTGCA